>NC_031768.1:94094805-94423060 GCF_001522545.3 Parus major
GCTCCTCTTTTCAATCTCAGCACTGCCAGCCTGGAGTATCAGCAGTGGGTAATACCCAGAGAGCTGAATCAGCCCAGGAAGTCTCTCAGTGATATCCCATACCCAGGCCCCAGGGAGGCAGCAGACGTCCCTGTGGGATGGTTCAGACAACATACAGGGCCCTCTGTTCCCTCAGAAGGGAATCACCCACTACCACTGCCCTTCTTTTCTTTCTGATGTCAGAGGTGGTGATCTGTCCTACAGATGAAGGGAAATTGGGAGGCTCACTGGGAAGGTAATTTTCTTCTACATCATCTGGCTGACCCTCTGGATCCAGGGCCTCATACCTATTCTGGAGTGGCACCAGATAGGGTAGGTGAGAGGTAGGAGGAATTTTTATCACCTCTCCAAGTAGGGACCCATTTCCACTCCCCTCCTCCTACTGCCTGACGGTAAGAGACAGGGGAGGCCTCTGCCCCCAGTGGGATTCTTTCAGGGATGGAAGGGTGAAACTCCACCAGTCTACTTCCCTTTCACTTTCCCTAATACTCCTTAGTCTTTCTACTTCCTCCTTAAGCTTTTTCATTCATTCATGAATGTGATCAAAAGCAAAACAAGCCCCACTCTTCCCCTCCCTGGCTTCCATAACCCAAGGAGAAAGCAAGACCTAAACAGAACAAAAAACGCTCCACGATCCCCCTTTTGGAAATAAGAGACCACCAAATTGAAAGCAGCTGCCCAAAGCTCTCCCAGCTCATAACAAAATTATTCTTGGAATTGTAGGGAATAATGCAATTATAGAGAGCCCAGTCAAAACACCTTAGCTCAAAAACTACGCACTGTAGTCCAGACTGCACTGAAAACCAAGAAACCTCTGCTTCATTTGGCTGCTGCTCAAAATCATATGGATTTGCCAGATCACATGTCAGGATATACCATCATCTTGAGCAGCTCAGCCAAATTTCTTAGCCTCCACACCCAAGAGCAGCAACAACACTTCTTCCCCTTCCCCTTCTGCCACTCCCCTCTTTTTGTGGTTACAGGATTTTCTCAAATCAGCTGTTTGAAATCTACTGCTCCCAGTGAGGATTGACAGCACCTTCTTATGTGACAGAAGCAAATGCTCTCTCCTCTCTTAGATCTAACTCAAATCCACATAGCTCTGCAACTTTTCTTTCTGTTGTCAAAGCTTACAAAGCCCTCCCTTCCCTGAACTGCCATCTTTGGCTTTACTCTTGTATGAATTTCAGAGGAAGGAGAAGATTTTACACTGCACTGCATCACTACAGTGACACCATCCAAACACTAATATTAATAATCTGCATGTGAAACAGCTGTTAATATAAAATAGATGCAGCATGTAACTAATTTTTCCAGATTCTATAGGTCTGTGGTCATGATAACCTGTTTCACATGAAGGACTCATCCCTTTATTTTTAGATGAAAGCAAATGTTTGTGATTAGAAACAGAAAAACCAAGTGAGGCAGACAAATACTGGACATATATTCATGAGACTGTAAAGCCTGAGAAAAGCTTGGAAAAATTCTCTAACTGAAGTGCCACTGAAATATCCTGTAACACCTGATTAGTTTTTATGTCTCTCTTTCTAGATATAGATATAGATATATCCATTTAATGAAATTGAATCCTAAAAGGAGCTGGCAGCCAAAACCACTACAACAGTTTTGGTATTAAAATATAAATGTCCCCTACATCTCCCTGTAATTTAGAAATAAGATTTAAATTGCAGATAAGTTTTTCATAATGATAGGATCTTGTCCATTCCAGGTATTTTTGCCATTGTTAAAAACCTATTAAAAAAAACCTGTTAAAATATTAAAAAGCCTGTTAAAAACTAAAGAACCCCAGAAGGTACTCCCACCCACATATAATTGCCATCTTCAAAATCATAAACAAGCCCCAGAAACATACATCCCATTTAAATTCTAGACCATTTTTACCATATAAATTTAGATTACATCTGTTAATCCTTTGTCCAGTGTTCCATTTACTAAATATCCATTCCCTCCCTCAAAAGAAATTGAAAAAATAATGTCTTCTTTTATTTATCTGCTCTAGGTAAAAAGATGAGGAAAACAAAAAAAAAATGCACTTTCTAGTACTAGACAGCATTTATGACATCATTAATTTCAGTTTACCAAATGTAAACCTCATTTCTGACATGCATCTTTCTTTTGTCGAGTGAAGGAAATTGCAAAATTTCATTTAGCTCAAAGGGACGAAAATGCAGCAGTGATGCAAGATGAGGCTTGAAGTAGCTGTAACAAAGGAACTAAAAATTTAATAATTTTGATATGCCAAAATAGTACAAATAATGACAGTTAATCTTTTATGGCTTAGTGTTGACATAAGACTTTTCAGGTACAGCTCAATGTCATTCAGCAATTGCAAACACAGACATTTTTGCACTGAGTTGTCAAGTGTACCTAAGTCAGTCTCTCTGAGAAAAGAGCCCACTTACTATTAGTGAAAGTATGTTTTACAGATAAGCTAATTAAAATTCTAGTTTGGAAAGTTTTACCAAGGCCCTTTTTTTTTATTTTGCTCTTTACTCAAGACATATAATACATAAAATCAAGGCCAAAGCAGCCCTGTGCCAAAGACACAATACTGCACATAACACTCCAGGTATTCTGAAAGCAATTTGTACCTCAGGAAAAGTGCAACATCTCTGCTTGCTTCAGAACTCTGCCCTCCAAACCTTAGTGTTGCTTTCCCTGATCCAAGTGAACTCCTAATATCCAGGTTAAATTAATTCAAAATCCCACTGGATATTTGCCTGGACTCTGCCTCCTGCTGCTGTATGTTATCACAACAGACATAAGGGGACAATCCCCAGGACCTGGCACAATGGGGAGCAGTTGATGATGGCATTCTCCATCTTTTTGTTAGGTTAGGCCAGTCCTCCAGCCCATCCTCTCACTCCTGTTCCAGCCCCTGCATGAAGGGAAATAAGGCAGCAGCAGCATAAACAAATTCAACAAACATTTTATGTAGACAGAGAAACATTCCTGGTATGGGCACTGAGGAACACACCTGCAAAGCTTTCTTGAGAAGGTACAATTGTGCCAGCTCTGGCACAGGGCACAGCGTGGCTGCAGTGCTGGCACAAAAGGCAGCCTAAGGCGGTTGCTAACTCTTATTTTCCACCCTTTTGAGCAAGGCAGATTCTGTCTGCTGGGAGTAATTAATCAGACCTGCCATTCCCATTGCTCTGGTCTGGGCAGCACCATCCTGAACCACAGAGACACTGCAGAGCTCCTCAGAGGCAACAACAGAAACAGTTGGAGCTGAAGCAGCAGCTTCCAAGGACACTGTTCAGAGAGTACCAGAAAGATGCAAGGCACGTTTAAAGCTGTGGTAAGATGAAAAATGAGGTTTTGGGTTTATAAACAGAGACTTAGACAACTTCTGGAAAAACAGAAAGACTTGGTTGAAGACAGCTCTTCTCTATGCAAGGGTTTGAAGACAATCTACATTTCAAGAGAAGAGGTTCCTGCAAAAACCTCTGGGAGATAACGGGCAAACACTACTTGGTGGGCTGTGTTTTTTAGATGACCTTTTTTCCTGGTAGATACTGACTCACTTACATACATACTTTATTATTCAGTCTCCTTTTACTAACTTATATACCAGCTACTTAATGAAAAAATGAAATCAATGACAATTGCATCATGACTTAACCACCCTTATCATTTTTGGAAGTCAGTTTCTCAGACAACGAAAAAAGAAAACCATAAAAAAGAAAGAGAAAGAGAAAGATAAAGAGGTTCCTACAGTGTTAGGAGCCAGAAACCGTAAGTTCAGCTTTGTCAGGAAATCCCACCAGGGCTTTCCAGAGAGCTGCATGGGATTACATTTTCAAAAGGACTTAAAAGATTCAGGAGCATGTCCCACTGTTAAAAGTGATTTAGACTAACGACCTTAAGAATTGTTGGATGCACAGCCTCATGCCCTGTCTTGTCCAGCCCAGTGAGGGGTGGGGTTCTTCCACAGCTCCTGGCAGATCCAGGTGCAGGGGCTGAAATCCAGGAACCCAGTTTCTCCAGTGTCAGGATGGAGGTGACTGGCCCTGAGCAGGAAGAGCAGAAGGGACAGGCACCTTTCCTGGGTCAGCACAGAGCATCCATGGAGCAGGACTGTCCTCCCAGGCTGGGCTGGGAACTAGAGCAGCTCCCCTTCTGCTGCTCATGGCTCAGCTACAAAGCAGAACTTCAAGGAAACTGCACCTTCTGTGCTGCAAACCCCTTCAGCAGGGCCCATCTGTCACAGGGCACCAGGTGCCCAGCCCCAGACACTCTCAAAGGCAGGCCCAGGTGCCTTGACACTGGCGAGCAGCCTCCCTGTGCCACATCACCTTCCTCTGCTCCAGCCTGTGGTTTCTTTCTTGTTCTAGTGAGAAGGTTTTTTAGGAGAGAGGCAAGGCACACAAAATACTTAAGAAAGGAATTGAAAGTGTTTTATTCCACTTGCACTTTTACAACAGAAAAAACTATTTTAAAAAATTCACACCTACCACAGTATGCTTGACCTAAATTCTTCAGTGCTGCTCCTTCATTTTGTGATACTAGAAATAAGTCCTAAATGTGTAAAATTTTGAACATGAAACATGAACATTGATGAACTTATTCCTGTGCTGCAGTGTATGCTTTAAATTAAGTTGTCAGATTATCTGGTGCTTTGTTTTTTATTGATGATAAATTACCATTTTGTGTCATGTAAGAATTTCTGAACTTTTACATGGAATAGAGAGGTAGGTAGGAATGCAATTTTGGCCTAACAGTTAAATTAGGTAGATGGTTCTGCTAAAATATTTTGCATTTATGGAGCTTTTAATTTAGGATTGCTATTACACTGTAATTTAAAAAATGCAAATTAGTGATTGGATGCCCTCCAGCTCTCAGGTGCTTGATAAATCCAATAAATTTGGTCTAAACAAACTCTGAACTTCTAATAAATGCCCTGTATTCAACCACAAATCAGGTGTCAAATGGGAATGAATACACTGATGTAAATTGGTTGCTTTTTCAACATAGCTGAAAAAGGTTCATAAAACCCAAGCCAAGCCATTCAGCACATGTACGTGGCCCACAAGCAGACTTTATGCTAAAGTTCTTCCTACTCAAGCTTTTTGTTGGATCAAGACCTCACTTTTTGCCCATCCAAAGCTCCATTTCAGTTAAGAAAAATGCTGTCTGGACTATGGGCTGAGTAAGAAATTACTATGGACCCTGATTTCTGGCCAGGCATTGGTACCACATAATTTCTTTGCGATTTGCGCTGCCTGCTGTTTGAAGCTTATCTTGCTTCTGAGGAAATAAATTCAGGCTCACATATCCATTAATGAGAATGGCACCTCAGGTAAGTTTGGTTTCAGATGATGGAATAGCCCTGCCCCTCAGTTTGCTTGCATTCACCAAACCTGACACTGAAAATGGTCCAGAGCTCAGGGGAAAGAGTGAAAGGTCTGTGCTGCACCTTCTTTGTTCACTGCACACTTCTGTCTCCGTTCAGAAAGTCAGGTGAACCTTATTGCTTCTGAAAGTATGTTTTCTTTTTCCTGAGCTTCAGGTGGATACCAGTTATGACAAAACCTGTCAGGGTTGCTGCTGAGCCAGAAACCAGGTAGGCAATTCCCAGGAATGGGTTACTCCCACCGCTCCACACCACGGTTGAAAGAATCACATGCTTCCTCCCCTTGAATCTGGCAACAGGGAAATCTGAGAGAAGGATGTTAAGATTTCACCAACAAAGTGTACATTATTTCCAGGAGAAGAGAAAGTAGTGGTTAAATGCTCAAAAAGCTTTCCAAGGCATAAAGAATTTTGAGGTCTGCATTTGCTGGCAAAACTCCTTTAACTGATTGGTGATGTTTCTGCTATTCTGGATCCAAAAACCCAGCTATTTTTTGGGAGGTGGCAGACAGCTGGTGGTAAGAAACTCAGTTATTTTAGACACAATCTTTGTGTGCATATGGAAATGCTTCCTTTTTTAAAACATTGTAAATTTCAGATTCATAATTTATAGGACTGCTACTGCATTAATTTGCTATGAAAGCTCAGTTGAAAATGGGCCTTTTGGGAAGTTTATCATGATACTCCACATAGTCTCTGTGAGGGTAAGTGCTCACCTCTACCTAATATATTGTAGCCAGGATGTTGTATGAGTTTACCTTTCATCTCTCCCATGGAAGCTTTCAGAACAGAACCATGACAGAACATTTAAAACCACATCTCTATCAGCTGAGAAAGAAGAGAAATTTATGGTCATGGTGACATAACTCCTGCTGACAAAAGGAGTGCTTTAGCCAGCAGAGTTGCCACTGTTGGGTGTGAGGGGCAGTTGCACCAGCACAAAAGCTCCTGTCAGTCAGGATGTGGCCCAAAATCCCTCAGAGGGCTGTGCTGACAAGCCCTATTCACTCCCACCTCGCTGCAGCCCTGTGGCAGCCTTAGGGGAGCTGAAAGGATACTGTAGGAAATACGGAAGGTGTAATTCCCTGCTGGCAGCCCCTCCGCAAAGTGCCGCACCCGTCTGACGCGGCGGTAGAGATTCCTGAAGGTGGCAAAGGCCGACACTCGCATCCAGATAATGAAGTCATCGTTCACATAACCATTGTTCCTCTCATCCTCCTCATCTAACAGATACACTGGTTTCTGCCAGTAAGGAGGTCTGGCCGTGCCTGCTCACAAAGAGACAAAGCAGGAAAGACACTGTCAATAAAAACAGTGAGATTCTGGGCCTCACACAGCCAACACAGAACATGAGCTGTGGAAGAGACATAAGACACTCTCCAAAATGATACAGATGCCAGATAACAGCGTCTCCAAGCATGTCCACTCACCTCAAAAATTAACTAACAGTTTAACACTACGCATTAGAACCTTCAAGCACAGGAAAAACAAAATGACTTGCACAAGATAAAATACTGTTTATTCTGGATTCTTGTCTCTTCAGCAAGCAACATGTTCCCTATGATGAGGAGCTTGCCTTCATTTTTACACATTAATATATCAACCAGAAAGGTGTCTTTTTGCAGTCTAATGGCACAGCCTATGACATTTAGTATCTTTTCCATGAAAACTCCTTAGGTAATTAACTCTTAGGTAACTGCACCCAGCACAGCAGTGCCCTGATCCAAAACAGGCAGCTTTCAGCCCCACTTCAACAGAGATCAACCATAATGAGGAAACAGCCCTAGGAAACAGGTCTGAAAGAACTAATGACAAAGGCAGCAGCCTCTCATGTCTCACAACTGCCCAAGAATCTGCAAAGGCATGAAGGAAAGATGGGACATGCAATCCTCCTTCACAGATGTTTTCAACAGGAAAAAAAAAAAAAAAAGCAACTGCATCCCTTCTCTCTCTGGGCAGGTTAAGCATTACAAGAAACTATAAAGAAGGGTGTTGATGTGAGCTAACTTCAGTCTTCCAAAACCATTTTCTCTCAATTTCTGTGGTCACTGATTAAAAAAGTAGAAAGGTGATATTTTGGCTAAAGAGCCTTCTGCTCTCAGTCACCCTCTAAAGCTGCTTCTTCAACTTGCTTTGGGAGATATTTCTCCCAAAGGTGATTTTTCTCAGAATGGGAGACACATGAAGGGGGAGATAGGGAAGCCATTGAAAGATAAGGACCACCAGCAGAACCATTCTTACCTGCAAATGCAGAAGAGAGATTGTATGAATCAGGATTGCGAAATTTCACATTTTTATCTGTCCACCAACTGTTCCCAGTCTTCAGCAGTGGCACTTGAATCACAGATGAGTTATGATTGTAAAATAGATCAATAGTATCTGCAGGGAATACAATAAGCAACATTTGTGAGTCCAAGGGCCATTCTAATTGCCAGCATGACTAACAAAAAAAGTCACATTGAAGCACTTTTCAAGTGGCTAGAAAACCTCAACATTGTTTTCCTCCTGGGAAAGGTTTCATTGTGTGTATGGAGCACTGCACATTTCACAAGAATTAAGGTACCAGAGTCTTAGGAACTTCTGAAGTTTTAAAGACTGAACATTTCCTACCAATCCTTCTGCACGTTCCTCATGTCCATCAACTCCTGTGGGACTCACTTCTTTGCAAAAAAGAGAAGTTTTTGAGCTCTAGCTAGTTACAGAAGTTACTGTCCTAGTTAGTTTTCCCTAGAATTTCTTTGACAGTTCTCCCAAAACATGATGTGTTTTCAGGGACTAGGGTAGAGGTAAAAGTGCAATCAATGGAATCCAGTCCTTGGGGAAAAATTTGCTTTAGTTTTCTGCCAATTAGAGCTTGATTACCAACCTGGACACAAACACTTTCTTCAATAGAAAACTCTTTAGTTAAAATTGTACCTAACCATGCCATTCAGTTTCAGAGGGTGAACAGCACTTGTTTTTATCCATTATTATTTTCCTACATAGATTAGTTTATCATTAGGCAAAAACCAGATAGGTCTCATTAACAGCTCTGTAAACCCCTAGGCAGCCAATGGGATGATGGGCAGGGACAATCAGACAACACAGATGGGGAAAGGCTGCCTTTTAGGAGACATGAAAAGCACAACTCAGCTGCATGAGCATCAATGAAAACACACTTCTTTTGTTTCCTCTTACAAAACTTGCATTCATGCAGCTCCTTAAAGCTCAAACACACTCTTCTGGGGAAATGATCATTCAGTGCCCACCACATCCCCAGCTATTTGTTACCATTTCATTAACAAGAGTTGCAATGCTCTGAGCTCTGCCTGCTCAATTTCTTGTCTTGACTCTCCCTCACATGCCCCAGAACAGTGTGGGCTGCACACAGCTGGGCTCTGCTGGCCTAGGTCTGAGCCCAGCCCAGTAAATCACACTTCCAGGGCTAGCAGGTGAGTAAGCAGGCAGATGAAAATCAAAAGGATCTAGAAGTTACTGAATGCAACTGGCTTTCTCAAGTCCCCTGGTGTGGGTGGCACAGCTGCTTGGAAAGAGCTGCTGCCTTCTCAAAACCTGCTGCATGAAACAAGTTAAAAAAGGGGCAGAGCAGGGAGTGATAGAGATTGGAGAACAAAAAAGATGGGGTAGGGAGAAAAGTCTGTACAGGTCTTTTGTTATTTTTCCTTCCAAAGATACATTCTGAAATCTCCCAAATGTACTCATAAGGAGATTATCACAAAGATCAAATCCAGGATCAAATTAAGACTATGTATGCTTCCAGGATTCTAAGAACAAAAATGAAACCACATAGATCCAAACTAATGTGGAGAACATGGAAAATCCCTCCTTCTAAACACATAATCGTGGGAAGGCAGAATCTGGGCTCGTCCATCACTCTACAAGAATGTGCTTTTTAGCAAGGAAGTACATTAAATCTGTTGTACCCCTGTTCCTTATTTCAAGATGGCCTAAATTCCTCATTCCTGTTGTACTCATGTGGAAGAGGGCCTTAGAAAATGAGAAATCTCCCTCAGCTTCCAAACAAGGGCCAAGTAGGAACAGTGTGAAGCAGAGCCCCACATTCACCAGAGCAGCACCACCAAACAAAGCCTTTTTCCTGTTGAAAACCTTGGAATAGCAGCTCTCCCCTGGCCTGGGGTAAGGGAATGGTCTCAAGAGGGAATTGGTAAGGGGCAGAGGGAAGAGGGAGGTGCCCACATACCATTGAAGATGCTGTTGGCGATGGCCCCGCACGGCGCCATCGGGGTCCCGTTGCGGTAGGTGCTGAAGGGCGCGCAGTAGCTCCGCTGGATCTGCACTCAAGGTCACACAACAGTCAGGAACAGACCCAGGGTTTGGCTTTAATTTGCTGGTGTCCTCCCATGCCCTCTTCTGAAAAGGCCACTGAACAATTAAGTCTCCAGTACCTTTTGGTCACATTACAGAGACATCCAAATGAAGGGGTCTGTAGTTCAGGAACACCTTCCATATCTAGGCACAGAAACTAGAGGTCTTCACCAACTTCTGCTGCCGACTTGCAAGCTCCAGACTCCAAAAACAGGTTGGGGATCTGCTATTGTAAAATGGCTATAACTGAAAATGTTCCAGTGAAGCTTTGGCTTTCCCTAGAGCATCTTATTTTTCCTTCTTTTTAATTCTGACCTGCTCTCCATTAGAGCTAGAAAACAGCAGGTGTAGCTGGCCACATGACTGCAGTTCAACAAGGGCAAATTTTGATGTATGAAGACAGAGAATGAAAAACAGAAGTTCACCTCAGGTTTATCACATCTTTCCTATCCCATTTTATAAGAAAATATAAATCTTCAGGTTTCAACACAGAAACATTTTCAAGTAGCTCCAATGAACTGTGTATCTCATCAGCACAAAAGCCAAAAGCAACTGCATTTGGATGCAAACAAACAAGCTGACAGGACACCTTGAAAGTTGTAAGAAGCATTTTATAGAAACAACAGATTACCATGGCACATATCATAAAGACTGAAAGGACATAAGGATTATGTGTATATTAAGAAATGCTATTTTAAGCCAAAAAAATATGCTTTAGATTTGTAAGTAAAAGAACCTGAATGCCACGATTGCATTCTCCAGTTTCCTTATGCAGGGCTGCTGCAGGTGACGCTGCCTACTCCCTCTTTAGCCCTCTGAATTGCATACTTAGAATGCTACATGATCACTCATTTCAGGAAACATTTTCCTGCTCCTTGCCCACTTCCAAAGCCAGATGGCAAAACTAAAGACTTAGAATAACTTAATTCCCTGCCCTATAATAAAAGCACAGCTTAAAATACTTCTGGCTAAGAAGACTGACAACACAAGAAGGAAAAGCTTTCTCTATATTTGAAAAAGGCAATGTATTTTTAATCAGCACCACAAGGCACAGGTTTGAGAACTGCAACACTGGAAGGACATCTTTTATTTACCCCCTCTGAACCTTCCACTCTTATTAACTTATTAGAGATGATGGCCCTGACGAGCATAAAAGCTAGGACCAAACACTGAAAATCTGTACTTTATTATTCCCTAGAGCCACCTAAACACGCTCATGGCTCTGCCTAGTTAGCTCTCCATATGGTCAAAGGCACACCTGCTGGAAGTGCCACTGATCTCACAAAATAAAAAAAAAAACCCTTACATTTACATTTCGGCCCAACAGCTGCGCGTCACTTCTTGACATCACGTATCGACGGTGGTTTTGATAGAAGTTTTGAAGACCATAGTACATAAAAATGTCACCCTAGAATCCAAGGATAAAGCCCTTCAATAAGAGGAGCTCATGAAGGCAATGAGAAATCCTATTACTTGTTAAAAAAGAGGGGAAGAGAGTACAGACATTAAAATGTCTATAACTACACCCTAAGCAATACAGCGGTCATGGGGTAGGATCTAATTTTACCCTAACTGTAAGGTTTTGTTTTGGCACAAAATTAAACATAATTTAAATCACCAAACAAAGCCTAAAATAAAAATGCCTATTTTACTCAAGATGGCATGGCTGGCCATGACCTTGCAATGACAGTGATATTGTAGAGACAGACACTCACACCCCATAAAAGAAGGTGCACAAAAACCTTCACATTAAAAGGAGAATGCTGGGCAGGTAAATCACACATGAAAGGTAATTATGCAACTATAAAAAACCCATTACTCAGTTAAATTAACTTCTCAACTCAAACATCACTGTAATCTGAAAAATTACCAAGTATTTTAACAGCCTCCTCAATACTGAAGAATCCTAAAGTGACTTTAAATTGCACTGTAATTTTAAGGGATCATTTATTCAGTACTAAGTATAAGATCTCTTTGGCAGAACATGAGGCATTTTAACAGTCTCAACAACACGACCTGGTAGTTTAATGCAGGAAACTAAGGATACTTTTTCCAAAAGAAACTTCAGAATCACATTGCTAGACTTGAATTATTTCAAGGACCTTGGGGATTAGCAGCACAACCCTTGTAAAAATGACTACAGGGGTCTACTTATGTAAAGTGGTCAGAGCTTCAGGTTTCCTTCTCACTTGAGATCTCAGCAGGGCAGCAACAACCAACCCCAGGCCAAGGGCAAGGCTTTGCCACTGACTCAGAGAGAGATCACCTCCACAATAAAACACCATTTCCTCCACCCCCTTCTCCTTGCAAATCTCCCAGCCAAGAAGCCTGGTCTTGGTTATAAATACCAAACTGAACAACAAAGGCAAAAGTGTAAAATTTTGAGCATTACATGTTCTGAAAAAGTACAAAGCAAATTTAGTCAGGAGCTCTACAGAACAGAGTTAGTGTCTTTTATCATTTAGGGACATAAGTAACAGGTGGTACACAGCAACTTGAGTTGGTTTTTTGCACCCACTTACCAATATAGCTTCCTTTAGTGTGAAATTAACAGAACATTGGCATTCCTTATTCCAGTTTGAGGAATTTTCACGGAGCTTTGAACAATCTGAGCATTTATCTGAATAATCTATCTGTCAGAGAAGTGAACAAGCAAACATACTGTAATAAAGGACATGCTCATAGGAAAAGGTTAGTGTTTTAAGTCCAAGGCTTCTCAGAGCCATTCTCTTTTAAGTGACTCTGGACTGCCAAAAACATTGTTGAAAATGAAGAGGCAGAGTGAGGACTTGGCCACAATGAACCACAAAATTTATGCCTAGTTTAAGGCTGGCTTAGAGCCTTTAGATGACTGTTGCAGAGCTTTCACACCAGCTCCTAAGCAAAGGAGTGCTGAGTGAAAAGCACTCCTGCACCTTGGGCTGGCTGACCAAGTAATGCCTGACAAATCCCCACATGCATCACAACCCAGCCCCACTGAACAGCCTGGGTGTCCTGCTGAGTGTTGGCTCCAAACAGGAGTCTATTCACAACACCACAGGTCTGAATAACCTTTTTTGCAGGAGGGATTTAAACATTAGGGCTCCCTGTATTTCAAGGCTTTGCCCCAGCAAACATGTATGTTCTTATAGTGTTAAACACTCTCTGAGGGATTTGCTTATTTCCCTTCAAAACCCCAGAAAATAATGACAACATTTTGGTATTAGCAGCCAGTGGCAGTAATTATCACCTGCATTTTAGATATTACCACCCAGTTAATCACCCAGTGCTCTGATTTTATTGATGACCAACTGCTTCTGAAGATTTTCACAGGAATACCAGCTGCTGGACACATGTCCAAGGCATGAAGCCATTGCTATCATCTTATTCAGAAGCAAAAACTCAAAGCCTTTTCCCTCCAAACCTGGCCTGTTTACAGAATAGCAAAGCACACCACTCCCAAACCAACCTGTATTTCTCTGACGCTGTTTGCAGACAGGAGAAGGCAGACTCCCACAGTGATGCAGAATGCCCCTGTCAGAAAGAAGCTGGAGAGCACAGATGCAATGGTGAGCTGGGGTTTCCAAGCTGGCAGCCTCTGCTGTTTGAATGCACTGTTATCTGGACACCTGGAAGGCTGGGCTTCTCCTTCTTTGGGAAGAAAACTTGTCTTGTTTTTCATTTTCTTCTGGGTGAGAAAAGGAATAATATCCTTGTGCTGGAGAGTATTTCAGCTGAGACACTGTCTTTATTGTTGGGAGACTGTATTGTTTGCTCAAACTTGCATTATGGTGAGGAATTACTTATTAACTAGATCTCTCTCTTCCTTGTTTTCTGTATTTGTGCCTGGATCCCCATGATCAGCTTGTACCAATCAAGTGATTGTGTACTTTGATCAGGGTGTCCCGTTCATTCATCCTGGAAAACCTTAAATATATTTTTCCTGCCCCACAGCTCATTAGGACTCATTATGTCTTACTCATTTGCAGGGATACTGTCAGCTAAATTTGAATTTCTGTGTAATTTCAGATGCAATATTTCTTCTCCCTTCACTTCCATAGCTGCCCAGCTAACAGGCATGGCATGGTGAAAGGAGTTCTGGTTGCACTGGATTCCACTGGGGAGGACTGCAGGTGCTGAGACAGCACTGGACAGAGAACATGGCTTTGGAAGACCAAACCAATTTTCTTAACCTATTACATTGACTATTGACTGGGATGAAATTAAAGGTTGTAAAAAGGTTGTGTGCTCTTTATCTTAGAGGGACAACTAATTTTTAAAATATCCAATTTGGATCAATGGCTTTCCAAGATACTGATGATTCCCTCATCTCTATTCATCTCATTCTCCGAAAAAGAAGCCATCCATTCCCTACTATCCACAATGACAAAAGAATCACCCAGACAGCACCTCATTTTAATTTAAATGGACAAACATTAGAATACTTTTCTGCACACTTCAACAGTTTAACCAAAATAAAATCTCAGCATAATATACAGATAATTTATCATGTAAAAGCAAAAAGCAGCATTTGTCCAGCTCTAGACCAAACATGTGAAAAATACCTTTTCAACATGTTACTGAAACTCATGCAACTTTTTTAAAGACCCCCAAGGGCAAGACCTAGATTACCACTCTCATGAGAGAAATGCATATCTCATTTGGGACAGCACAGGGAGGGAACAGAAAACTGAGCCATAGCTGTACAAAGACTTTCACACCCATGATTGCCCATCTTCAAAGTCTTACTTATAGGAGTAAATCTAGCAGGTGGAAGCAGGGTAACATCAATTTCAGAATGACATTTTTCCTGCAATAAAAATAATTCTAGAACTACAAGCAAAATTTGGGTTTTTATTAAAAGAAAACTCAGAAAAAGTTGCAATGTGCCTTCTGTATTAAGACCTCTGAAAAGTCAAAATTCAGTTGCAGGCAGGATAATAGTAAAATGCAGCTGCAAATTACTTCCTTGTTGGTAAACTCATTAAAAGAGTCCCAGCTTCACAAATCCATCTCTGCACAGCTTTATAATATTCTTCTCCAGTAGATCAATTGTTTCTTTCTTTATCTAAAGAAAATAAAAACCAGAGAAAGCATAAAAAGTTACTGATAATGATACCATTATTTATTTATTCAGGCACCTTACTACAGGACTAGAAATTAGAGATTCCTATACAAGGTCCTCTAGAACATTTCTATTTTTTAAAATACCCATCATTTGCCCTGCAGCCCTGAATTCCCATTTCACACAGAGACAGAAAGGTTGTCACTGGCAGAGCTGATAAAGCACACCACAGCAAAAGGCCCATCCTGGGCTAGAGAATCCCTGCAGGACTTTGCAGAGTAACAAATGGCATAAAGCAGATCAAGGGCAGTGCACCTGCCACAGCCCTGTCAGTGTCTGAGATACCTGAATGAAAGTGAGCATGAAGGTCAGCTCTGTGCTGCCTACAAAGTACTTTGGTTTATGATGCTGATATGGCTGCAGCTTATGGCTTATCTAGAGATAAAACAAATGTATTGCAGAGTAAATATTGACTACATATTTCAGAGGGAACAAGAGATTCTTTATCATCATGGTTAGTCCAGAGTTTCCTTATAGCTCTCTCTTACCACTCAGAAATAACTTGTTTGCAGGTTTTCTCACAGGATTATATCCTTCAGTGCCTCCACTTTGCAGAGAAATAAATGATGTACAAAAGCCTGGCTAGCCTCAATTTCAGACTGGATGTGCTACACGAAGGTGAAAACAGTTGTCTTTCTATCACAAGTCCATTTCTCACAAACCTTTTCATTTTCATAAAATCTGAAACTTAAACTTTCCCAATTTTCAAATTTACTGAAGGCTTTGTGTATGTATTGTTTGCAGACAATACAATATTGGGTTTTGTTGAAAAAACTTCACTTGAATCTTAGGAACAAGTAATTTGAGGAATTGAGACAGCTCTGTATTGCCATCAACATCTGTACAAAAAGCTTTCAAAGCAGGAAGTTTGTCCTTTGGTCAGATCAAAAAGTATACAATCAATTTTTAGTCAGACAGTGTGCCAAGACAAAGTCTGATAAACCATTCACTCCTCCAGTGGTTTCTTTGGGTGGTTTCTTTTTATCTCCTTCTCTCTCCATTGTTTGGGATGAATGAAGTGGGACACAGAAACAGAGAATGAAAAAATCCAGCAGCATTAACTAATGAGATGCTGAGGCAGCTGACAGAGCACTGGACCAGGGCAGCATCCATTGTGGGTATGATGGGATACAGAACTGCCACGTGGGAAGATCCATGTGTTTTTAAATTCATATATTTATCAGAACATACCACTGTGTACATAATTCTCCACTGAACATCGGGTGGCTACAAAAACAGCAAGTACAAAGGACATGTGCTTCCAGCTATTCTTGCTTTCTGGTGCAAATGCAATGAAATTTAGCAACGTTGCACCTGAGTATGCAAAGAAATTATTGATAATTGAGGTTTGCACTGAAAATAGGCCAGTTTGCTGAGCTTCTAATTTTAAGTGTACAATTTTACCTCCATAACAAACACAGGTGAAAGAAATGAGTACATCAAACAGCCAGTTTTCTGAATTGTCTTTGGTACTGTACTTACTCTCTCTGAGAAAACCTATGACTATTCATAGCATGTATTTGACATTTTCCTATATAATTAGAAAAGCTGACTAAGACTGTATTCCAAATTTGAAGCCCACGAGTTGCTACAACATGCCATTGGTTTCTATGTGGTATTAAGATGCCCTATCACCAAAACATCAGTTGGGTGCCTTTTGCTGTTGACATTCCTCATAAATAACTTTAAGGAATCTTCCTGATGTCTGCAGTGGGATAAACACCTATCTGCAAGATACTACACTTATAAAGCTCCAGATGTCAAAAACCTTTCTTTATGATGTGTTACCTGAGTCAAGAGCAGTTTGAAGACTTTAATGTAATCACATATTCACTATTCTGTATCCACACATAAATAACTATTGTTTACCCTAACACATCTTATGATGGTATAATGTTCTTACCTACCTGGATTTAACTTGAACAAAGCTTTAACTTTTTATGCTAAGATAGCCTTAGGATTTCACCTTAATAAAATAGACTTGGAGTCACAACTTTTGCCTACATTTCTAGACAGACACACAGAACTGCTATGATGCTGCCTATAGTGAGCTGAAAGCTATTGCTGAGGTTTGCAATGGCACAAAATGAAATACTGGCAACATAATTCTCATTTTTTGGAGGTGGATCACCTATGGTCTACTTTATGGATATTGACTTCAGATGACTTCAAATCCATCCCACTGCTATCAACACCTTCTGCACTGCCTGTGATTTTGTACTGAATTGTCTGTCACTTCATGTTTTCTGTTCTTTAAAAAAGTTACCGGTAAGTGCCAGCACCATACAAAAAAAACCTTATGTATTAACCACAAGAGGGAGCCTCCTGGCCTCCAAAAAAGCAAAGGCAGGATTTCTTTGCTATTTCATTTCCTCAATGTATTTTTTGTTGTTGTTTTGTGTTTGTGGGGCTGTAAAATACAGCACATTCAAATACTTAGACAAGTACATAGATGGATTAATGACTGATCATTTGTTAACCTTTTGAAACAGATTAATGTCTATATGCAAAAGAAGTCCTTTTCCCTGGAGACTCCTTCCTTGTATGGGCCTGCTGTAAATGTACAAAACCTGAAGACACTGCAGGAAATTGGGAGCTTTCTAACAAGCACTAATGAATGAAATTGCCTCTTCATCTGGCTACCCATAGGTGATGCCCCACAACATACTGTAAATATGTAAGCTTGTTATAGCAGGAAATAGAAAAGCTGGATTACAGAGCTGGAAAGCATTATTGGGAATTATCTTGGAAGGAGTGTACAAATGATGGATGTCTCTAAGTTTTCTTACCAAAAAAAAAAAAACAGAAAGGAAAAAAGGAAAGGACAGGGATGAAAAAAAAAACCAAACCCAAGAGAACTGTCCTTAGATCTACTCATATGCCATCTTGCTCTCAGGTGGAGAAACATAGATTTATTTAATTTTGTTTAGTTTTCGAGGAAACTTTTCACTGACTCACAGAATATGCTGAATTGGAAGGGACCCACAAGGATCAAGTCCAAATGCTGGCTCTGCACAGGACACCCCAAGAATCACACCATGTGCCTGAGAGCATTGTCCAAACACTCCTTAAAGTCTCTCAGGCTTGGTACTGTGACCACTTCCCTGGGGAGCCTGTTCCAGGGCCCAGCCGCCCTCTGGGTGAAGAACCTTTTCCTGATAGCCAACCTAAACCTCCCCTGACACAGCTTTAGGCCTTTCCCTTGGGTCCTGTCACTGATCAGTACCTGTGCCTCCTCTCACCCTCACAAGGAAGTTCCAGACTGCAGTGAGACAGAAGACTGTCCTCAGTCTTCTCCAGGCTGAACAGACCAAATGAACTCAGCTGCTCCTCACATGGCTTCCCTTCCAGGCCCTTCACCATGTTCATCACCCTTCCCTGGAAGCTTTGTATACAAATTTGTATCCTTCTTACATTGTGGCACCCAAAGCTGCCCCCAGCACTGGAGGTGAGGCTGTCCCAGCTCAGAGCAGAGCAGGACAATCCCCTCCCCTGCCTGCCTGTGATGCTGTGTCTGATGCCCCCAGGACAGGGTTGGCCCTCCTGGCTCCAGGGCACTGCTGACTCAGATTCAACTTCCCACAGACCAGGGACCCCCAGGTCCCTTTCCGTGGCACTGCTTTCCAGCATCTCATTCCCCAGTCTGTCCATACATCCAGGGTTGCCCCATGCCAGGTGCATCCAGCACCAGGATCTAACCTTTTTTAAATTTCACACAGTTGGTGATGCCCATCTCTCTAATTTGCTGAGGTCTAGGACTCTGTACAAAGTCCTCCTGCTGAAGGAACTTCATGGGCACAGGTGGAACATCCATCGAGCATAAACAGGGGAAACTCACAGCTCAACCATAGAAGTCACAGCTGTGACTTGCAACAATAAAAGTTCTTTTTCAGGAGATAATTTTGAGACCCAAGAGAACAGACTTCTCAGTGAATGTGTTCCTTCTTTGTGTTCCTTTACCACTGAAGACAGCTTTACAGAAAGAAAACTTTACTGACCAAGACCTGAGAATTACTGACAAAAGTAATGAATACACAGAATATAACATATACAGGTGCTTATACAATACCTCAGGGATGTCCATCATTCTCCTTAGCTTCTGATCTCTCCAGTTCCAATCCAGAATCATGTATTTAGTGGAATTCAAGCACAGGGCATCTAAAAAGGCAACATAAATTTCACTACCAAGATAATATGACATGTGTTTATGGAAATGATTTTTGGCTTTTACATCTTTTTCTGTCGGTTTCCAAGGAAACTAATCTTTGAACACTTAAGTACTACATTTGCTGGTTGGAAATCTATTGCACTGACACTGCAAACTCCCTTAGCCACATAATCCCATGCCTTTTTGGAAGATAAACACAAAAGCAGAGCAACTACTGTTGCCAGACTTGTCAAGAGCTTAACATCCTGCCAGAAAGTAATTCCTCAAACTTCCTCTTGATGAAACCACAGGAGTTGAATTTCCACAGCTGATGTCACTGGTAAGTTACAAGGTCCCTAACCTGAAAAATGATGTTATCAGGAACAGACAATGTTCAGCAATTTACAGGACAGGGTGCTATGTGAATATGAGTCAGGTCAGTGGTGCTGCTGAAAAATTCCTTTATCCTTCAAATAAATGGTTGTGGAAAAAAAGGTCCTTTCTGAACTTGCTTTTCAGCCGTTCTCCTGTTTTTTCCCTAATCTTCTACATGACTCTCACCATTTTTTCCCATCATTTTTGATTTTTCTCCCTTCTCTAAGTGACCTGGCATTGCAACACTAAACTCTCAAAAAAGAACTAGAGCTCGGGATAAAATTTAGCACTTCCAAGGATGGGGCAGCCACAGCTTCTCTGGGCAACCTGCTCCAGTGCCTCACCACTCTCATGGCAATGTGCTGATGTGCTGAGCACTAACATTCAGTGCTGGTGGAAGCAACAAAATGATGGTGCCCCTGCACTCTTTTGGAAGGAGCAGTAGAGTCCCAAACCACTGCCAGTCCCTGACCAAGAGACCAGAGTCAGAGCAATGCAGTGTCTTGCATAAGAGGAATGGAAAGAATTGCCTTATCATCTTGTCATTTTGTTGTTTCTTTTTCTTTGTGAACATACTGTTTACTGAGTAACTAAAAATACTTCAAATGTGGGAAGAGAAAAGGAGATTTATATAGAATAATTAATTTTATTAAAGGCAAATGAGAAATAACATCAAATCAGCAAGTAGATCTTCCATCTACCCCTCACAAAAGTTTACACTGAGTTCAGAATGACATATGATACAGTGACTTCTGCCACTATTTCCTTTTGATCCACTTGCACTTGTTTGGTTTCCTGGAGCTTTAAATCTCACACTATGGTTTTGCAATCACTTTCAAGTCAGCATAAATCACTATTCTTGCCAAAAGAGGAAATCCCTCACCTCTGCCTGCTCATTACCTGATTTTGTGTGCACACTGGTTTTGGTTTAATTTGGGTCATTTCACTGAGCTGCCAAACAGACTCTTGGGCTTGCACAGGGAGCAGGAAGGGGGAATAAGCACTGGCTGGCAGCTGAGACATTACTCTGCCTTTCTCTGCTAATACTGTCTTATGCCAGCTTAAAGTCATCATAAAACAAAGTACTGGAACCTTGACTTTGTTTTGACTGACATAGCACAAGTGAAGAAACAGAACCACTGAGTTTAGTGTGGCTCTGTTTCTTAACTTGAACTATGTCAGCCAAATCTACATGTTCATGCCAGCCTAAAAAAACCAGCTGAAGTTTCACTTCTCATGGGACCAAATATAAAATACCTAGGGAGGAAACCCTCCTTGCTTTCCTACCTTGCTCCACTAGTGCCTTCACTCTCCCTGGAGTTCCAACCCCAATGTGGAACACGCCTTTCTCCAACATATTCATTTGTTCCTGTATCTAATTTGAAGAGAGAAAGAAAAATCACAGTAAACCCATAATTGTTTTAAAATTTCTTCTTCAAGAGTTGCAAATAAATTGAAGATCTTATCATATTTCTTTCTAGAACACCATCAAATAACAAATTATATTTGTCTTTCAAACTGTCAGATGATTATATCTGGAAGAAAGTTCAAAAAATATAACAAGCCAGCTGGGCATCACACTTCTCTAGAAGTTCAATCTTTTTTAACTTCAAAAATCTGCTGTTGCACCAACTATTTTTGGAGGTGAGGACAGCAAGATTCCTTCAGCTTTTAATTGAAGGAATTCAGCAATTCCTTCAGTATTCTCTGGAATACTGAAAAACTTGAATTAACTCTGAAGTCCTTCAAGATGAAGATACTGGAAGAAGGTGAAATAAAGAAAAAGACATTTGTATGCTTGAAAGCATTTAAATCAAAGGTCAAGTGTCCACTCATTATTCCAAACATCCCCATAATTTGTGCTTTTTAATGGGTATGGATACTGGGGATTCAATTTTCAGAATCTAAATGTGGGTGCTGGTACAGTTTGCCTCCACAGACCTGTGTGTGTGAATGAACACTTGATAGGAGCATGGGACAGTAAAACTCAGCATGTGCACAATCATTTCCATTCTGCACAGAGCTACTGGAGATGGTGGTAGTGAAATTCCTCACACTGCAGCAATGAGTTACCAAAGGAAGCACTACCTAAAGGAGGGAGTTTCATATGAACACTGTATGAAAGGCACTGCTGCCAAAGGATTTTAAAAGAAAATGGTCTCACACTATTTAGCTGTTTACTTGCTCTACTAAAATTCCTTACCTTTATGTGCTTTGCAAACAACTTGAGGACTCTGCAATCTCCTTTAAATGCTGTCATTGACCTAGCAATAAAGAAAAATGAACAATGAAATGCAAGAAGCAGGGCTGGGCTTAAGACCACACATGAGGAAAGAAGAATTAACTGGCATTTCTCAATATGTTTGAGACACACAGAGTCCCCCAGTGAACCCTGCTTGTATTCTGAACACTATGTAAATTCTTGTTTGCTACTCATCAACAGAGATCAACAACTGGACAGATGCAATGGAAGATATCAGTAGGGGGCAATATTGTTTAGATAGCTTTTGAGATAATATTTAATATTATGGCCTGTGGTTTCACTGCTAGCAAAACTGGCTAATCACCAAATCCTAATTAATAAATAATTCATTTACTCAGACAGAGGCATTAATGAAAATGAGCGTGTGTGCACAAAAGGCAAGGTCTGTGTATGGACAAATCTACATTTTACTGTCTTCCTGCAGCATGGCTGCTGGGAAAATATAGGCTTCCTCTGTCTTTACTGCAGAAATTGTTCAAATTCCAGTTAACCAAATTAATTTGTTAGAAACCTTGACTTGTTTTTCTAACACTCCATTTTGGCACACAATAACAACTCTATGTTCTGTATTCATCAAACAGGAGACAACATATTCAGTATTTGCTGAATGCCATTTAAGACAGCTTGCTCTGCATGCTTCTTGCAGTACAACAAATTTTCAATTTGCAAAGCTAAAGGTTTATCTACATCTAAACCACCTAAGTCTCAGGTGCCAGTCTCTACATGCACAACTGGCACTTATCTGCCTTATCTGTGCTTATATCTGTGTCATGGAATCAAACTTCCCAAATCTCCATCTCCTTTTGTGCTGACAGATAACCATAGGAAGTAGGGGCAAGACACAGAAAATAACCATGAAATTTGTGAGGTTTCCATCAATTCATCAAAACTTGTGGCATGAGAAGGGGGAGGATAGAGAAGGGGAAAGAATGGGGACAGGGCACACTGAGAACTGTCATCTCTGCCCAGCAGTTTTGCCAGCCTGAGCCAGCTGAGAACAGTGACACAGACCTGGAGGCCAGACACACCTTGGCATCTGAGGCCCTGAAACACCATGTCCTCACTGCCTTTGGTGCAAAGCCATGACTTCCTAGTGGTGGATCATGATGCTTTATGGGCTTACTCTGTGCCCAAGTATAACATGTTCCATGTTTCCCCTAAATTGGTTACACTTTACTTTTGGTTTTTAACAAAAGTAGCAATTCCCGCAACTGAAGTACTGAGCATTACTTCAGTCCAAAACCCAACACCACGCTCCCAGAGTTTAAAGAAGGAAGGGTTATTGCATCAGTTTGAGTCAGTGAATTTGCTGGCTAGCAGAGGACAGTGTCCCAGTTTTGCCTTTTTGCCTGTGGTTCCAAGACAAAACTCCTGACCGACTGCCAACCCCAACACAGCATTTGCTATTGACATACTTGATGAGCTCCAAGCAGCGAAGGGCAGAACTGCAGAGAACCAGCATCACCACCGACTTCTTCTCCTTGTGGTTTCTCCGGAGCTTTGCCCACTTAGGACAGACTGCAATGGAAAAGCTCTTGTAGCCACACAAAGTACTGCATGCCACAATTTTAAATTACTAGAGTACATGATGAATGGTAGCCAGCAGCAAGAACACACATGCTGACTCCTTTGAGGTCTGGGACTTTGGCAATACTTTTGCATTTAGTCATGGCTGAGAAACTGGAAAATGGAATGCCCAAAATAAATAAAATACAGAAATATCACATAACTGAAAAAAATAGATAAGCGTTAATAACCAACAGTTTTTAAGGAGATGAGCCTATTGTCTTCATTTGCCACATATGGCAATTTGTATCAGAGAAAAGCAACTGCAAAGAAACATTTATCAGGCCAGAAGTTCTATATAAATATACAAGAGAATAAAAATTCTCTTGGTTTGTGTCAGCAGACAGCTGCAAGACTTTTATTGTAAGATAATACATACACCTACTCATGAAACCACAATAAATTGCTGATAAATAATCCCTAGCAATTAAAAGAAAGCCCAGAACCTTTTTGATTAAAAAAAAAAAGTGTCAGAGTAAAAAAGAGCCAGAAAAAGAAGCCCTGTCATAAAAAAAAAAAAAAAAATTAAAAGCTTTAAAGTGATTATTATTTCATAATAAGCAATATTTGGAGCTACATGTAAGAATGCAATATCGTCTTAACAATATTTTTCATACAACTTTTATCTCACCCAGACCAACATTTCAACTCACTTTCCTTCAGGTATGAAGAAAAACTGTGGGTAAGATCATTGGCTGGCAAAAAACAGGAATCTGAAAATATAAAGGAGAAAAGATTTTTGTTGATGTAGTTTATTAGCAAAGGGAGAATATATGTTTGCAGCATATAATACTAGTTATATTGATGAAATCCCAACTTCATAAATCCATCATCTGTAAGTTACCATTTCTGAAACAAAAATTAATGCAGAAGAAACTTTATATGGATTAAATCAATGAAGGTAACATATCTGAGTTGCAATTTCTTTTTTTCCTCCCAGCCTGAAATCTCGAATACAGGGCTGAGGTCCAGGTGTGATCACATGCTTTAAAGAAAGTTTTCATATCTCTTTGCCACAATGAATCAAAGCCTTAGCCAAAAGCCTTACACTCCTTGGCTGCTCCTTCAATGTACCTATGATAAAATATGTCTGTACATCTCCCAAATAATTCATACCATGTAAATGGAAGAATCTACCAATATTTTACTTCTCAGTAAGTTTGTTCACTTTCTGGCCTTTCATATTGTGGTAATCTACCTAACTATATAAACCCTAACAGCAACACCTCCCTGCACTTCAGCACCTTCCTCTTCCTCCATTTCCTGCTGACCTCCTTTTCCCTGATCACTATGTTAACCAGGAAGTCTTTTAAAAGCTCTCTGTGGCAGATATGCCATTTGACTTCATATAATGGCAATAAGGATCCATAACAGGTTCTTTGGAGGGTCCTTTCTCATGTCTATATAGAAAATCAAAGTTCTTAAAAAGGTGATTTAAATTCCATGCTCTGAAAACTTGCCACTGTTGTTAAGGGCTCTTTCCCTGACATAACAACATGCTTCTGCAGAGCATTAACAATTCTGTCTTTGAACACTTACATATTTGTCATCATTTTGCATGAAGCACAGCCTCTCAGGGTGTCTATAGATGTTTGCTGACACATTTTCTAAACTAAGGAGGTTTCTTCAAAGACATTATTCGTGTTCACATGCATGGTGCACTTTGCTAATGCTGAGAGCATCAATCCAAAATCTTCATTGGAACAGACAGTGTGACAAACTTGGTTTGTAGCCAATTCCTGGCTGAGGTCCTGTCTTGCTAAAAGCTTCTATTTTGCACTGATTCCTGTTAAATCCTGAGACTGACATTTAGTGGAACCTGAGCTTTGAAGGAAATGAGTAAGTACAACTGAAGGATCAGCAGCTGATGTACTTTAAAAATCATGTTTAAAAGATGCACTTGACGCTGGTGGGGCAGGACAGGGGCTGATCTTCTGAATACATGGTCTCATTAATGACTGGCAGTTCAAGAGGTCCATCTGAAGGACACAGCTTCAGTCACTGACTCCTCACCAACAGTCCAGCAACACTGCAGTATTTACAACAGTTTTAAGAGAAGTTTCAGAAATGGGGGGAGAAACACACAGCTACAGACTGCAGCAAGAGACCATGCTGACTTTCTGACCAGCCCTGACCTTCTGCACTTTGTCAGTGAACAGGAACACACAACTCCAAAGTAGCTGCTTGTCATTTACTCAGTGCTTTGACGTGAATGACTTGACAGCTGTACAAGTTCATAAACTCCTTGGCACTCTAAGCCTTCAACTGCCAGCAAAAAAATTAAGGAAAAAATATCTTCATCCAACACATGGAAATGGGTCACTTCAGTAGCCCAAAGGGCTCTTTGAATAAGAAAGAAACCAAAGCTATTTACTATTTCCTAAAAACCTTATATACCAAAAATTACTTAACACAAGCTTTTCAAAGAAATCTATATGGGACTTCTCCAGGTTTTCTTGATCCAGTAACAAAGCTGAGACTGCCCCACAGAAATAAAGAAGGGTCCACCTAGAATCGTGGGGGTTAAGGAAGGGCACATTTACCTAGAGAGACAGGATTATGCATGAAAAATGAAAAAGCACTGCTGGGCTAGAAAGCTTCTACACTGGACACAGGTCACTGACAGTTCAAGGAGTCCCAAAGGTGAGTACAGGCTGGTCACCAGGCTGCTGCTATTCATGAACCCCACCAACAAATAATGGACAGTGTCTCTGTCTGCAAAGGAGAGGCAGAGAAGTTCAGTGTTGCCATCATCTCCAATGCACCCTCCAACTGACAGAAGCTAAATCTGCTCTGTCCTGCTTTCTGCCTTTTCTATCTGGCTTTTAACTGGAGGCAGGATACTGGGAACAAAGAGAATCCTTATGGCTAAAACCTGGTCACCTCACACAATGACAAAAATGATCACCTCAATTCATGCCATTCCCTGAAAAACCACTGCACTCAAAATTTCATACCCATATGAGAATGATGCCTCATTATTTCTTTGTCTATTTCTGTCAGCCCCTTGTTATGCATCTGGATTGACTCAGATAATCCCAGGAACAAAATGCATCTTTCATAGCATCCTGAGAGCCACTATTAGGAATCATAAAATTTTTATCAGAAAAGTGGGCTCCAGAAATTAATACCTTACAATAAAAAGAGACATTTAAACAATGTTTCATTTCAATTACTCCAAGAAACCTCACTTTTATTCCAATGAAACGAATGTTTCAACTTAAACAGGAAATTAATATACAGTGAAAATGAAATATTAGAAAATACTTTCATTAAAATGTACAACTCAAGACATGCCCCAAATAGCTTCTTTCTTCTGCAGAAAACTAAGTCAATAGTATCATGAAAAAAACCATTATTTTTATATTAAATACAGGACAAGCTACCTGGCAGCTGTAATTCCTCTATTTCAATCACGGAACGGTTTTCACCAAAATGCTGAGTAAGCAGATTTTGTAGGTCTGCAGGGACACCAGGTTTTGGAGCAGATTTTTGCAGAACATCAGAAATCTTCTTCTAAAAAATCCAAGTAAAATGGGTTAATATGGTATTTCTATATAGCTCTTTGACTAGCTAACAACACTGTAAATAAATGTTCCTCCATATCTTTATACATTTATTTCACTTTAATTACGGCTTAATTGGAAAAATACCTTACAATGGGACAAGATTCCCTTTGTCTTTAGAGGAAATGCAGAATTCAGGTGCAAGCTGAGATACTTGGACAAGATGGTCTGTGAGCCTGAACATGAAAATTCTTGTGCACTCACCTGAAATTATGCTGTAACAAAAAAATAACTGAAAGATGCTTTTTGAGTTTTGCTATTGCTACCCTTTAGTATCAATTTTGAAATTGAGGCTTTTTTCATAATTTGTTTTAGTTTATTATTCTTTAGGCATAACAACAGGAATCGAGTGATAATATATGATGTGGTTGTATTTTGATTAAAACAGGGTAACTATCTATCTATATTTGGGAGGGAAGATGGCTAACTA
This sequence comes from Parus major, assembly GCF_001522545.3. Taxonomy (NCBI): domain Eukaryota; kingdom Metazoa; phylum Chordata; class Aves; order Passeriformes; family Paridae; genus Parus; species Parus major. The sequence continues at coordinate 94,121,998 of NC_031768.1, forward strand.
TATTCACAGAATACCAAGCCAGGGTGATGAAAATAAGTTAAAACAACAAAGCAACAGGTCAAGCAGCAAGAATTCACAGCTGCTTTTTTCTCCTACACTTCTATTTATTTTTTATTTATTTTTTTAAAAAAATACTAATTTTTATAGACTGAACATGAGTTCATAATGATTGTGTTTTACACATCAGGAATGTTACCAAGTAACAGGACTGAATTCTCACTGAATTGTAAGGATTGCTGTATTTTTTGCCATAATTAAATGGAACAGGTGGGTAGAATAGCCCAAGGTTCCCATTAACTGATCTGCCAGCATTTAAGAAAAGCAAATTTTAACTATTTAAAAAAACAGCAAATTTGTAAGGATAGAGGCAGTCTGGAGAGAATGACAAGAATGCAATGCCTCTCTAGTTCTCGCTGAGATGTGTTTAGTTTTTGAAAGGACGGCTTAAGGTTTCTCAGCTGTGTAAGCTAAACTGAATTCATCATCAAGGGGACACATGGTAGCTTAAGTCTAGAAGTGAAAAGGAGCAGAAGGGTGTGGTTAGGATGGAGCAAAAGAGACTATTCTTGAGGCTATTTCACAGAGATGAGGTGGGTCTGGAAGAATTTTTGGCAGCTTTGGAGGGATGGTGGGTAGGCTAAGTTTGGTAGGCTAAGGTTCAGGTGAGCAAAGATCAATGGAAATTTTGAAGAGAGGTATGGCAGGAATATTAATGTTGAGGACATACCTTCTTCCATCCATTCTTTCCCTCACTCCATCCCAGCAAGCACTCCCTCCTCTCTTCCATACCCCCACCACACCGTCTCTCCCTCTTGCCCAATACAGCCCAAATACCTCAATAAGAGCAGCATGGGGGGCAGAATGCTGAACAGGGAAGACCCATCTAGGGGCTATCAAAACAGCAAAGGCAAGGCAAGCGCTGCCTCTCCCAGCCATTGCCACTTCGGCACTGCCTGTTTCACCCCTGCTAAAAGCCACCTGTGGGTTTGCAAGACCCCAGCTGAACATTTAACAGTGGGGGATGGGTTTTTGCCTTCCTTTCAGTCCAGCTTTGCCCTGGTCCAAAGCTCTCGAGTCCCTGGAAGACTTTGCAGAGAACATCTGGCTGTTGCAGGTTTCTGCAGTGCTTGAATCTGTAGCATTCCTTCCCAAGTTTCCCCTTTGCTTACCACTGCTATGTTTTCCTGCCATGGAACAAGTGTCTTCCCAAAGCAGGACCAGAGGCTGTGAGCAGCACAGACAGCCTCTGTGTGAGGTCCATAAGCAAACCTCTCCATTGTTCTTCCCAACAACCCCAAATGCTTTTCCCCAGCCCTGCTTCATAAGCTGCCTCTGAAATGACCCACATTAGGGAACCTCTGATTTAGCAGACAGCAAGACAGAACTATCAGGCTCATTTTACTTGGTAAATCAGTGTAAGATGCTGTTCCACAGGGCCATTACATCATTCATTGTGCCACTTGGTTCCTTCAGAAAAATTATTGCCCTCTGGAGGAGAGAACCCAGATACAATGAGAAATTCTTTAGGAGCAAGAGTAAGGACACCTGAGCAAACTCTCTTCCTTCAAGGAGAGCTGTGGGGAAATGTTCCTCATGCAGGAAGTTTTATTATTTTTCTTCCAATTCATTCCAGATGCTTAAAAACAAATGGCTTTCCTCCTTTCTCCTTACTTTTGGAAACAGGAGTTTGTTTGGAAGCCACAGATCAAATGTTTCCTAATGGGATTTTTTGACGGGCTGTGTATGTCAGCTTCATGGCCCACTGAAAGCAAAGGTGCAGAGTTTGCCTGAGAATGGGGTTTCTTGCTAGGTGTGAGTGCCAGCCTATGCCATGGCATGCCTTCACTCTGGCTCCAGGGGAATAAGGACTGTACTTACTCTGCCAGAGCAGAGCTGAAAGCACTGAAAGCAAAATCCCACTCTTCCTGCTTCCCATTCCCTGGATGATTAAGAGGGCTAACATAGCATAAAAAGGCCACCCCTCAGCCTTGTGAGGGAGCCAACTATTTACAGTCTGTCCCCCTACAGAAAGACAATTAACTTGCCTGGTGCCATATAATCTCCATTTGGACTGCAGGGTGTGTTTGTTGTTGTGGGTAAGGATGGAGCACGGCCAGAGGGAGAATACAGAGTATTTATTTATATACTTATGCTATGAGGAGAAGAGTGAAGAAGGACAGTCCTTGGCTCAAAAGATGTAACAGCAGCTGGAGCCTGACCACACTGTGGGAATGGGTCAGATTCTGCAGCAACTGAAGTTCCACCTTTCTGTCACCCTTTCCTGGTGGGCAACACTTGCAAGTGGGGTGTAGACACACACAACCCTTGAGTGGAATACAGTCATAATGCCACAGGTCAGATTGGGAATAGGTATCTCAAGTAAGGTTTAAAAATCAGGAATTTCTCTTCCTCTCTACAAAAGGCTGCAATATTATGGCCATATTACTGCTCATCATCATGGAACTGACCCCATTCTGCATCCTGTAGTAGCACATAAACCCACTGCCCAGACCCCAAACACACTCAAGGACACTCATACCTTCTTCCTCCTCTTTGCCTTTACAGTGCTCTCTTGCTTTTCTTCAGGCTGACTTAAAAAACACTCTGTAGGCTGCAAAACATTAAAAAAGAAAAAAAAAAAGGAAAAAAAGTCACCAAAGGAAGGCAAAGGAGGTAAGAAGAGACACAAAAACTGTAATGCTGGGCTAGGAAAAAACAATTAAAACTGAACTTCTCGACCTGTAGAAGGAATCAAATCCTTAGAGTTATATGTATATAAAGTAATTATGGAATTGGTAGAGACTGTTGTTTCAACCAAGAGAAAAGAAGAGAAAATGGAAACATTCAGGGTGTAGTCATAATTCTATAAAATGGTGAAAAGCAGGTTTTGATACTTTAAAAAAAATCAGGAGGAAAATATAAACAAAATCTACCACTAAATTTTCTATTTTTAATCTCTACTATTGCGAATGATAGTTTTTCTAAACTTTGCCAGTATTATTCTAAAATAACTGGGTCTAGGTGAGCATCCAGATGATAAAAAATAACATGGAACTGAACAGGATTAATTGTAAACAATCATGCTCTTGAGTTCTTTCTATACTTGTAATGCAAAATTTAGGAAAACATGTTTCAAATTTGTCCTACCCCATTCTTGCTTTGTCTCCACATACCAGGCAGCATCAAATACACACAAGAAAAATACATGGTGCATTTCAGAATAATCCAACACAATTGCTGCTATCATTAACCCTCTTTTGTGCCTGAGTGAACAGGCTGAATTGGTCCATTTGTACCAGAGTCCCTGTTCACATAATCCAGGGCTAGGATTTGTCCTCAGCCACCTAAAATTGTCCAAAACAGAGGAAATGAGGCACAGACTCTTCTTGTTTTGAGTGTAGCAATTCTCTTTTCTTTTTCTTTCTTAGGACCTTCTACCTAATGGAAATGTACATTTATCTACAAAGACAGGCTTTGGAAGTTAATAAGTGACTTGATGAAGAGCAATGGGAAAACAGGCTGAGCTGCAGGAAAAAGCACCACACTACTATGATGCATTTGGCTGGAAAACTCTGCTCTTGTGAGAAAATGTGGAGAAGCCTCATCACATGGAGCACTAAAAAGCTCAGGAACAGCAAATCCAGCACTCCTCCCTGGGGAAAGCCTGAAAGAAAAGTATCAGCAGGAAAGAGAGCCTAGCTGAAAGCCAGAGAAGCTGTTCCTTTGCTCCCTTGGGAAGGCAGCTTCAGTCAGGCCAAGAGGGCCAAAGGAAAGCAAACAGAAGTTCAGAGCATCTGGGCCTTTCTGAGCCCTCCTTGCACTTTAACAGGAGGACACTTCATGGCAACTGGAGCTAAATGACCCAACCCAGCACTCTCCTGCCTTTCCAAGCCCACTCTCACAGCCTTATCAGAAGCATTTTTTGAGGTTTAATTGTTCATATTATGCCTACATTTATCTTTTCCTCCCCAGTCCCCTTGCTAAATTAGCTATTAAAATAGGTAACCACTGTGCTCAACACAAATAAATGACCTCTTGCTTTCTGTGCTGTGATGCAGCCACCGCTACTGCCCTTGCAAAGGCATGTATATACAATAATGTATATTATGGCCCTGAAATTGGTTGAGGGTTGAAATGAAACATATGAATTACCAGAGAAGATATGCCTGAGGAGCAAAGCACTCTACAGGTACAGCTGGAATGTAACACAGCCTGCATCAAAACCCACGAGAAGTTGTGATAGGGATTGTATCTTGCCTCAACAACAGAGATCTGTCCCTGTGATTTTCTCAGGTAAAAAGAGATATTATCTTCACTAGAAATGAAGGGAAGTGGAAACTCAAATTAACAAAATTGTTACAGAGTTAATATAAGTTTTTTGGCTTTATTTTTGGTTCATTGCTATTTTAAAAAACTCTGTCCTGACTCTGATTCAAGTGTTTTTAAAACACATACATTTCTTTATCCCAACCATTAGCATTCCCAGACATTGAGACTGAAACAGAGCTACCCCTCTGCTCTACTCTTACACATCCCAGCTGTCCATAGATACTTGAAGACCATTTGCCAGGTGTTTTAATAATAAATTTTATGTTCAACATCATATTTTATGCAGAGACCAAGCCTTTGGATTGCTTCAGTCAAGGGCTACCTACAAGCAATCAAAGTCAGAAAAGGGCCAAACTGAATCTCACCCCATCTCAGTGGTGCTGCCACTCTTCCAGCACACTGAAAAATGTCACTTGTTCACTTTGGGCCCATTTCTCCCTTCTTATACATCGTGAACTGCTTTACATAACTCTGCAAACACTCCCAACTGGTGTATGAGAAAAGAATGAAATGTGCCACACAGCTGAAAAAATTTCTCTGAAGGAAAGAACTTCTCACTGCTAAGCCTTCATTCAAATGTTTGAAACTACCTCCAAATGGCTTCTTTTTTGAAGGCAGTATGTAACCCTTTCTTTCAACAGCCACAGAATCACACAGCAGGCAACACAAGCACACAACAGGCTTACAGTCAAAGCCTTGCTTCCTTAGAGAAGCATGTTAAAACTCCAAATTGCCTCCTGTACACTGCGTATACATATTTAAGCATAGTATATTATTAGCCCAGCAACAGTAAATCCACTTTATTCAGACATTAAAAATAATGACATAAAAAGAGAAATTTCATGGTGGTGGATGGCTGTAAACTTACATGTCCTTGATGATCCACAGTCTAAAATATTTCAGCATCTGATCTATGCTGAACTTCTGACCCTTATCCAAGCATTAGCTGCCTACCTACTCATGCAATAGCTCTTTGCATGCCATCCTTAAGAGAAGGTCATTTACATGCTTTTCTTATGCAAGACACAAAGCAGACAACCAGTGGTTTTTGACAGGCTCCCCTGCGCTCTGTGTTTTTATGCTATTTTTACATGGAAATTCTTAAAATGCAGAAAACAGGAAATTTGTGCCGAGACCAGTGATTTATGAACAAAAAATGTCATAAATTCCTTGTTTGTTAATCATAGACAGAACATAAAATATTTCCTGTATTATATTTCTAACATGCTTTTTTTCTTTACATGTTGCCAAAGTTACTGGAAATTCAAATGTAGAGTGAAAACAGTCTTGCATGTGTGTGAAAGTTTACATTCCAGGTCAGCCACACACTGACTTTTGGAGTTTGTGACAAAATAAACACATCACTGCGTCACTCAGACTGGAGACAGATCATTCACTGCACTGTAAGCCTGAGGACAGCCTGCAGACTAGGAACATGGATGCTCATAATTCTGTTTGGCTGTCTCGTGACAGGCTTTAAGGTGCCAAGTCCATTGCAGAACAGCTTCCAGCCTCTGAATAAAGCAGGCATGAGTAAAATGGGTTTTGTTATTTGCACCAGAACTACAAAACCACCAGCTTCCCATAAATAACTCTGATTTTGTATGTCTAAAAGAGGAGCAATAACCCATCCGTGACTTTGAGCTCCCATAAAGTATTTCCCTCTTGCAGTTTCACACCTAAACATCAAATTACCTGATTCCATCATGCAGGCTGATATTCTCTATATGACAGAAAGACTAGAGGCATGTGTTCTGCTACAGCTGAGCAGTCCCAGGCTACCTTGGCAAGTAACTTGTGTTGGCTATCCTTTCCGATGTTCTCATAAAAAGGGTCAAGCAACCCTTCCAAACAAAGTGTCTTAACCTACTTCTAAATGCCTAAGTGAAAACAGTGATAAAAAGTGGCTCCATAAGAATTCTCACTCCTCAACATCTGACCCCCTGCTAGAGCATGAACAAAGGCAATACAGCTTTCTCCTGTATTGCTTGGTTCTCTTTCCTAATCAAAACATTGACCTCATTCAGATATTTGGATCACTTCACCTTTGGTCTCTTTGGAAAGACATCCAAAAGCATAGTAATTGCTACCATGTTGTTTACACTTCTCTGTTACAAAAAAAGAACATCCCTGCAAATGGCTTTCACTTGGGCAATTGCCTAGGCATTACAGAGTGAATTTAATGTTGACCTAAGGGTCAAAATTAATATCCATAACCTCAAGGAGAGATAGCTTCTAATGTAATTTTAGCTCTCTGACAGCCACTCAGTCGATTCTCCTGGGTGGTATGAGGAAGGCAGAACAAATTTACCTTCAAGCAACAAACTCCTTAAAATCAGCCAACCTCTAGATGACTTTTTCCCTCAAACTGGGGTGATGCTGCCTGTTCCTTGGCATACTCCATGTCATGCTGAATAATACAGGTCCTCTTGGCATTAAATGAAGGTTTTAGCAGTGCAAGGGTAAGAAAACATCAGCTCATGAAAATCTCAATTCTTTTTTGCTTGGACCTTGAACTGGGGACATGCTTGGCTAAAAAATATATACAAGTAAATATAGCTTTCCAGACTTTGTGTGTGCAGGGAAAGGGAAAAAATTGCATGGAAGGATGCTCAGTAGCACCATCCAAGCTTGTACCACAGGACAATCACTTTGTAGGATAGATGTGTATAAGAGACAGAAGGATGCTCAGTAGCACCATCCAAGCTTGTACCACAGGACAATCACTTTGTAGGACAGGTCTGGCAATCTCAACTCACACAAAACCAGTGGGAAGTTATTGCTGAAATGTGCTAGAATGTGATCACTTCCAAATAAGGCAACATAACCAAAAAAAAATTTAAAAAAATTCAAAGTAAATTGATACATGAGCAGATGAGAGAGAGTGAAGAAAACTGTCCCTTTACTGAAAAAAAGGAGATTATGTTTCCCTATGTGTAATCATCGTTGTTCTAAACAATTGCTTAATTTACAAACCTGCTTTCTTTTCTTTTTCACAGCAGGTTTGGAATCTGAATCTTGACATGGTGCTGTCCTGTTCTCACTTGCTTTTTCAATAGCTTCATCATCTGAAGGATCTAATCAGAAAAAAGAAAAGCTCTTGTTACTGTTTTTCAAATCCATCTATCCATCTTTGCATTCAGGGTAGGGATAAAATCTCTAGCTGAAAGCTGGTCACAATAATACAATCTCATGATTGGCAATAAATACAGCTCTAACAAATACATTCTTCTTGCTAAGTTTGCTGATGTTTCTTTCAAAATAAAGTTACTTCCACCTACTAAAACAAGTCTTGCAGATGAAGGAAAAAAAACCCAAGCCATCACATACAAAAAATGGATGAAATTCCCATTCCAAGCTCCCAAATGCCTTACTGACACACATTAAAGAGGAAAAATTACAAGACAGACATAATGTCCTATTGTACAAAAAATATTCACATTTTCCCTGCAAGTATATTTCAATTGTTTCTTACTTCAGCAATAATTAAACAAAGGCACCACTCCCAAAGTTTGAGCAGAATGTCCACAAGACTAAAACACACTTATGTTTTAAAAGACAACTATTTAAATTCAGGTGTCTCTATCCATTTTCTTCTTCATCTCTTTTATCAACAGAGAGACTTTGGGGAAAAAATAAATGCGCAGTTACAGCTCCCTCCAACAGTGTTATAACAGTGCTTTAGATGTTTTCAAACACAGACATTTCTACTGGGGACTGACTTACTGACTGATTATTGTCAGAAGCATTATCATCCATCAAACTGAATTAATTCAACTTCTGTAATTTGAATATTTCTGCCCAACAGGTATTCAGTCATTATTGCAATCTCCTGCATTCCAAAGTTGTAAAATCACGGCTTCAAGTTTAAGTTATTTATTTTGAAAAGAGAGGAATAGAAGGCTTTCTTAAGCATCACCCCAAGTACAGATGATATAGCTATATCTATGCAACCATTAGTTGTGAGCAGAGTAAACTGATGGCCAGAGAACATGAAAGAGAGAAAATCAGTTATAGCTGGTAATTACAAATTCCATGCTGAAATAGCTATCTACTGAAAAAAACTAAGTGAAAGGGTACGTGAAAAATATGCAAAAGAATTGAAGTGAAAGGTAGGTAAGGGGGTGAAAGGGGGGAGAGAAGAATCTCTATAAATCTACAAATGCAGCATTATATATTATGAGGCAATAAGGCAATGGCTTTAAAAATCCTAATGTGACAGAATGGGTAACAAAATGGGTACGTATTTATTCCTGAAAAGATACCATTCCATAACCTTCACTCCTTTTTCCCACCTTGAAAAGCCTGTGTAACAATCAGCACCCTAAACTGGGTTCTGAAAGCTGTTAGGAGTTCAAGAAAGTTTAAGAAGTTGAAAGATAGTAAAGAAAATCAGTGAATGTTTTTGCAGGTTGGATGCCATTTGTCAAGAAATCTTATTTGATATAGACTAGATTATTGGCAAACGACAAGAACTTTAGAAAGAGAGCAGCAATTGAAAAGAGAATTTGTTTTCTGTTCAGTACAACTAAGAGACTCCCAAGTGAAGAGGGTAGATAAATATGTTAATGAACTTAATTAACAACAAAATAAATGCCATGGAAGAAATGACACCACCTGTTTGCACCTCAACATAGGATGAAGACATTCTGAAATCTTAAAATAGGAATTCACCGAGAAAAGCCCTTGCTTTCCAGCTCTAGAGCAAATGCAGGAATGTGTAAAGCAAGTGAACATTACAGCTCAGCTGACCTCTCTGTTCCATTCTCCTTGCAGGCACAGCCTCAAATCAGAGCTGAAAGGACTGTGGCCACACGAGTGCCAGAGCCCACACAGAAATGGTGTGCCCAGTCCTGCACAGCCCAACACATGGCAGCAGGTGAACAGGGCACAGAGAAAGCTCAAAGCTTGTGGGACAAAGCTTTTCCTTACATTACAGAGCAAATACCTTTCTCTTGGGGATGTCCAAGTGCTCCTGTACTATATGGTTGTCCCTGCACAGCAGCAGATCCTTCCTGCCTATTCCTCTCCGAAGTCACTGAGCACTTATGTCCTCCAGCTACTTTGGAATCTCAAATACAACACTTCATTAGAAGAAGCTGAAAAATCACATCATTCAGCATACTCCAGAAAGTTTAAAAGCTGTCTTGGTAATTCAGTGTTACCACTGGCCATTACCATGGGCTTGTTTCCCTGTGGATCACCCTTCCTCTGGCAAATTTATTTTGCTGTATTTTGGTATCTCTGAGTCCAGAGATTCTGAAAGAGCAACCAGCTTTAACACACATCAGCTCCACACCCCTGGGGTCTTGGACACACTGCATTGAAGCAGGCTGTGGAGAGATGATATAAATGAAGTACATCAAAGAAATCAGAATTGCCTCCTTATCCCTCTTGCTCACTGTGCTTGAGCCCCAAACACGCACTCCAAAATGAATCTGTGCATGTTTCACTGAACTGAACTGCTGTGTGAGCTCTTTCCAATATTTCACATTGAAAATAAATGAGAATTGCATCAAAGAGATTCAGGGAAAGCTGTCTGTGATCTGCAAGCATTCCTTCTGAAATCCCACTTGGCATGCTCTGAAAGGCAAACAGGAGTCGTGTAAGTCTTAAATAACCTCTTCTCTTTCTCACAACTGAAAGACACACTGCTAGCAATAGCAATCTAAAACTGGACAAATGGTTTCCATGATCTAAAATAGCCTGACAATGTGCCACCTGTTCACTGCTCATTTGAGTTTTGGACAGCACTTCATGGCGCAATGTCCTCTGCTCTCAGCAAGAAGTGAAAGAAGAGGGCACAGACTCAGACCCAACAAATGTCAGTTCAAATCTGAGCATCTTTCTGCAGTACCTGAGTATCTTTATTTCATACAACTGGAGAACTTTCTATCTGTTCCAAAACAATCACCCACGTCCCAGTCAGGACAGCAGCTTGTCTCAAGCTGTAATTGTTTGTGACACCATGTCAGCTCCTCTGATGACAGGAGCATTTTGTTGCAGGCATCGAAGTACCACAGGCCAGACTCTGCCAACCATGCTCACATTAAACTGTCTACCTTTCTCTGCAAAGAGTTACCTTGATGTCAGCAGGGTTATTCACAGCATAAATCATAACTTGATGCAAATAAATGCAGAAGCTCACAGATCACAAATATGTCTGTAACAGACCAGCACTGTTTGCTCTGCTTTGAGGTGTTGAGCTACCCAGGAGACCTTGCCCTGCCAGAACAGGAGAATTCACAAATCCTTCCTTAATAATAAGCTGGTGAAAATGCAGAACCTAATTGATTAATACAAAGTTGACTTTCATCTGCCTTGAGGTGCAGAGGAGCGGGCAGGCAGGTGCTGACAGGACACGCCGCTTGCAGGGTGATGCTGTTGGGCACAGCAATTCTCTGCCTCTGCTTCCCTGAGACCTACAGCATTAACACAACCACAAGGTCATCCAAGGCATCACAGCAGTCACAAAATGCTCTCAAAATAGAAAAATAAATGGGAATTCCACAACTCTCCACATGTTTTGCTTTGGTATTACATCAGCAGCATGGCACATACTAACAGGCTTCCTAGTCATGAAGTATTTATATTCAAACTCATTTTGAACCATGCAAAAATGGAAAAAGCCATTTCTGCTTCACACATACACACACACACAAAGACTTCTTCATTTATATCAATCACTGTTTAAAATCATCCAGTGCACTGGTTTCTAACTTCTTTTAAATTCCATATTAACATATGCATGTAGTCTAATTACATCAATATTTGTACTAATTATATACATGTAAACACACATATTAATACATACATATCTGCATGTTTATACACATTCACATAAAAGAGTACAGCCATATTTAGATAATTTAACATGTTCCCTTTAATAATCACCTTTATTAACTAATATATTCAAAACTAATTAATATTTTTTCATTATTTACTGTGGTATTTTTAAAGGCAAACAAGACCTTAATGATATAGGATGATATAGGATGTAATGTTTTGATGTAAATGCAATTTTGTTCATACGAAATAGCTCTATACATATACATACATACATATATATATACACATTTGTATATCTATATCTAATATTTGTATATCTATATATATACATATATATACACAAATTTGCATTTGGTAGACTGATTCACCATTACTAAGACTACTGACCTTCACATGCCACTTTTCTACTCTGCAATTATTAACATAGGAGATATAGTGACAATGACATGAACAATTCATTCCTGTAAGAACCAAGGCTGACTGAAAAAGTGAAATTCTTCTAGGCAGGACACTTCCAAATGCCCCAAAATAAATAAGAAGTTACAACTGAAAATAATCTTAAAATTCTTTGGGAAATGCAGCTTGTGGTTCAAGCCAGCCTACAACTGAAATAAAGATAAAGGCAGCTCACAGAAATTATGCCAGCCATGGGAAACTTGTTACAAGATGAGAATATGAAGGAAACAAAAGGAGCTTTTTGAGAGAGGAAGGAGGCAAGGTTCTTAGAACTCTTCATAATGTAGGAACAACCAACATGTAATCAAAAAGAAATCTTAGAACAGAAATATGTTGTTTTGCATACATACACAAAGATAAGTGACAGAATAACTTCTAGTAGGCTTTTTTTTTTGTTTAGGTCTGGGTTTTCTTTTGTTCTGGAGATGAGTGAGATGAGGCATCTATTTGGTGTCCAAAAGGCTCCCAGTGACAGAGGCCAGTACAGGACAAGTTTAATTCTTACCACTAAATTAATCTCTGTGACAACATTTGGAGGGAACCTGTTCTACATGCCCAAAGGGAGAATCCCTCAACTTTTATTTGATGTATCTTCCTGCAGTCAGACACACTATGGGTCACAAATAACTGTTTTTTCCCTTATGCTTTCATCAGGGTTATGTATCAGTACTAAACTAGAATTACATGAGAACAAATTTTGTACAAAATTTATTATACCTGGCAACCCCCTTAGTTGTTTCCAATTTCCATCGTTCTCTGGCTGTTCTAAAATTGTCTCATATCTGAAACCAGATTTTAAGTATAGCCTCTGTTTCCTAATTTTTAATAAAAAGTTCAGTACACTGTGGAAACAGGTTTTTGTATTTGTTATGCTCTTTTTCTAGTTTCAGATATGTTACAGGAAATTATGTGCTTGCCATTATTCTGTAGGTGGGCATAGTTCAGTTTGGGCGTGCTGTGATGGATTAATTTCAGGCTGCTTTGGAAGTGGTATTTTTATTTACTAGTTGATGAAATTGTACTGATCTGTGTTCATTAATCTGGGCAAAATATTTTTCAGGGCTCCCACTACTAAATTCAGTAGATTGAAACATATTTAACACAAATAAAAGGCCAAGTCTGTTGGGCACATCTTGAGACTTTTCTTACTTGCCATTTTTCTTTGGGAGGAAGGGAGAAGAGGGGCAGAGATGAGGTTAGAGGGAAAAAAAAAAATCCGAGACTTCCTTATTATTCTCAGTTTTGCTATTAAAATCTGGCCTCAATTTTGAATCAGATTAAGTAATCTCAAGGTCAGTGCAATTCTTGGAACTTTTCTCACTGCATCTCTCCTGCATGTCCCATCAGGTACACACAGTGCAAGGTCAGTTCAATTTCTGTAAAATGTAGCAGCTGTCAGCAAAACTGGTTCCCAAGTCCCTGTTCATCCTTGCTCAGCTGAGAGGGCTCCTGTTGCCAGCAGAGCTGTGCTGACCACAGTAGCTGGGCTAAAAGTGGCAATGAGAACATTTTTACCCCACAGCCCTACGGTACCACTCCTCGAGGCAGCACAGAGCACGGGGGGCAGCATGTCCTGCCACGCTGCCCACCAGTACCCAAACAACAGGTGAGCTCTTCTAAATGCAGCAGTGGGCTGGCTAACTCAGAAGAGAGGATTAACACATTTCCCTGACAAAAGGGTAAGGGTCTGCAGAGCAGTGGGAGAAGGAGGTACAGAATTCAGCATTTCACAGCAGTCCAAACCATCTCCTGGACAAATCCCAAATTACTCAGCTGTGTGTCACCAGCACAGCTAACCCCAAAAGGAGGATCTCTTTCATGTCTACCAGGTCATTCCTCCCTGAATTCCCTCTCAGTAGGCTTTGATTTTTCCTGCTGAGAAGCCTAATAATAGCTCAGATACCCTGGAGCCCACGGTGCAAAGCCAACTGGCCAAGCAATAGCTATGAAGCTTCTTTGGGGATTCTTAGACCACAGAATGGCTAAGAATGGAAATTTTATTATTAATATGGTTCTTCAGATGAGTTGCTGGCTATTTATCATGGCAATATTTTAGAAATTTCTTGTAAATGAGATAAAAATGTTAGACACAAAAGCAATCTGTCCTTGGGAAGATCACCACATAACCATTGCATTAAAAATAGCTACAACAGTGTCAGCACCCTTTTATTTTCTCAGATTGCTCTGGCTAAATTAGAAAGGGTCCCCTGGCAACTCAAAAAAAATAAGTAATTCTCTCCATCACAGGCATTCATCAAGTGCAATGAGTGGCACAACTGAGAAATCCAGATATCACATTACAGAAAAAAGTCCCCAGACAACAAAACCTCTCCTTATCTCCTTGAATAAGGATTAGTTAAATAATTTAAAACAGTAGAGTAAGACAAGATCTAGTCTTAGAAATCAGTACAAGAAAATCTACTCACAAGTAATGAGAAAATAATATTTAATTATATCAAAAGATATAACATTACTGCTTAGTGGAAAACTTAGGCAATTTTTGTAGTTTAGCTTCTGCAAAATGGACACATGAATCAAATTAAGTGCCTTCATTCATAAGGCCTTAAAATATTTGGGTTTTTTGACCATTTAGAACTGAAGAGGGAACACTGATGCACTGGTGCCTGTTACTGCCACCAGGAAGCACAAAGCTGCACAGAAAGCTCTGTGGCAGGTTATTACCAGTTAATAACCATTCCTCTGACTTTATCAGCCTACTGCAACAGAGGACAGAGCTGCCTCTCTGCTCAGGCTGAGACAACCTCTAGAAGAATTACACATGGTACCAGTGCTCCATCATCCCAAACCATCCGCAGTCCCCATGGTCTGGGCAGTTTTGCCTTCCAATCACTACAAACTAAGGAATCCTTTCTCAAAACAAGCACATTCCAGAACAGTGTGTTTTGATGTCTGTGAGGATGCCTCAAACTGCAGACTTTACCTCCCAAGGTATTTGAAAAAAGGTATTTCCAAGTGTGCTTGTGAGACACAGCTGAAGTGCAGACAATGTAGGAGTCAGCACAGACACAGCTCTATCAAAGAATCAAATGAGCTTCCACTTTGTCCCCATAGGTAACATTCAGATAGCATCAACTTCTTCAACTCCAGCCAGGCTAAGCCTGTGCCAAGCTGCTCTGTAGGAATTCCTGTAATAGTTCCAAGGACTGGCAAAAGCTTGTACTATAAAGTCAAAGACAACATTCTTCTAAAAATGCAAACCCTTTCCTGGGGCCATTCAAAAGGTATTTCTACCAAAAACAACTGTTTTTACCTGATAAATCCTGTGACAGGATATTCAGTTTAGGATCCTCTTCTTTAAACTGATGGATAATTTAAATTAAAATCACTGTCCAGTCAAGCAAAAAAGAATAGGTCTTAATGGAATAATAGCAAGTTAATTTTCACTACACTCTGATATGATAATCTTTTTTTTTTTTAATCACAGACATAACTATCTGCAATGCGAAGGACTTCCCACAATACACTTCTAACAACTACATCTCCCCTTTTTTAAACACTTTCCATTAATATTTAAAACAGGTACTTCCAAACTAATTTTTGACATGACTTGCTGACTGGGAGTGAATTAAGATACAAAATAAAGAGCATATCAGAGAATAAGACAGAAGAAGTTCTCTCTTGTATGCATGTGAGCACGGGAGAATTAATTTTATATGATCAAGGCTAGGCCCAGATTGTAGTATAGCTACAATCTCACCCTACTCATAATTTTTCATTGTTATATTTTGCCTGTAAGACAGAAAGATGACAGAGAAGCCACAGAACATGACTGATCAGAGGTAAAAAGTAGGCCACTCCCCTTTTAATAAGAGTAACTTTTTCACCTACTAGGTAAAGGTTGAATATGATATCCTACTTCTGCCTCAGACAATGGAAAACAGCATCACCAAGGTAAGCAGAGAGAACTCAGTATTCATTTATCCACTGGAGTTTTAAAACCTATGATAAGCAAAGGACAAACATTAAGATTTGACATGATAGGAATATGACAGGTCCTTTTACTGTTTGCCATCCAATTTAATTTCTTCATTATGAGCTTGCCAAAACCAGGCAACCAGGGACTTCAGCACAGGGTACAAATCAGTTCTGTTGTTTGTACCCTTCATCAATGGTATCATAAGTAAAGGCTGAGATAACATCCACAAATCACTTCACTCTGATCTTTTTCTTTTGTTCTCTGAAAAACTATCCTTCATGCTGAAACTTCCTATAATCTCCTTATAACTCCAAGTTTAATTCAAAAGCATATTTCTAGAGAGATGGGGAAGTGGAAGACTCTTTTGTTTAAGTAGCACGGGGTTTTGGCTACTTCCCAATCTACTGGATGAACATTATAAATGTTAACCTTGTAAAAAGAGCTTCTCTTTCAGATAGATGCCATGCATTGCACACCATACAGTCAGTTTAGAAACCATTCAAAAGGGTGCCAGCAATCCTGTGCAACAGTTTATACTCATAAGACAACGCTATCCAACTCTGAAAAGCAGAGGAACAGGGCAAGCCAGGATACAGCTGACCACACTGGAAACTGTCCGAGCCATTATGGTTCACAATCTCACCCTGTAAATGCTCCATGGGATATTTAAACAACTACAAATGTCTAGGAATTTGGGGTTAATCAAAAGAAAAATCAGCTCACACATACTAGTTACAGAATATTTAACTGTGTTGAGCGAGAATCCCAAGAGCCTGGCTTGAAATACATCCCAAACTCTACACAGGCATCTGGGAGAGGAAACTGCCTGGGCTCTGGAAAAGTCACATCCAACTCATTCCAGAGGAAATGGTACCAAAGAAAGCTGGGCATTTAAAACTGTCAACAAATAAGCAGAAAAACTATTCAGAATTATAAGGAAAACACAAGTTAAAGCTAGGCACAAACTAGGGCCAGACTCTACTGCATTTTCCTCTTCACGGTGCAGACAGAAAAATTAAAGTCATCCTAAAGAGAACTTGAGCGTGTACAGCTGTCAAACAATACACTTTTCCATCCATCTTGATGAACACATATGGCCACTTTTAAAGCCTTTTCCCCTTCCTCCAGGAAGTTTGCATCATGGGGGTTGGTCACGCAACATTTAGAGCCCTGTACACTTGACCAGCACCACTCTATAAAAGCCTCCCCAAAGATTAACTCCCTGCCCAAAGCCAACCAGTGTATTATTTGTATGAGCAAGAAATGACTCCTTCTCCACAATATTCCTATGGGAGAAGTGCATGGCCCAGTCCCTGACACAGTATGGCTACACCTGTGCTTTAAGACCCACCAAGCACTGTTGCTGTTCTTTTTCTAAGAACTACCCATCTATCATGTATGGAAGCTGCTGTTTTCTGCAGAGGGCAAAAAGCTGGTGAAAAAGAGGGTGAAAAGTATACTCCTCATGCTGGGGAGGAGTATATATTCCCTCCTTTATCCTCATCACCTTCTTGCTCTGAACGAAGGGATCCGTGGTGAATTCAATACCCTGGCACTAGGGAGAGTAGAGTTGGCAGTGGCACTGTGGAGCTGGATGTGATAGGGTTGGTGTGGCTCTCATGAGGGTACCACCCTGGAGCACAGAGAGCACAGTGCTATCCATGTTTAGTGATGTTGGTGACCTGTACATTCAGAATTATACAGTGTTAGTATGCTATTTAATATACACATATCTGGAGGTGGACTTGATCCTTGTTCAGGTCCCCTCTGCAAAATCAAACAGCATTCTTCATTTGTTATGATATGAACTTCAAACATTTATTTGTGTTAATGGGGAAGAAATAGGTAAACTGAGAGTAAAGATGAACTTGGATAAATCCATAAAACTACTTAGTGGGTGGGGTCTAGCTTAGGTCTGACTATGAGCAAGTTTTAGCCAGGAATGTAGCATGGTCCCAGATGTGATAGTTCCCTTAATACTGCCAGTGATTTGTGCTTTTTTTACTGTTCTCTGTACTGGGAAGCAGCTGTGGCTCACAGCTGCAGTTCTTGCAGTGAGGGTAACACAGAGAATCTGGCTGATCCTGTGTACTTCAAGTCTATAGATCATGATAAAATTACACAGTGGAACTTGCCAAAAATAGTAGGCTGCAATTAAAAAGGATATATA
Source organism: Parus major (assembly GCF_001522545.3). Taxonomy (NCBI): domain Eukaryota; kingdom Metazoa; phylum Chordata; class Aves; order Passeriformes; family Paridae; genus Parus; species Parus major. The sequence goes on from NC_031768.1 coordinate 94,139,679, forward strand.
GCACACTTCACAGAAACTTAACAGCACAAATTATTGTTCACAGAGACACATTGCTACTTTACTGACTACTGATACCATTCCCACCTTTTTGGCTCATGGATATTTTGCAGATGCACACATCTGCAGTATGCAGTTATCACTGTCCTGATTTTTCTCAGGTTTCTCTAAACATGGAAAACTTCACGCACACATATAATGTAGCATACACTCAGACAGATGTCACCACCAAATAATACATCCCACTGAAGAACAACAGTGCAAACAGTCATTTATCCCAAATCTCCTACCCATCTTTACACACAACATAGAGTTGACATTTTGAGCTGCTCTGATTTCTGCAGCTTTTTTTATTTAGAAGCCTTCATATGACATAGAAGTATGAGCTCTCCATTTGACAGAGTATCAGGTTGACTCATATCAAGTTAAACTCTCCTTCAGGCTAAGAACAAAATACCCTGACATGTTGCCACACAGAGTTTAGAGTGGCAAATTCCCCAGATTATAAAACATCTGTTTAAAACCAGCTCCTTATCTAAGGCACAAGGGTTATGTTTCTATGCCTCTTATTCTTTGCTTCCTCCTCCTCTGCATATACTTCACATTTCTCTGCAGTTTGATCTCTGATATTGCAGGTTCTCATCCCCTTTTAAGCTATCCTAGCATCTCAAATTTATATGTACTAGAATATACATTTGCGGATTTAACTCACTGTTCCAAAAAGTCTTACTTATTATAAAAGCAAGTTAAAGGAGGGGTAATTTTTTATAGTGAGAAGCATTTAGAGCAATACTGCACACTGATGCATTAAGGTTTTTGAGAGAAGGAAAGGAATCGGGCTTGTCATCTATGTCAGTGCTCTCTATTTAATACTAACAATTACAATGCAATCTCTCATCTGCACAGGCCTTTTTGAAGTGACACGCAGCTCATTTGTTTAAATGATCAAATAAAGCACATTATTAATCAATCAGTTCTAACTACCAGGAAAATAAGAGCTCATACCTAAATTCATTTGCTGCAAGCAGATGGTGGATTCCTTTTCTGTCCCTTTATGCTGCAGTCCTGTTCCCTTAGATCCTCTCTCTGCTAAGAGGGGGACATACCAGGAGGTCAGTTTTCTGACAAGGTCATCTGCCTTCAGAGTATGAAGAGAATTGCACAGAAAGTGGGTTGGGCTATATTTAGAGTTTGGTCCAACTCCGTGCCAAGGTCCCCCCCGCTGTCTCTCTCTTGCAGCACCGTCTCAGGTTTATTCTTGCAGATTCTCTGCCCACAGAACACACGAGGATAGGAAAGTGGCTCTGAGCTACTGCTGGATCGAGGCTTTTTGCAATTTGCTAAAAACAAGTGGATCGGCAGTTCAGATGAGAACTCCTTAAATCCCTCACTCTTCCAGTCCTTATCTTTCTTTATTTAAGTGGATTTTCCCTTTTCAGTTGAATAAGGAGAGGAAACTGCCTGGGATAGAGCAAAAAGACTCTCCTGAGCTAAGGTAAGGTTGCTTCATTTTTCTACTGTCATTGTAATTACAGAGCAATTGCTGATTTGGACCAGATATGCTTCTTCTGCTACACTAGTTCTGCATGTCAGCATTAAGGGTATTTTTGGATAAAGCAATTTTTCATGTAAAAATATCAATTCTCATTATCACTGTCTATAAGAAGTGGGAAAATAAAAGGGTATCAGCATGTGCAATAGAATATACACTATCTGATTTTTACCTGCTTAAATTACTGTAAAAAGCACAGAGCCATGCCAGTAGACTGTATCATCCTGAAAATGAGAGAACCCCAAATGTGTGGCTATGTGCACACTGATTACATATACTGGCATGCATTTATCTGTGCTGAGTGATGTTTCAGCCACATTATTTTGCACAATATAAGCACAGCAGCAAGTTTGCAGCTGCAAATGGAACAGATATAAGTAAAAGAAATAATAATTAATGAGTATGTTCTCAAGTCTCTTTATAGTTCCAAAGAAGTTGATCAGCTTCAGAGTACAGGCAACATTACAGATCATATTGTATTTGGTTTCCTTACCACTGTATGCTGTACACTGGTTCAGCACTGCTTCTCTTTTTAAAAACACATATGGCTCAACAGTTTTCCTCAGCACCATTTTAGCTTGTTGTGATTCTTAAGGAAAAAAAAATACATCTCTGGACAGAATACATCATTGCATACCTGTGTGTAAGGAGATCCTAACATACTTCAGGTCACATGGGCATCATGATACTGTAGTGTGGATCCAGCACGAGGAGAATGTTGTCATGTAAAGACATTCTGGAGCCATGGATTTAGCACTGGACACACACACACTTTCTAATGCAACATGACCACAGCAAGACCACAGGAATGTTAACATGAAAAAATTGAGTAGGAAGGTCCTCTTGATCCAAAGCTCCAAATACTGATGGGACAGCACAAAAATATTCTCAACAACATAATCACTGCATAAAAACCTTAGCAGAAGCAACTGAAGAAAGGCAGATGGATTCTGGATTAAAAGTAAACAAAGAGCAAGAGAGGTCACCAAGTCACTGTGAGTTCAGCTAAGGTGACTGGGTGAATTCCTGTACTTCTTTCAGGTTGTCTTTTCTTAATATAGCTGCTGTTAAACGATGTCATGCATTAGGCTGTAAAACATTCTAAGTTGGCAAAAGTCTTATCTGTTGAAAACCTCATTTTGCTTACTCTCAACTGTGTATAAGATATTTTCCTCCTCTGCTTCTGATTTTGCTTAGTAATTTATGCTTGGAGTCTTGAGTGTTAAGTTTATTTGACAGAAGTCATAAACATCATCCATTTCACACAAAATACCTTTCTAGCAGTCCCAAGACTCTTCAACAAATGAAAATTATGGTAGCATGCCATGGAACCAACTAGGCTGTGTTGCATGTGATAATTCATTCATCCAGAAGGTTTATATTGTGACAACTTGAAGACAAGGCTGTTAAAGGAGGGTTACTGAAGTACTACAAATGTATTTATTAAATTTATTGGCAAGTTAAAGGTGTCACAGTAATAAAAGCATCTAGTGCAGTCTAAGATCCAAAAAATATTTTATAAACAGTAGTTATACACTGATAGAAAAGGGGAAAAATGCATCTTTATAAATTCTAGATGTTCAGGTTTTGCCTAAAGTTGCTGCTTAATGAATCAATTTAGGTTTTGTGACACTTTGTGGTAGTAATCTCCATTTGCACGTGGGGAAATATTACTTACTCCCCCGTCAATATTAAAGATATCAGAGATGGAGGGCTGGCTCAAAAAGAAGCAGTAGTGATGTGCCTGAGCTTACTAAAGCAGTGTTCCCAAACACCCCCTGGCAGATGGACAGGAGCACTGCCATGTCACAGTGGCAGACAGGGACTGGCTTGTTTTGAAGGAAGGGTCATCACACCCTCCCCACAGGAGCGGAGCCTAAAATGTGTCTGTCACCCAAACTGGTGGGAGGTTTGTTGACATAGGGATGACAGGATGACAGCTTTGGAAAATGGCAGCATGATGATGAATACAAGGATGACATTACCAGAAGAAGCTAGAAAGAAGCACATTTGAGTGAACAGGCCTCATGTTCTAAGGCAGGCAAACCTCCATCTGCTTCTAACCTCTTTCTGGGACCAATCCTACTTGGTGGGTTCTTCCTCTTCCTATTCTCTCCTCAATAAAACTCCATTAAAAAATTCCAGCACCATGAGCTAGCTTTGTCTTGCTATGGTGTGGTCTTCAATGGGCACGGTATGTCCATTCTAGTGGAGACCACCGTGGAAGTGAAAAAAAAAATTTAAAAATATAAATTAAAAGAAGAAAATTAATTTTTTTTCTCCTCTCATGTAAGAAAAACTGAAACCCTCCATTCTATTAGAGGAGCTGATAGGGTTGAAACCCACCTTCCTTCCCTGTGGTAGTGGCATGGCCATATATATTGAATGACATGTTCAAGGCTGTGGAGGTGGAAGAAGGGAAAGCTTGGCTGATGATGTATGCTGTCAGCTGGCCAGGCAAAGCTCCAAGAGGACATTCGCTCACTCCTTGCTTTGGCACTGTTCCTCTCAGCTGACAGGTGTGAGCAGGGCCAGAGCCAGATGGGTAAATCCAAACAGCACCAGGGGAATAAGTCCCACCAGCAGTCACATCCCTGCTCTACTCGCTGTATTTACCTTCTGCCTTGGGGGCTATCTTTTGGTGCAACCAAACAACAAACAACCCTGGGACTTTTCTCCCTCCCTGCCAAGCTGAACAGACAGAAACAAGGTGGGATTTTGGGGAGAGTCAAAGCATACCTCAACTCATACAGAAAGAAGGACCTTTAACTTAAGAGGTCCTGCCAGGTGCCACAGCACCAATGCTACACAGCTCTGCAGTCAACCTGCAGGACCCAAGACATCCACCACCACCAATGCACAGCTGGTGCTGCACCTGGCATCGAGGCTGGGACACCCCAAAGGGGCTTGGAAGAGTGTGAGGAGGGTAAAGGTGGCACTTGGAGTCAGTCTGTGAGTACTTTGGTAGAGCCCTGTGTGTATACCTGCATAAAGGAGGAACACACAATTTTGTATGGAGACAGGCGCTACAACTGCTGAAGGAGCTCTGCCCTAAATCCTGCACTAAAATTTTCATTCAAAACCTTTAGTGACTATTGCCACAACTTCTGAATATACTTTCCAGGAAGGGATTGATGATGATATGCCAATACATGCTGTATAGGAAAGAGAGATATCTATAGACACAGAAAATCCCAAAACTACAATTAAGCAAACAATTAATTTAATAATTATAGTCATTCTGCTAAACAGTACTTTCCCCTGAGACTTACTTGCAATAAGGACAGGGAAAGAAATCAAAGTTCATACTCCTTTGTCTGACCTGCTTTCACAAATCCATCTCTCAAAAATAGGAAGGGAAAATACCTAACAACACAATCTTTCCATAAGGTGCCCTGCTGGTAGAGTGATATCTCATTGCAGAAAATAGTCTGCCCTGAGGAAAGGAATAGACCCATCATCTGCATTTTTTTTTCAGCCTGATGCAAGTGTTGGGACTGACAGAAAGATCTCCAACACTGGTTTTCACATTTTGCATTATAGAATATTACTTTTAACTGTGGCAAATTGACTGTTGCCTACTCAAAGCACAATAAATCTTCGTGCTCACAACTCAGCACAGTAAGGCACAGGACAAGAAATCCACTGAGCAGTGAGGTACTCTTCAGGCCTGCAATACCACATAGAGTGCCAGCTCTAAACTCATGAAAACTGCAAGCAGACCACAATCTGCTACACCCAGTGTCCTACTTCTCGCCCCCACAACTTTGTGGTCCCACTCAGTACAATTTTCTGGCTCTCAGTCCTTACTTAAGTGATTATTCAGGATGGGTATACAACTAATTCACGTGAAAAGATGAAATTTGTCAACTTTAAAGTAATTTCCAATGACAATCCCACCTGTGTAGTGCAGTATTAAGCTATGCATGAAGAAACAGTTAAAATTTGGATTATGTAAAACTGACACAAATTTCTTATCTTCCATTACATAAGCCCAAAATTCTTTCAATAGCAATAAATTGACAGTGACCACTACTGATGCTAAAATGCCACAGAAAGTAATCCAACAACACTTGAGTTCTTCTGTCTCAAACACCAGAGGGCAAAAGTGCATATAGACAGCTGCAAAACAGTAAATTACAATTTTACATAAATTGAAACATAGTCCTATTAGAAGAAATCCTTGGAGGTGAACTTTCTCACTTTTCACTCATTACTAGCTTTTTAGTACACCAATCTGACCTGCAGGCATTCACTTCAACAGGAGAAGAGAGTTCAATCCCTAGCACAAATAACATTGAAAAAAAAATAATAGTGTTTACAACATGGTTGTATTTTAGCACAGTCCTCAGGCACTTTTCTTAACCACTAATAATATAGTGGGTGAATATAAGAACGAAGGACCAAAAAAAAAAAAATAAATCTCTAAATGGATGTAAAATAATTTAGATACTCTCCCTAAAGAAACAATTTAAAAATCATGTACTAAGTACAGTAAAAATAGGCATTTTGCACCATCTTGTCTGCCTTTAAGAACACTCAATTTAAATACCAAATGAGCAGCAGCGACTCTTCCTGTCACTGTGTTCTTTTCTGCTCAGACAACGCTTAGAGATGTCATCCAATATAACTTGATGTATGTCCCCTCTCACAACAGCTGCCTAAAAGAGGGGGGAGGCAAGGAAGTCCCACTTGGGAAGAAAGTGAGGATGCACAGGATGAGCTTGTCAGTAGATGAGAAAAATGAAGGGTTGGGATGATGTGTCAGGGCTCGTGTGCTCGAGCACTTGCTGGTGCTGTGCAGTTCCTCTCACTCAGCCAAGCCAAGAGGCTGCACATTCCTTGCTGTACATTCACCCACTCACCAGCACCAACCCACTTAGAAGGAGAGACGACCAGGCTGTGATAGAGTTTCTCAACACAGACAAGCAAACACCAAGAGGTTGAAATTACATGACCTTTTTTTTGCAGCTTGAGGCTCTTGAAGGGGGAAAAACAAAGCTTTTGTTCCCCCTCACACTAACTTTCATCTTACTTCCAGCTGTCTGAGGTGGACAGCATGTAGTCTAATTATAGGTTTATTGAGTCTTCCCAGAGACTGGCTCCTTTCGTGGGCAAAGAATTTCTCAAGTCTCTGTGGGAGCCTGGATATTCCTCCATTTTAGACTTCCCTGTCATAAACGTACAAGGTGGGTTTCCCATCAAGTTTGCTCCTTGACACAAAACAAATGAAATGCCAGGCTTCATCAAACAGTACAGGGTATGGAGTGATCACTGCAGAAGGCACAGCTAGATCTTCCTTTCCTGTGACATGTCACTTAAACAGAGCTGCTAACACTGAAGATATTTTTACCATTGGAATACTGATGTGCATTATTCTTTAATAATTCATGATGTGCATGGTATGCACTAAGCAGTCAATATTCTATTTTACAATTGTTGGTGAAGCACTACATAGATGAGCTGTATTTCTTTTGTGTAAATGCCCAGTGCACATGGTCAGAGGGGGGAGTTCTAGAGGATTTATTTGCATGGAAGTCAGGTGCATGTATTTGCATTGTTACACTAAAGAGATTGGGAGTATGCATTGATGCACTGAGAGGGACTGCTTAGCCTTTAGCAAACCACTAGCAAACCTGAGTTTGTCTTACTGCAGAAAAAACCCCAAACCAACCCCAGATATAAAAATATCCCTTAATGGGGTTTGTTGGAGCCTAAATAACCTAAGTAAAGTTCTATGGGGATTCAGATCAGTAATATGAAGAACAAACTTGGGGCTCACTCTATAAGAGCCACAACTCAATAGGATGCATTTTGGTTCTGAGCTACAATCTCCAGGTTCCAGTATTGACAGCCACAATCAAAGGCTTCTTTGTCATGTCTTTGCTATTCAGCAGCTTCTGGGAGAGTGCCCCTGACATGACACAAGAGAAAGATAAGGGTTAGTCTTATCCAGAGGGTTTCACTACTGCATCCAGCTCAAGGACAAACTGCTGACAGACTCTGCAAAGCTGGGGCCAGAATATACATGGGCTGGGAGAGACAGAAGCAGTGCTTTATCTAGGTGCTGAACTCCGGAGACAGCCTCATAAGGCAGATGTCCTGTGGTATCCTGTACCAATTCACATGATGTGATGTGAGTTCTTCCTTCGAGACCCTGTTGGGAAATGCAGTCTCCACCTTGCTGATTTACTGCAGGACTACTGATAAGGAAAGGCCTGTGCAGCAGAACACTACCCACAGCACAACAGGGATGAGATAGGCAGCACATGTGCAGAGGGAGATCAGCACCTTAGCCAAAGATACAGAAAACAGCAATTGTAAAATATTCCATGTCTTACAATACGGGAAACAGCACAACCCTCACATCAGAGATACTTTGTCTCTCACTGTTTGCCTTTGGGAGCAGAAAGAATGGCTATATACAGTTAATGATACCAAACACCGCCCAGCATAGCAATAAAAAACACCAAAAAATATATTAAGTACTGTCATGGTCATTTTATCCTTTTGTTTTTGTTTTAAACTGAACTAATAACTTAGCTCAGCAATGGTCAGGACTAGAAGGCCACACCAGGACTGTAATGAAGGTATAACCCTGGGGAACTATTCTGATTATAGTGAAGGTTTCAGCTGACTTCATTTTAATTAATCCAAGTAGTACAGCACTCTGAATCCCCAGATATCTCAGATCAATTCAGAGACTAACATGACTCGTTTTACAGCACACTATAACATTGCTCTGATAAATTCTTCAATAGTTCTTCTAAGTCTCAGAGGTAATCTAATTTCTCTTCTATTTTTATTTTAGAGGCTTTCAAAAGACATTTCAACTATGTATCACTAAAATCATGTGGCTGTAGAATGCCAAATATAGTATCAGAAACCAAATATCTCTTCAATACTTGTATTAATTAAAAGCACAAAGACATTCCTAATTACAAAAGAAGGGGTTTTTGTATTGATAAAGCATTTAAATTTAAAATAGCTCTCTATTATAATAAAGATAAACCACAGTAGCATTTTGTGAAGAAGTTCAGCAATGTACTAGCATAATAATGTGAGATAACATGACAAGATAAAAGCAGGATGTTCAAGATTTAACACATATACATTTTCTGTCATATACATTTTCTGTATCATCCAGGCTTAAGGGAGTCATGCCTAAAGTCTGAAAAAACTTGCATAGAAATACATGGCAAATGAAGAACCAGATCCCAAAATTAGCAAGTTTTGAGTTAATACATCATAAGACCCATAACATGATGTCATTTATATCTTTAAATTCAGAAAGCACACAAATTTTCCTGTGCATTCTCCTCTGCATCATGAATTCACCAGTGTTTTGCTACTGCATGGAAATGAAAACATTAAACTGCCCCAGTACTCTCCCTGCTTCTACTGAGACACTGCAGTTCCCAGTATCAGTTAAATGTTGACCTGCAGAGGTGGCTGCACACTGTCCCCATCCAACAGCCATAGCAGACACCAAACCTTCTGCCAAGAGTGATGTAAAAACCAGAAAAAGCTCCAGACAATGTGAAAGGACCAGGAAAACCCCTGAAGACAGTATTCAAGCAGCAAGGGCTAAACCCAAGAGAAGGGCAGCCAGCACATACCACTGAAGCCAGTGGCAGTGATGGCAGGAAAGGGAATGAGGGCAAGAGACGCAGAGCTCTAATTCTGAGCTGGAACACTTCTCCTTGTTGTCATGTAGAAAATGCTTTGTTTTCTGCAAAACCCAACCCTGTCCCCTTCTCCATGGGGTGAGCTGCTGCACCCCCTGCTCAGGGTCTGGACAGTCATGGTTCTTTGGTCCCTGCTAGAGGCACTGTCACACAGGAGTGGAAACACACTTGCTCCTGGCAGCTCCTACCTGTGTGAAGTGGTACCAAATCCCGCCCTGCTACACCACCAGGCCAAATGCAGCCCAACTCTGCCAGCTGTTCATTGCTGTTACCTAAGTTTTTTAAAAGACAGGCACTTAAGAAGCTGGGGGAAAGAAAGAGAAGTAAATTCACATGTCCCTTACCCCAGTGTATCCCATAAAGCTGACAAAACCCAACCCAATTAAAATAAAGTATGAATCAGATTAGTTTTCCAAGGTGAAACTGTTCTGTGCAGGATAAAAATGCACATCTCACTTCTGTGCAGGAGCAATGAAGTAAATGTGATTTAAGAGACTAATAATGGATTTCCTTTGACAACAGGAGAGGTACAGAGCTATGCTCACGTCTCCAGCAAGGCATCTAGTTCATTATTTTCTGTTTGCTTCTGCTAACCCAACAGTATCACAGATTTTCCATTTTACAGTTGTCATTACCCCAACAGTTACAATAATAATCTGTAACAGTAAACAATCACAGAATTGGGTAAAAGCAATGGCATTCTCCAGAGCATGTAAAGTTATTCCAGGCTGGAAACCAGTCATTCATGCTTAGCAGTAACTGTTTGTGAAACCAATGCTTGAAGAGCCTGGCCTGCAAACCTCAAAAAGGAAAAAGCATCAAATAATTCCTGCAGAACAGGGCACAAAACCTGACTTTTTTATTTGGAGAGGTAGTCTCTGCACAGATTTGCAAGCCTCAGTAATTTGATTTTTTTTTTTTTTTTTTTTTAACACTGGACAACCAACTGAGTATTTAGTTCAGGTTTCAGAAGAGCTTGAATGATGCATTTAAAACCCCCTGGGTGCAGCACCACTTACACCGTGTTCAAGCCAGCAGGAAAGGAACAGCTGCTATTGCTCTCCCTGCCTCAGGGACTGGGAACCCTGCACCAGGAATGTGTGAGAGTACCAGCACTTACATGCTGCAGCCTCAAGTGATCTAGAATTCCCCTCCTAATTTCTATTCTTCACTCATGCCATACCTCTTAACTGCATCCAAGGATGTGGAAAGGTAAATAACAGTGTACATCACCTTGGGCTGACCCTAAAAACTGCTTCAAAACTGCAAGCTTGGGAAGATCATAGGCAGGACCCCAGAAGGGAGCCCAAAAGAGCTTAAGCCTACAAAGCTCCATCACTCCATGGCTCTGAACAATACTCTGTCTGACAAAAAAAGGTGTAAAAGAGATAGGTCAAAAGCCTCCATCCTGTGCACAAGACAGAAAACATTCAAGAGATCAAACAATTCTCAACTTCCAGACTGAAAATGGGAAGCAAAGGTGACAGCAGAGGATTTTAATTCAAAAAAACAACGCTGTTCTGGTTTCTTGGTCAAGACTTGTGTTAGCCTGTATTTCACTAAGCATTCTTGTAGTCTGCTATACAAGGGTGAAAAAAAGTTCCTTCTGCTGTGTTCTTATGTTCAGTTGTGGGGTCATTTTTCTGAGAGTTTTGAAGTGTACAGAGCCAGGAATTGGACATGATCACACGATCTGTGCTGAATTCAACACTGTCTGCTACAAGGTGTGAGCAACTCGCCTGCAGAACAAACAGGAGTCAATCCCAGTCTGTCTCAGATGGTTCCCCTCGTTCCTCTCAGGAGGCCCAAAGCAGGCAGCTGCTCCTCCTCACTGGGAGTGCTTGCTGTGGCATCCCAATAGATTAGGCTCCATTCCCCATGAATCTATACGTTATTAATCTTATCTGAGGCAGACAGTGCTGACGCCCAGCTTCCTCAGTGTCTGGAGGAATACCAGCTGTCTCCAGCTCAGCACAAGGAAACTGAATCTCTGCATGTATCAAGAAGAAATATTTCCTAAGGATTCAGAATCCTTCCCCTCTCCTTTTCCCTGTGCACTATCAAAGTAACTGCCTGGGATTCATATGCCACTCCATGGCTCTGCATGCCCAGGAGCAACACAGTCCTCTCTTTATCTTCTGCTGGCAGAATGACTGTGCCACTTTCACTCACACCAGGACCTGGCCCCAGTAGCCCATCCATTTGAGGTGTTTTTGGATGGGCTATGCAAGAACTATCTTTATTAGACCAACAGAAGGCGATGCCCAGACTTTGCAGCCCGTGGAAGACAGGGCAGCACACCTCTCAGAGCACAGGAATGGACACTAAAAAAAACACCTTCTGTACTCAACAACTCCTTAAAATGCACCTCTAAGAAGTCCTTCATGTTCTTGGTTCTAAGGTTGAACAATTTCTATCTTTTTTTTCATCAGCTGAGGAGCATTACAGCCATGAGATACCAAACATCTGCTAGTGCTGTAAATAAAACAGTTGATTGCTACTGAAAGACAATCAAATTGAGAAACAACATCTAAGCTTGAACTTAAGAACAGGTTTGTAAGGGGTAGCAGGTAAGATTCATATCCATCAGCCTTAGATGATATCCTTAGTTCATCTTAGAGGTGAACTTAATGAATTTGATGGCAAATTACACAAAAAAAAGAGGGAAGAAATGGATTTTAACTGACTTACAGAGCTTTTGAAGTCTCTAACCATCTCAAAGATATTCTCATGGTTGTGTAGATGTGGCACAGCCTTGTACATTACAAAAACATGTTTGACAGGTAGATTAACTACTTAAAATCCAAAAAGCACTAACTACTGTAGCTAATTTTGCATCAGAAACTTGTTTCTTTGACCAGTTTTGCATTTTAGGCTGCAGTCCAGCAGGAAGTTGGTTTATGAAAGTCAGATTAAGACACACATATCTTGCATATCTTATCCTCTCAAGGAACTCAGGGGTCTCTACTGTGTCAACATTATGTGTGAAGAAGCACTGTTTTTACTTAAGAACATTACACTCTAGGGTAAAAAGGGATTTTCAAATCCCCTAAATCAGGAACTGAGACTTTGCTAGCAAGTGGAAGTTTTCTACAATTCAAAAGGTTATTAATTAATTAATTTCAAAAGTGATGAAAGCAACCTGAAATGGCTCACATATATTTTTACTGCTTTTTACTGTAGAAAGTGACACACCATGTACAGGTCTAATAAAAACAGACCGGTTGTTGTTATGAAAAAGACACTAATTTGACCCATTGTTTCCCACAGCTTTACAGCACTAATAAATCCATGTTTGTGTAATTGATCTATAGAACTAATGACCAGTAAGAGTGCAAAAGGTGGTGATTAAAGCAATAGAAATACCCCATTATACAGAAGTTATTGCTGTTATGTGTGGAGGTACTGTGTGGTAAGAGTATTAACTTCAAAAATCATGCTCATTTTACACAGTTGGGCTTTCCAATGAAAGCTGGATTTGGATCATGTTAGAGGAATAACATGCTCTCAAGTGTTATTTTATTTTTTAAATTGGTAATTATAATGAAACACTCTGGCTGAATAGTATTACCCTTACCCACTTACACCATCAAAACAAGATGTCAAATTTACTTTTCCTAAAGCTTGATTTTGGCAAGGCAAATCATCTGTACTCTCAGGTACTGTTTGGAAAGCAGATTAGCAGATTGAGCCATTTACCCCCTCAAATATTTCACTTTTTACATTGCCATACTTGTCACATAACTTCAGCCGTGGCAAATAAAAATCTGTCATAAATCTGGGTTTGACAGGGCTCTTTATGCCTCTTGGAGCAGGCTGATAAGTTTTGTAGGATAAGCCCTGGTATGAAGTATCTGAAAAAATTAAAGATTTCCAAGTAGCAAATTGAAACATATTATACATACATACTCAAATTCCACGAGGCAAACCTACTCACATATATTTACCTGGCAAATATATATGAAGGTGCTTTGTCTGTTTATCATTGTAAGAAAGGAAGGCTGGATAAGCATTTATATCTCAACAAATTAGCTTCAGCCTATAGGCTTCTCCACACTCATATCTGGGTTTGACTCTTACAGTCACCTATGTATTTCTTTTTAGATACTGTCACTAAGCCTTCATCACAAGGCAATGACAATTAGTTCCCATTAACTGATTCCAAATTAACCTGAGGTCTTAAGAATCTGATGTCTCACATACTAATGCAGAGTTGGAGCCAAGATCTGCCTGTTTATACAGGACAACGTAATTTAAATATACACTAGTAAGAGAGTTAGATTTTAATCATGTAAGACACAGTATTTGTCCAAGCAAAAGCACAAGGGGAATACACTAAAAACCAAAAGAAAATAAACCCCTCAAAATGTGGCTGTTGAAAGAAAATTATAGTTGCATCTCATGTTAGAAATGTTGATATATGAGTTGAGAGTTGCTGCCAAGGTAATGGTCATTCTGAATGCATATTGCTTGTTCAGCTTCTACTCACAAGATTTAAAGAATAAAACAACATATAGGTTTGCATAGATCTGATACTTCACGTAAAACTAAACAAGTTGTTTTGTTAAAATCAACCACCATTCTGCATGTGTTTAGAAAAAGTCACATTTTTCAGGAGTCTTTTAATCAATCGTAACAATTTATAAGCCCATTTCAAAAATAAATATTTAGAGGTCATGTAAGCAATGAACTCAGAGAATGGCTGAGATCCAAGCATTGTGTAGACAGAATGACATGATCCTCCAGACATCCTTCTGCCCATGTGGTGCCATCAAAGAATTTTAGGGGTTTCTTTGGTTTTTTTTTTAAACATGATGACAAAAATTAGGAAGGAAATAGAGAGACATATGAGAACTGTGAAATGAGGCAGGAATAATCCAAGAGGGGTCATATCCCATCACTCAAACATAGGACAGCAGAAGGGAAGGAATGAGATAAGAAGAAAAATCAGAGCAGCAATGGCAGCCAGGTCTTTTCGTGGAAAGAACTTAAGAACAAAATTAAAACAAAAAAACAACCCTCACATTTCTCTTCAGACATCAACTATTCTCTGTACTCTCCTCACCAGTTTGGACATGACTTTTACCAGGAAACCATTTCCAATTGCCCATTTGGACTGTGAGGTGCTTGAGGAAAGCACTGAGGACTCAGCTGTCTTGCCAACATTAAATGTGGTTGGCAAAATACTGCTCCACTAATTATTTCTCCTTGATCAAAAAGCTTCCTGGGGGTCATTAAAGAAAAGAGAAAGGAGAAACAATGCCTCACTCCTGATAAATTATCTGCCATTTCAGACCACTGGAAAACTCTAGAAAAGTGCTGCCTCTCCTTCAGTTTAAATACAAACACAAGAGATTGAGGCACCTTGTGATTTTGACAGCCATGCAAAAGACTCTTCTCTGGCCTGACCACCAACCATGCCAGGTCTCTGTAGCAATTTGCAGCAATATCCTTCATTGGATTACGCTGCTAAATTAGCTGCAGATGCTTCTGTAGTCAATCTTTCCTTAGCTTTGTGCTTCAGAAAAAATGAACTGGAAAAGTCTACTTCATTGGCTCTGTATCAGCCACAAAAGACTGCATGAAGCCATGAAGTCAAGCTCAAACGCCCCTGGAGAATTCTGGAGCATCACTGTCATACCCTGATTTTACAATTTCATCCACTCAGCTGAAAGGATGTTTAAAACCAACATTTCTGGGGACAAAGAAAATCTCATTTCATTCTTCTCTCATTACTGAAGTGTGGCTGAAACCTATTCTCAGAAAAGCCAAAAATAAATAAATGCTGGTATATGCAGGGAAGTTCTTGCCTCAGAAGTGGAATTTCTTACAAGAACTGTTGAACAGCCGAAGATATAGGAAAGAACACTATTATTTCTCTCAGCAAAAGCAATTGCTAACATGATTATATCATCTCCCTTTAAGGTTCATTTGCACAAAGGGAGGTGAGCCTATCAGTAAGTAACAGACTAAATTATCACACGCCGTAAAATTCTCATTCTGTAAGTGCCACATAGCTGAATATCATCATGAAAGCAGATCCCATACTCAAGGTAAAAGCCATCTAAGGCCTTCCTGTAAACTCAAGCTCCATTTCAGACCCTGAGATGCTGTTTCTTAACAGCATGACACGAGCCATCGTCCTTACAGCGAGGCTGTTTCTGAGAAACACCACTGCACTTCCACGCCTGACTCTTCTACTTTCTCAGGTTTACCTCCATATCTGAAAAGCTTGCTCCAACTCATCCTATACCATGAGCTAAAACCCTAAACATTAAACCCTCACTTCTTCATTTTGGGTTTAAGTCTGAGATTGAGAATCTAATAAAACTCAGGATACTCAAACTATGTCCTGAAACTACAAAATACAGTCCATTTCCCAGTACCTTCCGTAAATATAATGGAAAAAATACTACAAAGCTTATCAGAAACAAAAGCCAACTTCTCTACAGAAGAGTAGAGATGTCAGAGGGCAGCCACAGCCTCTAGTGAAAACAGATATGCCAAAGCACAGAACGGGAAGATGATTTTTCCCAAATCACAGGCCAAGTTAAATGGCAACGCCAGGAACAGTATGCAAATATTACTGATGTGGTAAAACATCTGCAAGCCCATGTGTGGCTTTTCTGCTTATTTACATGTCTCTACATCTAGTTATTTTTCACATGCTGAATATGCAAGACTGAACTATGCTTTTCCCACACTTGGGAAGTGTTACATGTAACTGCTCGTTATTTTCACAGCCTGAATTACCACCAGAGTGGTAATTTTGAAGGCTTTGAACAGCCTTCATTCACCTAAAGTCCTCTGTCTTTATGCTTGCAGTTATCATATTTCTCTTAGGGTTACTAGAAATAGTATTTCTCTTAGTTCTGAAAACTCTTTGTGGTTAAATAGGGTAAATCCTCCCTGTCCCTTAGTACTTTTAAGGTTGTTTCTCCAAGTGCCCACTGTGCTGAACTTGGGTTACATCACAAAAGAAAAAGAAAGCCACCAAGCATCCCCCCTGGTGTTGGTGGCACTGAAGCAGGGAGGCTCAAACAGGCAGGGAAGGAGAAGGTGCTGTAGTCCTCCTACCTCCTGCTTTCTATGGGCAATATCCCCATTTCTCAGGACACTCTTGGTGACTCCTTGTCCCACACAGAGCCCACAGTGCAGCTCCCAGTGCACATCCCTTTGTCTTTGCTTCTTAGGGACTCAAAGATTTATATATGACAACCACAATATGTCTGTGTGTATGTCTGTGTCTGTGTGTTGATCCCAGAGTTTTTGTCTTGGCCCACAGCCATTGAGCCAAGGTTTGACAAAAAAGCCGGAGAAAGCAAATTCCTGCAAGTTCTTACAAGTTTTGTGAAAACAGGCAGGAAGGCAATTCTATAATTATCTTTGTGAAAGGCGAGGCTGGCATGTGCAATCTCAGAGAGAGGGGAGCATCCCAGTAAATTCCTCAACCATGGGAAAAGTATCCACTGAGACTCACAGTCAACCACTGGACACAAATTTATAGGCAAGAAGACATGTTCAACCCCAGTGTTCAGAAAACTACTCATCTGGCTAGGCAGGCACTGCAAAACATAGTAATTTGAATGATTTATTCCATTCTTTCTTCTAAATCTTTCCCAGCATTGGATCAGGAGGGAGCAAACTGGTGGGTGACACACATTTGCTAGCACAGCAAGGATCTTTATAAAAGCAGATTTTGTATTTTCCAAATTAAACAGAAAAAACGCCAATGACAGGGTGTGGTAAGGAATCCTGTTTGTTTCTAAGCCTCTTTTCAAACACTTTGCATGCATGTACATTCAAATACAGACAGCATCTATTCTGAAATAAGCACCAGGGTAGAGCCAATGCATCTGTCTTGGGGTAGCTAAGTTTACTTTTTCAGGTTCTGTATTTCAGAGCACAGTTATCTATTATGAGTATTTTGATCACACATCCCCGATCAGCACTGGCTGTGACTGCTTAAATAAGAGGGGAAAGGGGAAGACGGAGCCCATCATCACCCTTATTCAAGTCATGCTCCTTCAGCTGCTCACGAGCAGTTCAGCTGCACAAACCAGGCTGGCAATGGCCCTTTACTCGGGCTGTTTACTGCTCACCCTGCTTGAGATGACCCAGGGCAGTCACAGAGCAGAAGCAAGCCACTCACCTGGGAGATCTGCAGGCGACTGGAGGAAGCAGGCTGTGACCTTTTTGGCCAGCAGAAACCACAGCAGGAATATGGTGCTTGTACAAACCTTATTGTGCAACATAATACTTCCCTGCTGGCGTCATAATGCAAGGGGAAACTATTTCCCACTGCAGCTTACGATGTGAGGATGTAGCCTCAACACAAAACAGTGCATGAATTTCCAGGCTAAAACAGTTGTGCCAGACCAGACATGCACACTCTTAAGGAGTTCAGACCTGGGCAGGCACATATCACACACATTGCCCACAACAGCAGCAGTGGTAACAGTACAGGCAGCAGAGAATGGAGGACAGGAGACTCAGAAATGTGGCAGCACTGCCCAGAGGGTCTCACCACTGAGTGAGAACTGAGCTTTGACACATCTTCTCTTGAACTTTCATAGTTCCAGAAACTAAACAGTGTGGCAGGAGAGCTGTGGACTCCCTACAGCTCTGTCCACCTAACCCAACTGCATCAAATCTTGGTACCTAATACCACCATCTTCTCTCCACCCCACATATAGCTACATTTCTTCCCCCCACAAAACTTTGAATGTTATTTTTCACAAGTCAAAATTACCAACACTGATAGAAATCTTAAATCTCTGTTCTAAACCTTATTTTTAAAAAGCTTTATGATTGCACTAAATATATCTCTATCTACTCCAACCCTCTCCACTCAATCCCTATCTATAGATCCCTTAATGAGATTTATTCAATTTATTTTCTAGTTTTCCAGGTAATGACATGACAGACCTTCAACCTGGTCATGCACAATCAGCAAAGGAGAGGTCAGTGAATTGGCAATAACAAAGTATTTGAGAGCCAGCAGCTCAGGGAGGGGGAGTTCAGATATTCAACAATAATGTGCTAACACAATTGCATCCTTCCCTCCACAAAGACTCCAGTATAAGAAAAAGTTTCAGGAGCAGATCCTTCACCGTAATCTCCTAGATTATTTTGATCTGGTTACTCAAGCACAGTTTGATTTGCTTGCCTACATCTGAGGCTGGCACCCACAACAAAGATCTGGTGCCTGAGGTCTAGAGAAGGGACCAAAATACAACAGGTCCTACAGATCTGTGAAGCTTGTAATAGGCAATCATGCAAGGACTTGAGTTTAATCTCTTGTCCCTGGTTTTCTGTTGCTTTCACATTCCCCAAGTCAACAGCCACTTCTTTTAGGAATTTGGGATGAACATGCATTTCTTGCCAGCTCTCACTGGCAAGTGAGATGTGCTCAGATGGTCAGAGCACGGTGCTAAGAGCACCCAGGCTGTGGGTTTGATCCCCTTACGGACCATTCACATCAGAGTCAGATTTGATGAGCCTTGTGGGTCCCTTCCCACTCAGAGCACTCTGGGATGCAGGACTTTGGGCGTGTCTGCCATCACCAACATGGGCACAGTGCCTCCTCCACAGCCTGCAATTGCTCTGCCAGGGCTGAGTCATACTGTCAGTGACCATGGGCTACAGGGAACCCCTGAGCAAGTCAGATCCCTGATGTCAGAAAAAATGGGCCAGGAGACATGAATGGGAGGTAAAGGAATGGGAGAACACCTCTCCCCAGTAATACGAGATTTTGAAAAGGCTGATGTTTGACATAGAGAAATGCAAGGCTGAAACATCTCTTTCTAAAAAAACCCTTCATGCATGGACTCCTGCATAGCAACACGAAACTCCTGAGTGGGAAGTCCAACAAAACACAAACTTAGCACAGGAGAGAACCTTGTTAGCTCACCAGTACGTGGGAATCTATAAGAAAAAAGCAGCAAAGTATTTTTAAAACATCAATTTAAATCCAGAGCAGCTCTCCCTCCTCAGTAAGGCATTAGTGTAGTTGCTCCTGTTAGTGAAGGGCTGTAAGTGGTGATATTTCAGGCCTATTCTTCAGCAGTGCTCCAAAACTGCTGGCTCTGAAGCCAGCCTGCCAATCAGCCACCTTGCTCTGTTTGCACACAAACCCAAGTCGAGTAACCTGAGGAGACATTAGCAACTCAACACTCACCACAGTTTCATGCCGTGGTCTGACCAAGTGGCACAAGCTCTTAACCACAGCATGCTGTGCAAGCTAATCCCTCCTTGATATTTCATGTCAGCTCCCACTGTGAATCAGCACAGAGAACAGTGGATTTTGGCTTAACAAGTGGACTCAATTGCACTTGTACTTTTTGGACTGAGAGATTATCATTCCTACCTACATGACACAATGATCCTGACTGCAGTCCATCAACATTCTCCAAATAGTGTCCTAGCAGAGCTAATGTGCAGCTAGGGGTGTCCCAGCTGAGACTGCCTGAACAGCTCAGCCATTCCCTTCAGGGGAAAACACCAAAGGAGCTGATGTCATTTACACTTTACCTGACTGTGTCGAGCAAACTTGTTGGCAGCCAACCACAACACAACAGTGACACTCTAAAAGAAGTGTTCAGGACATGTTTTTCATTACCACAGTCAATCCAAACACAGCATCGCTGCCTCCACCTTATCCCCCTGTGCAGGAACTTCAAAAGCTAAAGCAATAGCTACATGTGGATGATGAAAACATCCCACTGGGAACTGGAATATGCTCAACACTGCACAAGACCATGAAGTTAGATATTTTCTGTATCCAGAAGTGGTTTTTCATTACATATTAGACTTCCCAATTTTTATGCTTCTTCTTTGAAGTTCAGGTCCAGAGTGAGGTGAGGCCCCAAGGTATTTAGGCACAGAAATGTGTGCAGCCAATATGGCACAGGGTTTCAATTCCTTTGACTTGCCCATCCAGAAAGGCCAGATACTTTGAGAGATAACCACAGCATTTACACATTGGTGGAAGCTGTGGATATAAATCTGTTCCCAACAAGGCTGCTTCTCTCCCATCTAAACTGGAGCAGGTCTTTCAAACACTCAGAAAAGAGCAAAGCTTTTGGAGGCATGACTGTTCTTGATGGATGTGCCAAGAAACCAAGAGCTCTGCAGTTATGGAGAGAGTAAGTTATCTGCAGACAAGACACTATGCAGGATCTCCTCTAAAACAAAACCACTTACTTCCTCCCAACTGGTATCTGAAATCTGCCAACAACCATAAGAAGAGTACTCAAAAGAAAAAACAGGGGAGTACAAACACAGGGATTAGCTAGAAAAATAGACCATCTTTTTCTAATTACCATTATTATTTTTAATTGCAAATGGAATCAGAATACATTCTCCTAGTGATAATGTGATTTAAGCAGTCTGTTATTCAGCATTGTGTTGAACCAATATTGTGCAAAATGTTAACTTCCATGCCAAGTTCATCCCCCTATCCCATCCCCAATATACTTGTTCCAAAAAACCCACTATACTTAATCCCAAATTTTATAAAGCAGATAATGAAAGCTATTGCAGTCAACTCTAGAGAATTACTTGCCCAGTTCTCTTGAAATCTCTACAGAAACTCCTGCTGGTATAATATTTAAGACTTTAGTCCCTAAAGCAACGTTTTCCATATGACCTCAGGCCTAAAGCTACCTAAGTTGCATCAAAACCACTCAGACATGTTGATGTTGGCATCAGCTCAAATTCTTTTAAAATACAGTTAAGATGTGCAATAAATAGAGAACAATGAAGTCACCACATGAGAAAAAATTTCAAAAGCTACTGATCAGAAAAAGCGAGGCACATCCTGCACAGAAACATGAGCAATCATTTCAAAGAGTGGCTGAGTGCCCTCCTTACTCAGAGCCTGCTCAGCCATCATGCACTTCAAAGTACTGCATGTAACCCTTCAGCTCTGTCAATATGCTATAGATCATGGGTGGAGATATGGGTTAATATATAACCTGAGAGAGGTGAATATATTTGAAATCCCATCTGGTCCTCATGAAAGGAAAGAATTCTTCACCCTTACTTCAGAGTGCAAGAAGTTGCCAAATGCCCCTTGAGGACGATGGCTGCCCTCCTGAAACAAGGCCTCCCCCTGCTCCCCCAGCAACAGCATCAGCTCCAGGTGGACTATATGGGCTCTCCATGGGATCTTCACCTTTCAATAGTGGCTTAGAACCAAGAATGTTACTATTGAAGAACAAGGGCGGAAGGGCTGAATCCCAAGATAAGTAAGCAGCAGGGCTGACCTCATCTGCTGTTCCCTAGGGCTTTCCATTTAGGATCGCATGAAGTTCCTGAAACAGCATATGAAAACCAGACACTGAGGTTTTACTATTCATAGGCAGGAAGTAAACAACATTTAGCAGGAATTAAAACCACTTATTCAGAGAAATTTAAAACGCAAACCCCACATACAAATCATGCTAGAGTTAAAGCAGTACTTTGATCCAATGAGGGAGCACAGGAGGAACAGGCCACAAGAAAATCACCACTTGTAGTGCACGTACACCTGTGAAAGTATAGAGAGAACAGGAGATGAAGGTATCCAATGTTCTTCAAAAAACATTGCCACTACCTTAGAATAGTAAGAATTAGTTTGGTTCAGACCCATTCCCAGAGAAGTCAGTAAAAGAAAGACCGCAACAAAAACCTCCAAAACAAGCAACACATTTCACTGGGCAGAAAATCAAGCTCCTGATGAGCACTTCTCAAAGTCCCCATCCTACATGTATGTTCTGCTGAAAGAAACCTGTGTGAGCTGTCAAAACATTTCAGCTTTTGTTCACTTTGAGGTCTGTCCCATGCAGACGAGTCTCATCCAAGTTTCCCCCTTAATACGTGAAACAAATCTACTCTATAAAGTATGCATTTAAATATTCTCTAATACTGAAGATTATCCTTCTAACATGCTGCAGACATTAAGGGGATATTAACTAGGAAATAAAAGGTTTGAGAAACATCAACAATCCAGAAAAAACCCAGAAGATATGTATGATGGGCCTATAATTTCACACCTATCACTGCAGCAAGCCACGTTCTTTTATTCAAATCTTTTCACGTTTTTTTTCTACTGTGATGACCTTGAAGATATAAATCTCTAGGACTTAAATCACAGGCACCTCAGCTGCCTGAGCTGCAACATTAAGACTCATAGATGAAGGCAGCTGGCATTTCTCTCCATTCATATAGTCTATGACAAGCTCACATGGACTGCGCTGCAAACAAGACAAGTCCTGTATTGATCAATTGGTCCCCTGCCACCAAATTGGCCTTGAGATCAAGTTAAACCAGAACAGCCATATCAGGAGAACATCACAGAGCAACCATTCCAAGGAAAAGGCATTTGCTTGGGTTAAACAGATTTACAGTGATCTCACCTAAGTATTTCTCCCCCCAATACTCCCCACCCCAGTGTGCTGCAGTTTGTTCCAAGCAGTTGAGGACTACTGAATACTCAGTACTCTGAGATCAACATTTTTGTGTTTACTTCCCTTAGAGGAAAATTAGCAACTAAGGAAGAAATAATTTTGAAAGTACAATACTCAGTGCTTATATAATGTCAGCAACTCAAAGAGGTGCACATACCTTTCAATGTACTTATCAATTGCAATTCTAGAAAGCTGGACATGTCTCTACTCAGCCTTTCATAACAGACACCAGTTTTCAGGAAAAAAAAAAAAAAAAAAGTTTTCTACAGTACCAAAAAATCATACTCTTTAGGACCTTAGAAAGATGAAGCAAAATAGCTTTTGGTCAATTACATCTAATGCAGCCAAAGTCTCACACCCAGCTAATAAAAAATCATTCTTGTGATGTAGCCAAGCTGTACTACACTGATATCTGGGTATCTAGGTGCTGGAAGCACCTAATTCATAAAAATCTGGAATTCTATTCAAAAGCTGATAGGACACATGAATCTCAAGTAACAGGTACACCACCAGAGTACAGAGAACCCCTTGGGTTTGAGTACACACATTAAAAACCATTACCATTTACAGTAAGTTCTGCAAGAGAATAGACACATACTCCAGGGCATCCCAAGGCCAACTTACTGCTCTGGCCCCCTGGCTTTATAATTCTACATATAACTGAAATAAATCCTGCTAAAAGCATCATTGTGAAAAGTCAGTGTACTCAAAAGTTGCTCCATTTACATGTTTTCATGTCCTAAGAGACGGGCATAGAACACAATAAAAATATTAGGAATTGCGTTTTAGGAACTGTTGATCTCACAGATGAGAACAAAACAATTTCAACTGAAGTCAATGGAATTATACCCACAGACATGAGATCACAACGTGGCACTCAAAAAATACCTTCAATCATAAAATCCCCAGATGCAATGCCTGTGGCCAACATTTATATTAGCCACACGTGCATTATCCTGAAAGAAGGTTTTAATTATTTTTATAGTGAGATAATGCTCCCTTGACGATCCTAAAGTCTAGTAGCATGTAGCAATTAAATTTCATTCTTGAGAAGACAATAGCAAACATCTGCTACTTTGAATCAATACAAGAATTAGAAATTTTTCCATTTCTTCACAGTAACAGGGACTTTTCCACAGTACCATAAAAGCTACTGACAAGCTACATACAGAAATTTGAGGAGAAAGCAGGGGAAAGTCTTCTCTGGGGCCAAGTGCAAACTGGAAGTTTTACACTTTGCCAGTTGCAAGAAAAATGGGAAAGAAAACACTTCATTCTGTAATAAAGTATCAGCTAACACAGTTAGCAGAAGGAAACACATTCTTCACCAGCCAAATCTGACTTTAATTCAGTGAACTAAAAATATATCTAGAGAGGTTTGTTAATATGGTTGACCTCAAAATTTGGAACTTCCTTCCTTCCAGATGCAAAATAGCTCAAAATTATGCATCTTCAGGTAAGGATCCAAGGGCCCCTCTGCTGTCTACTCCTCACAGAAGTTAATTGCCAAGCACTACTGAACACAGTCAGTGCCTGAGACTAAGGAAACTCTGTTATCCCCACATATGGATGGAATATTGAGCAATTAGTCTCTTCTGTGTTTTCTAGGATACAAGAGATATAAGAGAATATGCTTTTTCCCTACCAAACATAGTTTTGACTTGCAGTTTTTTGACTTACCAAATTTAGAAGATTAGCCAGCCAGACAAATTCCTGTGATGAGCTGATTTGACATGGCCAATGATGTACTGATCTTACCCTGTCAGGGATCAAGAGTGCCAGCAGGATTCTCCATGCTCAGTGACACTAAGGGATAGAGCTCCAGCAGCTTGGGTGACCCTTAACATTTATCCAACATAATGTGCTTACAACAATCCCAAGTACCCATGTATAATAATCTGTCTGATTATTCTCTATTCTGTAGTTTTTCCTCCAAATAATTTACAGGTTTGGATTGGTTTTTATAACTTCAGGAAAGATAGTGACTGGTTCAATAGCTCCCCTCAGTTTTGGCCAAGTTTGTACAGTCCAGTAAAAGGAATTGCTCTAAAGTGGGCACAGGTTTTTAAATTGAAAGGAAATTCATGAGATCCTACCCTTGGTTGTCAAAAGAATTCCTCCAGCTGTTATTTGTTTTGATATATGTGGGGGTCTATATAAAACCATTTGAAAGCAACAGTTTCATCCCAAACCAGAAATGACACTTCTTTTATTGGCATGGTGGTGAGGAATGTGGAGTTATAAATCATGCAGTCATTAGGAATAGCAGACATCTCAAATACAAAATCTAAATAAATGGACTTTTCTATAGCCACTGGCAAAGAAAGTGAATATAATTATGTAGGAACAAAGCAACACTACAGCTATCACTCAGTGCATAAGCCCTGAGCAATTCAGTTTTGTTATGCAATGTTTAATTCAGAGGAGTAAGACAGTCCCTCCATCTGAAAACTTTAATCCAAATCAAATTAAAATCCCAAGAAAATGTAGCAAGCAGTTTAAAATACATTCTAAATAAAACTACAGAAAAATGCATGTCTGTCTTAAAAGAGACTAGGATGTACAATTCAAGGGGTTTTGTTTAACTGCTTAATTTTGAGGCCAAGCCTCATTTGAATATTTATTT
Source organism: Parus major (assembly GCF_001522545.3). NCBI lineage: Eukaryota > Metazoa > Chordata > Aves > Passeriformes > Paridae > Parus > Parus major. Next base: position 94,164,993 of record NC_031768.1, read on the forward strand.
CATTCAAACTACAGATGACGAAAAATATATTCACACAGTCTGTAACAATCTTGTGTATAGCTAATGTTTACTTAGAGCAGCTTCACTCTACTTTTAACTTGCCTTTGAATTCTGTCTCCTTAAGATGCACTTGCAGTAAAAAAAAATAGTGAAATTTTCAGACTGACTTGACATTAAGTGTAAAAGGGAGCTCTTCACAGCTGGCTCACAGTAACACCCTCTGCTGACACCTTGGCAACAGCTGTAGAGATCCACCACCTCTGTCAGCCACGAAGAAACCAGGTAGGGGGAAAAAGCCTACAGGTTAATGTGCTGGGTTTTTCTTTCATTCAGAGGTGACAAAGAGACACAGCTCATTATGTCTGAGCAGACAGCTCTGACCTGCTTGTCACATGAAACCAGTAAATTCCCTTCCTAAGGAAGCAGCACTTACCTACATAAACTGTAGGCTGGAAACATCTTGCATCACCATGTGAGGACTTTTAGGTCATGTAGGCAGGCAAGTGCATTCAGAGCGAGGTAGGCAAACGTCTCATTTATGTTTCAAAAACTTAAATTATGTGGTATTTCACAAACCTTTTTCTACTGCAACATCTTAGCTAGTTCATCCAGTTAAAAGACTCCAGGATGAAACTTTGATATTGTGAAGGAAGTAAATTGCCATCCCTTTTGTTAGGAAGGATGATGAAGACATGAGAGGAGCACCCAAAAAAGCAGTAAAGAAAGGTCTACCATATGTAACTGTACCACTCTGCATTGCTGTGAAATCTAGTATAAAACTGGTTTTATCCTTAGTCACTCATCCTGCATCTGGCAACTTTTCCCATCCTTTGTGAATGATCCTGATCATTCACAACTCTCTCACACCTCAATCTTATTAGCTCAGCTAGCTTGCTGGGGGTCTTTACTGTGCCTTTGACTTAGAGAGGAACTTTTCTGTTGGTACAAAGAAATCCTGACTGAAGTCTTCAAATAGTGCCAATACATATGCTTATGGCTAAATACAATAAATGTGAAAAATGAAGCAATACGGCAGTGAGATCCATTACATGTTCTTGCAGTGACTAATAATTCCTTTTGTGTTTCAGAAGATTTTTAAGAGTCAACTGAAGCATGGGAAAATATTTAATGTGATTTTCCAAAGCACTGTATTTCTGAAGCTCTGCCAGTCATGTAGTAGATTGAACCCAGCATTACAAAGTATTCTCACATGTAACCACAGGGACTCTATGACACAGGTTATTTAAAGCCTTGTGAGACTCATTTACAATTCTAGGTAAAGCACATTTCTGAAAGTATTTCACTGGCAACTGTCTGAAGCCGTGTTTCAAAAACCAGAGAGCACAAATTTCATAGCCTCTAGCCCCAGCAATTCACATCCTATAAAATATTCAGATTTTTTAATCTTTTGCAGAATAACTGGAATCCCATGCTCTTGCAAGACAATTTTTACATTTTTTTCCCCTAAACAATAAAAATAACAAGAGCTGTTAGCAGGTTGGAAGAGGGTCAACAAAACTATTGTCATGGGCTTTTTATTTCCTTTCTTTCAACCTCCATGGGGAGTCTAATGATCAAAACTTAGCAAAGTGCGTAAGTATGTTGGGTAACAGGATTGTTAGATCTCTTGGCTTCAAACTAAAAAGACTATAAACCAAAACTCCTATTATGGATATTTCTTGATGTTTGCTGGTCTGTTATGCATTCCCAATATGGATAGTAATTTTCATCCTCTTGCCATTAAAATTTTTGATTAAAAAGCATTGCTGCAATACTTCCATGAAAATACTGTAATTTGGGAATTTTTTCTTTGGAAAGAATGTAACGGAATAATGAATGTGTCCATCAATTCCATTCTCTTAGTTAATACCAAAAGTGGAAGGGATGACTTATAACCACTTGCATGCTTTGGCTATCACATTGACAAAATGTGATAGAATCATGGAATCATTTAGGTTGGAAACAGCCTTTGTGTCAGACCCACTTGGAGCATTTGCACAATGGCAGAAGCTCCATCTACTTATGCCCACAGAGACCTGTCTGAATGGACAGCACAGATTCACAACCAACATCTGAAACAAAGCTGGGTCTTCCTAGAAACATCTGAACTAACACTTCACTGCTGATCTCCAAGAAAAGGGAAAACTGACATATTTGAAGCATATTTTGTACTTATGCTTAAGCAATTCCTGGTAGAAGCTTTAAAAGCTGGTTCTGATCAATGAAGTTCTCTGTTTCTCTGTGCTACGTTAAGGAATGCCTCGCCTTTCTTAGTCTGATGAGATGGCCAGAGACTTGTCCCCAGCAGAGCCAATCTTTCCAAAGCTTTCCTTATTAAATGCTTCATCTGCTTGGAAGATTTTATTGTACAGTAATCCACTGCTGTGGATTACAATCAGTGACCAGCAAACTGTTTTGAGCTTCACCAGTGTGACTAAGAAAGGAATCCAGCCTGAGTGCCATTAACACCATAAGCCAAATCTTAGTCACACGAAATTCAATGGCAAACATCCTACTGATTTTGTGGAATTCAGAACTTACTTTCTAGTCACAGGCACTTATCTATTAAAAAACACAGAAGGAAGCTGACATTAGATTTCCTCAATATACAAACTAAGGTAAAGCTTTTTGCTACATTTTCACAGCACCTAATGTTGAAACTTTTCTTACAAAATTAAAATTTCGCATCCTTTGGTATTTCTTATGTAGTATTCTACCTTCCCACCCTCAATTAGATCTTAGACCCTCAAGTAGGTCTTAGCATCATAAAACAACACTCCACATATAAATACATACCACATCAGATATAGCAGACTTCTCTCAAAGAAAGTGAATCCACAAATTCTGTGGTCAGTTGAGTAGTTTTTCCTCTAAATAGCTAAGTCAGTCTTTCCTCCAATAAATGTAAAGTAGCATTTTAGATCTTTACATATAACTTGAACATTATTTCTTAACTCCTCAGAGAAAATACAGATACTTAGCAAGCTTTGTTAAAAAAAAACAGACCCAAATCCCCCCGAAATCAAAATGACCAAAACAAGAAACTCAATCAGGAAATTAATTAAGTTCCTAAAATTTCTGCACATGGCTGGACTTGCCTCAACAGGACTTATATGCATCTACAAAATATAAATGAAGTTTAGTTAGATAATCTTGTAACCATAACTGCAGATTTTACTGTGTATTTTGAATAGTTATTTGCTGCCAAAAGATGCTAATATTTAATTTAGCTGTTTCATTTAGATGCTTCTTTCTATGGCTTTTCCAGAAGAAAACAGAATTCCTTGATTTTGGTTATTGGCCCTGAAAATCGGGATAATTTATTTCAAGGTCAGTCAAGCTGTGTCTCTTTTGTGGAAAGACAGCTAACAACAATTGTACACTACAAATAAACCAACTGACCACTCCTGAGTTCATAATTTCTCATATTTTAACACCCTGAAGGCAAAACACTTCAGGTAGAATATTTAAAAAAAAAAAAAAAAACAACACAAAACTCAACCTGCCCCAATCAGATGCACTGCATGGTTTAATTTTGGTACTAGTCAGTGGTAATTGAAGTGCAGAAGTGCTTCAAGCAAATTTTAAAATATGCAGGTAAATTGGGAAAAGATGACCAGAAAAGACTAAAACAGAAATCAAGCTATCCATGTATAAAATTAAGATAAAGCACACACATGCCATATTATCCTTAGAAAAAAACCCAAGTGGTTGGATTTCTGTAAGAAGCAGTGCAGGTTTTAAGTAGCAGTGGGCACTGTCATTAGGTGAGTCCTTACTCTGCACTTACACCTTCCACAACCATTTGATGCACCAGAAGATGCTGGGAGCTTGCTAATCCAAAATCCACAGAATCATCAGAGTTAAATTAGAGAGTTGACTAACATGACAAGGAGTTAACCCTTTAAATAAGATGTTGTAGGGCTCCTCCTTGAGGGATTACCTAATTGCTGTAAAAACAATGCTCTAAATCCAGCTTCCATTGCTAGAATAAAAACAAATGCTGCTTCAGTTACCAAATTTAATGGTTTTATTATCAATGTAAAAACAGGCCTCAAAATAACACTTTTCCAGAGGTCATGGCACACAGATTCTAGGCAATCCATCATCAAAACCCTTCAAAAGTAGGAGCCAAATTTAATTTCAGCACCTGATAGGATAGTATTAAACAGAGAGACTGGCACTAAAGTATTGTTACATAGGAGCTTACACAAAGCCCTCAAAAACGTGTGTTATCATAAGACATACTTAGGCAACTCATGTGATCCCAGCAAGCAAGCATGGGTGAGTTCACCTCATATGGCACTAAAATCAATGCTACAGATTTACTGCTTCCTTCTTCTAAAACGATGATGAAAAACATTCTTCTTCCATATTGCCTCCTCCACCGAGCTCTTCAGGCCATTGTCTTCCACTAAAGACACAGAACTTCAGCCTTGGCTGTTTATTTGCACTAAAACATAGAAAGTTATCCATCTTCTGCAGCTCCTAGCTTCTTCAAACCTCAATTTAGATTGTATCTGCCTCATCAGATTTCCCCTTTGGTGATATCTGATAAATTAGTTTTATTCTCCCCACATAAGCCTGTGTTTTCCATCTTTTTCCTAACTGAACTGCCACAAGTTTTTCAAATGGAGGAAAAATCAAGCTAGAAACTTGTTTTGGGGCAAAGGAACTGCTTTTAATTTTAACTTTTAAAAATGCATAATATATGTGTCATCCAAATGAGCAAGATTTTAAAATTCAAAAGAAAGTAACTGTGATTAGCAGATGGTTCTACAAGAGCAGTGGTGAATAAAACCTAGCCACTAGGGAAATTCTACCAAACTGACCAATGATAAAGGAAAGAGGTGCTGGAATCCAGCTGGAAAATAAGCACCACTTTGTAAAAGTTTGGGTTTTTTTTAAACAATCTTTGGAATTTATTGTCAGATTTCAATTTGCATCTTTTGCACTGAATTTTATGATGGTGTCTGTCAAGAAATGAAAGTTGTGTGTGTTACTAATCCTCTTATCCAAGTATTTTGGACACTGATTACAGCATTATGAGGAGCACTCAAAACTCACAAAAGGCACAGGGGCATAAGAAGATTACTGAAGGCTATCCTTTCACTGGGAAATGAAAAGGCTTCAAGGAAGCACAGTCAGATGTCACTGCTTGCCAATGCTCGAAAAAGTCAATTTGGCCATATCATTTCCCTCACTGCCTATCCATACTCATATCAATAGCTCAAGCTCCCTTGAGACACTAAGGGCTGTGCCCTTAGTGGATATAAGGGCAAAGAAATGCTTTGCCAACCAAAGGTATTTACAGAAGAGGGAGCTCGTGGTTTCTGTCACACCTGTTTACATCAATATGCCCTCATGGCTTGTTTTCTTTTAAGATTCCATGAGATGAACAGAAGAGATTGTTCTTCCTGTGTACATATACAAGACTTAAGTTTCTAAACTTAAGATGTTGGTTTTCTGAGCATCAATATGATTAACTCTCATTTAAGCTAGTAGAAACTTGACTGAGAGTAAGAATTGACCCAAACTCAAGTTACAGGAGCAGCAGGTGGGTTGGCATCCTCTTTTTGGATGAGCCATTTTTCATCACAGATGTAATCTGAAGAGTATTGCTGTTGTTTTGTTAATTCCTATGCAGTTCATAAGCCAGTTTCTGTATCCGATAAGAACATGTGGTCTTCAACCATTTAAAGTTTTCCAGGATTTGGGATTTATTACTGCTGTAAAAGATTTCCATAACAGACTTTCTTCAGTTGGTTTTCTGTATTTATTTTATGCTTATTATGTTGAAATTGATACTCATCACTGCCATTTCCTGACAAATTATGAAATGGGCTTTCAATTAATAAGTATGCTGTTTTTGTTAAGAGAGATCCTTCTGAATTGCCTCTGTTTTCTTTTCTTGGCAAGTACATCTTCTTTACATGATACATGTTGATGTTAACTGGTATGAAAACAAAGAACTCCTTCAAGGGATATGTTACAGACTGTGAGTGTAAATCAATGCAATTACATGCTGGCAATTAAGAGGTTAAATAAATTTCCAATTTAAGAAACAAGGTGAGAAGATTGTCTGAAGACACTTGGGGCCTGTCTTTCCAGGAGCCCCAGGTCAGCAGGGCACCCACTGTCACATGGGATAACCAGGTGCCACACAGTACCTGGGCCCTGTGGGGCTGACACAGTTCAGTGCTGCTGCTTTTGCTATTTACAACTTGATGTCCCTGTATTCCCAAAACTTGCATTACAAACTGTGTCTCAAACAAATCACCTTGCTTGATCCTAATGCTATAGGGTGGCATTTAGGATTGTGATGTAACCTTTTAGCAGAATGTGTAGTCAGTGGTGGAAACCAAGAGAGCATCAGAGTGAAAAATGTTCTGGCTCCTTAACTTAAATGCTCACGTCAGCTCAGCTGAGTTCCCAGATTCCCATTTGACAAAAGGCAGATTACATAAGCAGCAATAATTTTCCCCAAGCTTGGAAAGAATTGGTCAAAATGCTTAGCAACTGCACACAAGTGCAGCAGGCTGCTGCCTGCAGTGCTCGGTCAGAAGGCAAAAATACCTCTTGGCAGGACTGTGGTCAGCCAGCCTAGCTCTGCCTGCGTGGGGCCAGGGATGCCTGTCTGCTCTGCTGGCCACCACTCCTCTTCTCCCAAGGGGATGTGTTGGACCAGCTGAAAGCATCCTGTGTGGCAAAGCCAGCTTGGGAGCTTTGGCTGGGGCCAGCCTGGAGGTACCCATGGTTAGGGTGAATGTTGAGTGAGGTTTATGGAGTTCTTTGCCTAATAGTAAACTAAACATTTAAAAAAGTCACAGACAAATGCTCAGTGCATCTCCTAAAGTGAGGGGGACTGGCATTTGGAAAATTCACCTTTGCATTTGTTTGGAATTTATTTTCATGCTCTCTGTGAGGATTGTTTTGTCTGATCTCAAGTGCCTCTGTTTTGTGCTTCCAATACAGATGCCTTTCATTCTTCCTCTAAATTACACTAAATGCTCAGTAAGAAGAGCAGATGTTCACCAATTACAGAAAAATAAATTAACTGAAAAGGAAAAGAAATCTGGAGGTGGGGCAGGGAATTTTAGTTGCCAGGTAACTCTAGTATGGGATTATCTGCTACATTTTGTGAGCACAGTCAAAGGCAAACTGAGGATCCCAAGTGGTACCCTGCCCTGGGCTGACCCCAGGCCATCACTGGGGCCATCAGCCCACCAAAGTCCCACCTCCCCAGGCCCAGAGGAGCACAGGGGCACAGTGACAGTCAGAAAACTAACTAAAGACACAAGGGCAAAGGAAGGGGCACCAGGTCTACAGTCCCTCCCAGGAGTGTCTGAGAGGAGCCTCAGCCCCAGAGTCCAGATCTGAAAGCCATCAAGATGAGTCAATGCCAGAACACTTTTTGGGGCTATCTGGGTAGGTGTGTGAGGGTCTGTACCTGCAGCTGGAGCAGGCACGTTTGTCTGGGTGCCAGCAGCTGGGAGCACTGCGTCCAGAAGTGGCTGCTGGGCAGACCCTGTGAGCCCAGCAGCTGAAGGAATGTGTGATGCCCATATGTGTGGACATGTGTGTGTGTGTGGATAAACAAAGACACGTGTATACATATAAAACAGATATATTCTGACTAGCACACCCTTTCCTATTCAGGCAGGGAGGGGCTGTGTGTTCCCTACTGAGAACATGTTTTCAGCCTTGCTGCTGGCTGCACCTGGGAGCACGGGGCTTGTGCAGCACTATCTTTGCCCTGACATCTACTAAGGGATGACTTCAGCAAGGTTAAGAAAGCAACTGAAAGCAGCAATACCCTTTTTTAACTGTTTTTAATTCAGAAGCCCCTAAACACTGTCCAACAAGAAGCAAATTCAACTAAACAGACAGGTGGGTGTTTGTGTATCCCTCTTCCAAAAATAAATTTTAGGTACCTTGTGAAAAGGTGCCACCCCCATACCAGCCTCTGGCTGTGTCACTGCTGTAACTAAGAGGGTTGAACTTTTGTTATTCTCAAACCCAGAATTCTGTGACAGCAGAAAATGCTTTCACGTTTTTCTTACATGCATTGCTAATAAACTTGATGAACAGGTCTACCACTCTCTCATGACTCAGCATCAGACAAGTTTGTTTTGGTAGCTATGGGCTTCTTCCCTTTCACTATTTTTTCCAATGCTGATCTGTAGTTTCAGCTATTTTAAAAAACAAATAAAAAAAGCTAAAGAAAACCGTGACAAGCAAACAAATAAACCAAAAAAGCAAGGCCAAAGAGATGCAAAATCAAAACAGGTTTGCTTTACTTGATCTGGCTAATCACAACACAGCAACATAAAAATTCTGACTTTCTTCAACACTATATTCCACCTGAATGCCACATGTAGGGGGTAAGAGAGTCTTGTGACACTTGCAGATACCTCACTGTAGTCTCCTGTGTGATAAACAGACCCGTGTCAGTCGGTAAAGCTGATTCTCAGTGAGCCAACAGGTGTCATCAAAGTAACAGGAACCCACAGCAGGGAAAAACTGTGGCTCAACTGCGGCCAGTGTCAGTGTGTCCTGGGCTTGACTCATTTCTGGTTATGCCTGCACACTTCAAATTGTCAAATTTACTTTGAAAACCCTACAGATTGCCCTAGAATTATTTCTGTAATAGCAATAAGTAAAAGCTGGAGTACTGTGAGATTTGATTACAATCAGTGTGATGAAAATCCCACTAAAAAAAAAAATAAAACAAATGAGGAAAACAAAGGAGAGATGGTAGATTTTGGCTATGGCTTCCACTGCTGTTGTTTTGCTGCACTTTAAGTAAAGCTACATTTTTAAACATTGACAGAGCTCAGTAAAATTTAGTAGCTCTAACTTACAGTTAATCTTGGTTAGATTCTCCATCACCTGAAGTCTTTAAATCAACTTTGGGCACCTCCTCAGAAGATAAGCTGTAGCTCAGCCCAGTTTATCAAGCTGTATAAAAAACTACTAGATTAGGCTCTCTGGTTTATGTAAGATTGCAATGATGACATAATGAATCTAACCTTAAGCATCCAGTAGGCTATAGCATATCCATGTATGTGGGAGCTATTGACTCTAGCACACCAAAGGTGGGCACATAAAACATTATATGACAAGCAAGAAAAAATACAGTGCAGTTACTCCAACATGGGCAACTTTGGTGAAGTATGGAAAATTACTGCACATGATATTGTGCTGGAAATACAGTGCTGAAAATAAAATTCACATCTTATAACAAGACAAACAACTACAGAACATATCTGTCTTACCAGTGGCATGGCAACTGTAAAAGAAAACACACACACTGACCTGAAATAGTAGCAACTTCTTCCCGTTAAGAATATTGCTTATAAGGGAATGAGCTCGAGACAGCTGACCACATATTCATAAAAGCTGTGTTCTGTTTCCAGAAAGTGTTTCAATGCCTTTACGATTTTTACCAAAATAAAAAGAAACCGAAGCAACCAACAACAACAAAATAAACAAACAAAACCCAAACAAAACCCCAAAAACAAAACAAGAAAAACAAAAAAAAGGTCAAGAAAGAAAAAAAAAAAAAAGGAAAAGTGGGTTTGTCACTGATTTTACAGTCCCCTAGTACATGAAGATAACAAGCTGAACATATACACACTTCAGGGACTTCTCATAATCCAAACCATCCAATTTCCACTTGCCTCAGAATGTGCTGATAAAAACAAACTCCCTTGACCAGACCCTGATCCCACAAGCTGATCTAATCCTTACACACAAGCATCCCACTCCTTTGTCTCACCAAAGAGACAATGACCTGCTCACACATGTAGGCTGACAAAGTAAAAAAGGAACAGCTGCATCTGCCCAGCCAGGGATTAACTGGCATTTCAGCCCTGTCTGTCTACTGAACAGCTTTCATATTACTAAGATTCACCACTTTAATGCTATTAACTCCGGTGAATTTTTAAGAAATGCTATACACAGTTGGATAGACCTGTAAGAAAGGTTGTACCAGGTTGATTGAAGACTCCTTCCTAGAGAAAATCTTGCACAGGATGTCTCACAATTGTGTATCAGGTATTGTCCCTTATAACTGCTGGCAGATTTCAAGAGAGAGAAGGTCTGAAAATAGCAAACTCCTAAAAATCTGGTAAAAAGATCAATGCAGAGAAAGGAGATTATAATCAGAGTAGGGGAAAAGCCCCCAAATGTGAAGTGCGCCGTTGTCAGTCTTATTTGGTGGTACAGCACCAAAACAGCTTCTGAGTGGATGTAGCAGACAATGGCTATTGCCCAGTGTAGTATTCAATAAGGAGAACCATGTATCTAAGCAGAAAAAGACACACATCTAGTCATTATCCTATTTTCAAGCCACAAACAGTTTGGGTTTGCTTGTTTAACAGTAATATATTTTTCTATTAGAAAATAACTATGTATGCATGTTCACAAGTTCTCCACATCTGAGCAAAAACCCAAAGCAGAAAATCTTGCCTAGAATCAAGTACCATTTACAATCTCCTACAATCAATATAACAGTAACAGAAATAATCTTACATGCCACTGAACATTTATTGTCAAGCAAGCAAAAATAAGAGCTAATACATATACTCACATATACCCCTCATGTCTTTACTGTGACTAATACAAAAGTCTGATTTACAAGTACTTCATAAATTTGTGAAATCTAACATGGAAACTGTTCTGCAGTTCAGTGACCTGTTGGAACCAACTCAAGTGCTGTGCAAACAGTCCTTCACAGCAACACAAGTCTGTGAGCCACCAAATGGGAAGGGAAAATGGCAAAACAACAGGCATGTTTTTGAATTTAATAACCAGAAACAGTTTGGACTGCTATTCTCTACCCAGTTCACTGACATTCTAAGAGCTCCCATTTAAACATCTAGAATAACTTCTCATGACTACTTAATCCAGTTCTCTAACCTGAAAGTCCTAACAGCTGCTGCTGTTTGAAGCATCCAGAACATTACTTGCATATACTTTGTAAAAATGGCATTTGCTAGTAAAAGCAAAGCTTTTAAATCTTAGGGGAAATAGCCTTGGGGTTTTCCCCTTCTGAGAGCTTAAAGTTTTATGAGTGAACCTAAAGGACTGCCAGACTTCTAAAGTGACAACACATTACGAAAAAATTTCCTATGTGTTTTGCAAATTTGAAGTCAGCCACATTTCACAACTGACATCAGGGTTTTTAATATCAGCTCTAATGAAATATAATTCTCCAATGACATAACTGTGAAGTACAGCATTTTCATTTCACTAGCTGGCAGAGAGGTTTTGGCCCTATTATTATTATTTCTTATGTAGCGCCAAAAGTGTTCTAGGCCCTGCACAGACATGCCTGAATTAAAAACATTTTCCTTGTATCTGCTGTAAACCCAGAGACCACAGCGTATTCAGCTCTACAGAACAGGTCACACATTTACACACAACTGCTATGGCCAAGTCATATGGTAGGACACAGGAATAAGACAAAAATGTAAGAATTAGCTTGCCTTCATCTTCTCTACAGTTTCACTTTCACTAAATCCCTTCAGGTAGGATTGGATAGTTTCTGGTTTGGGAGAATATCACTGTTTATTGAAAAAAATCCTACAGCCAATGAAGAAATTCCAGCCATCATCACAAAAGCCTGAGGGGAGCGGGGCGCAAGCTGAGGATTAAAATGATAGTCTTATTTTTAAATCAGGTTCTTCCTGAGGTCACAATTCCTCTGCTGGATGAGAGAGGTGTTTATTTTAGAATTGATATGTGCACAGCTCACAACAGTTTAACCACACACCGATAAAAAACAAAAAGCTCCCATTTGCAAATGACTGAATTAAGGATTTCACTGAGAAGAGTGAAATCTGCCTTCCCTAGACCCTGAAAACCCTGAAAAAAAAAGAAACAACGGTGAGAGAAAAAAGCTACACTTCTCCCATCAGGGCTTCACCCCCTGATGACAGATGAAATCCAAATATGGAAGACAGCAGTCAGAAAAGAGAGACTTGCCTATTCCAAAGCCCCCCAAGTAGATGGTAGGAGCATCTGACATGAGCACTTTGTTCTGAATTTGTCATGGGAACAAGCAACAACAGCAATGTTGTACTTACTCCTTCACCAGGAGATTGCACATCCTGCTCAATGTACATCTCTTCAGGTCTCCAATGGTGTTACTTGGGAAAGAAATTGCCTCAGTTTGGCTGTCGCCTGCATGTTGTGCTTTGGGACCGAGCAGTGACCCTGGTATCACCAAGTGCTCAGGCATCCAGACACTCCAGGGACACCTCCACACACAGATCCAGCTCCAGCTTAAGAAAGAATCAGAAAGGGGTGCCTCATGGCATTGTTCACAGTAACAAGTCTAGGCCTGATCTGCTAAAACATACACAAAAGGGATAAGCCATACTGACAGGTACAAAGGGGATGCCTCCGCTGCAGCAACATCTCCTAGTGGCTGTCATGAGTGGGAGGTAACAGGACACAGTCTCTTTGCCACAGGGCTGATACACACTCAGCTTGAAAAAGAATAAGAACCAGAATTCAGCACATGAAGTTGAAAGGTGGAGAGAAAAGCCTCCAAAAACATAAAGGGTAGATGTCTGGTGAGAGTTAACAGAAAGGTTCATTTGTTGGCTTCTTGTATAAGTCTTGAGATAACACCTCGGAGTCATAAAACACAAATGCACTAGATCAGCAGCAATTTCCCCTTTGGACTGGGTTCTAATCAGGGTATCTTGGTACCCTTGACCTCCTTTTGCATCTTTCTGAAATCCCAAAGCACATTTTAATGGGGGTCTGCAGACCCTGAACTGCAGCCTGAACATGGTTTGAACTCTTAGTGAACCAATGACAGCTGCACACACTTCCCTTTGAGGCTACAGCAGAAGATGAAAATAAATCGTGTTTGATTTTTCTACTTTAGAGGGCAGGTGAGGAGAAGAGTCCACATAATACATTATGGTGCAGCTTGCAGTGGTGGTGGCTGTCTCTTTTGGTGCCTTAGGTCATTTCTGTAAAGACAGCTATGCAGAATGAAGTAAGTGTTATCCTTCAGTTTCTCTAGACTGATGACAAACATTACACTGGTCTCCAACGCTGATGGAACACAAAAGAGAAAACACAGAGCATGACTTCCCAAAAACGGACAAAAACTTTGGTCCTCTCTGGAGTATGCTCTGGGAAGAGGCAGAGGATAAATGGGGTCAGAACAGCCTTTCCCAGCCCCTGCAACCAAGCGTAAATCAACAGTAACAGAGATGTTACCTCTGAGGGGTTGTGTGAAGCTTGCGGCAGACAGCAGCAAAGCAGGAGAAAAACTGCAATTCATATCTACTCTCCATAGCCAAGAGATCACAGTCACGACTAACACAGGTGCTGGAAGTTTTGCCTCAGAACAGAGAGAATCAAAACCATGGAAGGATGGCAGGGTTTGTCCCACTGTAAATGCTGGCATTTATAATGGAGAACAAAGTGTCACCAGATGCCTGTTGCAGACACTCATGGTTTGCTTTTCACAATATCATGTAAAAATGCTTTGTACTAAGATTTCATACAGTAGTGGTTCTTTAATTTAAGTAGTTACATTTTCTGCTTGTAGGAAATGGTCTCCTTTGATCATACCAAATGAGCTATTGTCCCACCCATCATATTGCCATAATCAGCTACCAACATTTGTTCAAAATTCACTGCCATTTCTTAAAAGCTCTTACCTCTTTATTTAAAGGACAATGAAAGCCTAAAACCAACAGAATACTCTTCCCCAAAGACAACATCCCTTTCATCAGGCACTGAAGCAATAAATGCCATAGGAAGGAGAAAAAAAATCATTAAATAGTTACATAAACTATCTAAAGCCTCTGTGTATGAACTCAAAAAAATACTATTTTTCACACAGTTCTAGAGTCCTAATATGTAAAATTATACTAAAGCAGTATGAAATCATCTACATCTTCCACCCACACAAACAAAGCAGTCCCCCCTCCCATCCCTCCACAGATTCCAGCCTCAAATATCCTGGCGTAAAATGATCAGACAAAATAGGTGACTTATGTTTTTATTGGTTCCTCCAGACTATGACGACATTTCCTAAAACACTGAGCCAGGAAACTATTAATGTCTCTGAAAAAGTGTAAAGGGTCAGGCTATTTCAAAGGATGTTTTTGCTAAGAGGCCTTTGTTATAGATGTATAGGCCACTTAAGGTTTGATTAATAATAACAAAAGTATTCTGCATTCCCGTAACATTTCTAGCTCCAAGGTATATTGTGAACATATTTGTTACATTGTGTTACAAATATATTCTTGTATTTCTTGTGTTATGAAAGCATTACCCCTCTTCACCCTTCTGAGAAATAAAACAAGAAGGTTAATAAACTTGCCTAAGATTTTGTAAAGTAGTATATCCATTCCAAGATCAGAATTACCCACAATCCGTATGTGCTCCTAATCCCAGGCTGTTATTGGAGACAGAAATGAAAAGGGTCTCAGTTTTTCACCATATTAAAAATGAAAGACCTGGAAGATTTTCTAGATTTATCTCAGCTGTGTTGGCCTGCATTTGGCAGCACAAATCAGGTCAGGCACTTGCAGGTGGAGTCAGAGATGCCTTAAAAAAGCTTTGTGTGTGTTATATACAAGCACTAAACCAGAGCAGCCAGCACTGTAACAGGAGCACAGCACAGACTCATCAAAACTTTCTCATTTTCTAGTGCATGCTACATGTACACAGCTCTTTGTTTTGGCTGCTTTCTCAGTAGGTCTGGGAAATATCAAGGGGGACACAAAGGACTTGCACAAAAGCCTTGGAAGTAAAGATGCTCCAAAGACATCACCACTTTTTTTGTGGCCAAAACAATTTCACTCACAAACTCAGGTCTGATCCTGACTCCCCAAGAATACGTAGGTAGGTCAGTTCCCTAACACAGGAGTGCAAAATAGACAGTATGATGCATTTTACACAGGAGACAGCTGAGGCATCCTAAAAGAAATACAAGTCCTCTGGTTTTACTGACTAAGGAACTTCACTCATCTGTCACTTCTCAATCACAGTCGGGTGAGACGACAAACGCTGCAGGTAAAAATCCCATTATTGCACAGTGCCACCTCCTGGGCAAGCAGGACCCGAAAAACACCCTCAAGTGTCCCTCCTCTCCTGCAGCATCCAACGTTTTAGTGTCGCCTCCCAGGCCCTGGCAGACCTGCCATTACCTCTGTTCTCAGAATGCAGGACATGAATTCACGGAAAGAAGAGCAGAGATTGTTTACAGCTCTCCCCACAAAACATGAGCTGCAGCAATCCCACTCTTGAGTGAGGCTGTATCTGCATAGGCAAGCACCACACAAAGCCACAGGATCAAGTTCACTCTGGGTTGCTGGCTAATCACAAATTAGCAATCAGGGCTTCCTTTCAACATCCAAACAGGAAATGGGAGTGGAGGAAGTAAAAGCCTAATAATTTCTTGCATGTTAACAAGTTACATGAGCTGCTCCAATAAAAAAAGCTTTGCTAAGTGAACTTAAACCTAGCACACAGTCTGTCACAAAATGACAACCATTTATCTTTAAAACCAAGCTGTGTATTTTGGAAAGACAACGGATACAGACATTTAAATCAGCATAATTTAATTTCCAGAATAAGAGGACATCAAGCAGTGATCTGTACTTGAGGATCCTACTTTATTGTAATCACAAGTGTTGAGACTATAACCCCCAAAACAAACCTTAGGTGGTAATCTTGGCCTCTCTCTTGAAACTTAGTGAAAAAATGGCATTAGAAGAACAACATTTTAGTTATCACAAAAAAACATTAAATCATAAGTCACAAAAACCATAAAATCCATAATGGCCTCTAACAAAAGAGCAAGAAAATCAGGCCTAATGTTAGCTCCATTTCTTTTTTTTAGGAGTACTGTACTCTTTGGCTGTGCACACTGTGTAATATTTACCTGGCCACACAGAGTTAAGTGTCAGGAAAGTTGGGAAATAAAGACCCTGTAAGACACTGAGAACCCTAAAATGCCTAAAGGAGCACAGGACTTTCAGGCCTCCATGTCAAGCACAGCAAAGAACATCTCTCCATCTTTACATTACGAGATCACAGCCCCTGGCAGTTGGGTAAAGCCTGGCCCATAATACACTCCTAATTTGGTACTGTCTTCACAGCAGGAGGAGGGAAAACAATTTTGTGCAACTGTTGAGCAATTCTCAAGAGTTCAAGACAGATGAAAGGCCAGTTTCTTGGTTGCCTGAAGATATTAAGACAGATTAGGGACAAAAGTAAGATGACTTAAATGGGTGGATGTAGACTGATGTTTTTGAGGGAATTAAATTGCAAGGTAGAATTCCTTGTCTTTTATGGATGTATCCAACAAAAAAAAAAATCTCTTGGAAGAACTCCACAGTATAGAAAGAGATTATTTCAGTGGGCTGCATGAAGAACAGAACAGAATCAAAGGAATTTGGAAAAGAAACCCTGCTGTCAATATAACCTCTACACAATCTCATTATCTCCCAAGGATGCAAGCAAGAACAGACATATAACACAGATAGTTACCATGGCCCACAATAAACTGGCTACAGTAAATAAGGAGCTAAAACTGTGTGGGTGCATGCTCTGCATTATGGAGCATGAAAGTAAGTTTTTTCCCTACTTTTAGCAGTAGAGACATGGGCACTCCTTTTTCCAATGCAGCATTTACCATGAAGCACTGCCTGCCATAAGCAGTATACCTCAATATACTTGTTACACAGAGCATACAGCTGGAAATGCAGACCTTGCTGTGGACTCTTGTATTATTGTTCTGAGCAACAAAAAAAAGGAAGAAGTCTGTTGTGAAATGGGGAAATGTAATGAAATCTGAATTTCCATCCTGGATCCTTCAGATTGTTTTCACAGTAGGCATTCCCTGTTTCCAAGGTGACAGGAGGCAGAGCAGATATTTAATCAGCCTGGGTTTTAGACCACCCATTTGTAAAAACTCTCCAGAAGAGTATTGAAAGCTGAAAAGCAAGGAGTCTGTAAGACTGCTGGGTTTGGTGTTGGGGTTATTGTTTTGTAAGGCATAATTACTGGTAGGTATTACATCTGTCACTGGCAACACCGATAACTCCTTCTACAGTACTTGTATTGTTACCTTGCACTTCAATACTTGTGGTATCAGCTGTGTCCAAGAGTTTATTTCTGTGGAGTCACTAACTAACCACTTCTTTTTTAGGATGTTTGTATCCAGGGCAGAAATGCCACTTCCTACTACGTGATAAAGACCATGAGGACTTTGCAGGACTGCCACCTGCGCCATTGCCAAAATGACGGCATCTGCCAGAACATTCAGGTTTCCAGTCTGTGATGCTCCAGCAGGTTAGCTGATCTTCACTTAACTTCTGTAGTACCAAAAGGTTTTCCTTAAGCCAAGACTTCCAGTTTTCCCTCCCTCTAGTTCCAGTGAGAGAGGTAAGAGTTTCCAGACAAGGTTTCTTTGGTTAGGAGTTCTGATGAGCTCGTATCTGTTTAGCAGCTATCACTCTATCAACAATCCACTGTCAAAAAATGGAGGAGGAATGTGCCTGACAACGAGAGAGACAAACTATGATCTGTGTCCTCCTTGACCTATATTCATGTAACATCCAAGGCTCACATGTGCTACTCACTTAAGTGTCTAAAGGAAGGTGGTAATGACCAGTTTCTCTGGATCAGACACCAGGTAGCTGTTAAATAATATTAAGAATGATTTCACCATGAGATGCTTGTACTGGATCTCACCCAAAACCTTTTTATATTGCATATATTACTGTTTTGCTGCAAATGTGGTCTCAAAGCAAAGTAAGAACTTTGATGAATATATGCATGAGATCATCCAGATGAGGAGACTGTATGTTTACAAAGGTGTGGAAGCACTTGACAAAATAGATTATCTTTTTCAGTCTGTATTCCAAAATAAAGGTTTTCTTGGATGATGAACTCAGGAGTTCCCTGAGTTTTGTTCATTGAGGGCAACCTAACGAGTGGGACATCAGGCTTGAGGCTGCATGACCAAAAATAATAACAAAATTTAAAAAATAAATATCAGCAAGACAAGCAGGGCAGAAAAGCCACAATTTGAAATTTTTCCTGAGGTCACATACTTAGCAGCTTTCCAGGTTAGTCTCTGGGAACCCCTGACTCAGATGCTGAATTCTCATGAGGAATATAATTGATCCTCATACGGAGTTTTCCTCCTCAAAGTCTCCTCCTTCAAAGGTTTTCTTTTTTGTGATGACTGCTGGGCTCTGTGTTACACAAACAGAAGAATGACAAGGCAGGAGCAGACATGCTAACCTTACAATTTATATGGTAGCTGTAAATGCCTGTATAAGCTCAAAACAAGTTAGTCTTACTGAGGAGGCGTCCAGCTCTAGAAGGAGCTCATATATTTAGGTGGTGGTAGAAGGGGCTCTTAGTGCTTAAATCCTCAGTAGACTTTAAAAGTTTATTTTCATAGTCTTAAGGCCTGGGAAGGTAATGATAATTTGTGGTATTCTCTACAATACCACTGTCATTGTGGTCTTGTTGAGCTATTTGCATGATTTGGTTCCTCTGTACCACAAACATACAAAACTAGGAAATATTTCTGCCTTGCATCACCTCTGCAAGTGAGAGACTGCCTACAGAGGGAAGAGGAGCAGCTGTGGAGATGACTGCTATAAAGGATATCAGCCTCCATTTACACCCTTTCAAGTGCAAGTGACAACTGTAAACCGTACCTAAGATTTGAGCACACAACTGTGCCAGTTAATAATTCACTCATGGAAAAATAAAAAGAAGATTTCTGGTTTGCAAGTGCTCTCCTGCACTTAAATTTTCTGTGCATATTTTCAAAGGCCTCTCATTCCCAGCTGCACACAGATTTACAAAATAAGAGATGTTAGCAACTTGTTCTCCAGTTTGCAGTGATGGCTGAAGCATACTTCACTTCTGGCAAATTAATGGAGAACATCTACCTTACCCCTTCGGTACAAGCAGGTGCAATGGAGAATTCTCTTCTGCCAAAAGAAACTACCTAAGGAACAAAACAGGAGGCTTTCTCAGCAAACTTTCTGACTTTTAATTCAGATGTTATGAGGGGAAAAGCCACCAGTGAAATGGAGAAGCAAACAGATAAAAATCTCTGGAATGTCCTCTCTGCTCAGAGCTCTGGAAAACTCAGTTATGCAGGGAGACCTGGCGTGAGCCCCACGCTCCCCCAAGACGCAAGGGACTCTTTGAGGCTGTGAGAGCTGCAGTCCCAACCAAAAAATTTCTTTTGTCTCTGTTAGTCTGGCAGACCTGACAATGAACTTCTCAATTTCTGGGCAGGGAAAGCACGTGTTGTGTCACACACTCCTGTCATGCTGGGTCACGGGGTACTGCCTGTGGTTGAAAGACTGCGTGACAACAAGAAAAGCGTTCTGGCATGGCTGAAGCACCCTTGTTGAAAGGTCTCCTGTCAGTAGCAGGCATAACTGAGTGGCACAGATCTGGCTTAACTAAGTAAACTCCATTTTTCTCTTCATCCCACAAGACAGGTGTGGCTGGTTGAGAAATCAAGGCTCACGCTTCCCCAAGGCTCTGCCCTGCCTCCTTACAGGGAGGAGGAAACCCAGCTGCCTCTGCTGCAAACTGGGCATGGTCCAGGTTAAGCTGTGGGGTAACGTGAGGTCAAAGCCTTGTGTGATGGTCTGATGTTCACTGCATGCACTGTGCCAGGAATGGTCAGTGAGTCACACAGCTCTCAGGAAGGTGCCTGGTCCATGTGAAACAGAGACCCAAGAAACACCACTTGCTTTCAGTTGAAGATCAGACAGTGCAGACATATGGCAAAGTCACACAGCTGCTGCCAGGTTTTCTAGGAGCCAGCCAGCCAAGGAGGCTGCATCTGACCTGTGGTCTGTTTAAGAAATACAGCCTCACTGTCTTCTGTGTTTTATCTCTTTCTGATCATGGGTTAAACGAGGCACTCAGTCTATTGTTCTTGCCACGTGATAAGTAACTAGCTACATGTAAACAAAGCAATTAAGCTCCATAAGGAACTGTTTGCCCTTCAAAGCTGAACTAAACATTGCATTTTGTTTTGGGAATCCAAATATGGTAAATTACTGACAGTTAACTATGACCACGGGATTGTTTCCTGCACAGAAAGGGCTCCTGGAACATGCAGCACATACTGGAAAATCACCTTTCCTCCTCTTCACCCTGACATTAACATCTAAAGACCCTGCTGTGCTCACTGCTAGCAGCCTTTTGCTGAGGATCACCTTAGCATAACTAATTTATGATAATTTATGATAATTCTTATCACAATTTATGATAAGAATAGGGGGGAAGTTTCTTAGACTGGCACAGCTTGTTCTAAATCCTTGCTCTTCAGCTGTAAAACCACCAGGCTCTATCAGCACTCCTCCAGGAGAACACCTCTCAGTTGTTAACTCCTTAATGTATTTGGTAGTCAGACAGTTCAGTAGGGATCAGCGCAGCACAGAAATACACACCAACTCATTATTTTCTTCTTAGCTGTACTCCTGTTGCACCTAAAACCCCTAATCAATATCAGATTGTCAACTTGCTGAACAGAATATGCACAGAGGAAGAAAGAATCCCATCCCAAATGTCTTCAAGACCAGAAGACTTGACACTTCAAGCCTGACACACATCTAATGCAAAAAACCCCAGCTTTCCCACTAATATGTGTACTTGTTCAGCTTTGTAGGCTGAATTTATATATTCATAGAATGTAGTAATTTAGCACAGACTGGGTAAAATAAGAACCACCAAAATAAAAACAGAAAGAAAACATTACTAAATCCATTCGGGACTATTAAAAGCAAAAGTAAAAACGCATAGCACCCATTATAATATTCACTTTACTATTTTAAATATGCAGTTTGCTCCTTTGCAAAGGTTTAACAGATATCCCCAGTTACACACCTGCACTGCAGCTCTCTGCTGTGTCTGTCACTGTGGGACAGAAGCACCTGAGCTGAAGCAGGCACACAGCTGAGGGAGGAAAACCAGGAGCTGGGTGGAAGAGGACACAGTGGGGTGTGCGCTGAGCCTGGTGTCAGAGAGGTCCCAGCACACCAAGGGGAAGGACACGGCCTGGAAGGTGATGACAGATTTCTGTTCCCAAAGATCACACTAGAAATCTGGGAGTTAAAAAGCACAGTCATGGTGGATCTTCTTATTTGCATTAGTCACGCTCTCCCAACAAACTTTGCTATGTGGTATCTCTGCTTACACTGCCTCAGAAACATCTCAGCCTCCTGATGAAGTTACTAGATAAATGGTGAATTTTGAAATACAGAAAGACAAAGGTTAAGAAAACAAACTGTCTTACTCTTTACTGCAGTGCTGCAACACGCACATCTCCATCTCTGCTGAAGGGTGAAAAATACCATTTTGTGCAATAGAATGGCAAGGACAGCTGTTGGGAGGCTGAAATGGCCTGTTATGGTGTGTTATCCAACTGACATACAGCTGTGGGAGGCTGGGACATAGGCTGTGCAGGTGCTCTTTCCACTATATTAACAGAAGAAGCACAACTTATAGTAAAAAAACAAAACAAAAAACCAGCTAAAATACTTTAATTCAGTTCATTTTATAAATTCTGGGTGCCAAAATGGGAGGCAGGATCAGGATGAAAAAGATAAAAGTAGCCTTAAATTTCTTCCTGAGATTCACCCACCCTCATTGATATTACTGGCCATCAGATTTTTACAATTTATCTTCTCTATTCCTTGCAAATATTTATGGGCACACCTTCAAAGTTGCCCATGTACAATGGAGGATCTCTGAGCATCCTATGTAGGAGGCAACAGTGCCAGGAACACACAGAAAAACATTCAACTGTTTCTAAATCAAAAGTCAACAGCAAGTGCTGCTTTTCTGTTCCTTAGGTTTCTACTTTTTTGACTACTGAAGGGAATCCTTCATTCAACAGGGACAAAAAGGCCTAAAGCTGCTTCTTGGGATATATCATAGGGTGGGATAAGTTGGGAAGGGATGCAGTCCTAGGGTAGAACTTCTTTGGAGGCACATAGGGACCTGGAGAGTTTGGAACTCATCCTATAGGAAGATCAAGTTAACCCAGAAGAGACAGAAAGCTGTGAAGGGCTGGACTCCAAAGCCAGGGTTGAGGTGCGCTAGACCTGGGACAGACTGTAGGACAGTAGCTGATTCCTAGTCTCAGTGAAGCTGGTGTCCAGGGAAAGGTCCAATTCTTCTTACAGCCAACACAGGAACAATATATGAGGTCTGCAGCTTTTTTATAAGAGTGTAATTGGAGTTATAGGAATTCTGATTGTGAAGGACTTGAGGTTGGGAAGAAAAAGGAAAGTGGCTTCTAGACCCATGCAGTGACTTGACATGCCAAAGCTCAAGCTTTCATCAAATGGGCACAACTACTTTCAGCAGGTTCTACTTGTCCTTCAGACAGTTCAGCATCCATCCTTTCCAATACAGCATTTCAGAGGAAAACATTGTAGGAGTGCAAGTCAAGATGCACTCTTCAAAATCTACAGTGTAGTACAAGCATTAGGTTTACCTTCACTCAAACATGGTGTTTCTCTGCCTCCTCTAACCTCTGTGCCCTCTTTCATTATTTTATTCATGGCTCCACTAACTGTATACTCGGTTCTTTCTGTTCTGCCTTCATTCTCTCTGGTTTTCTTCCTCGTCACTAAAGCAGCCTTTTCCTCTTGCATGCTAATTCCCCACAACAAAAATTGTAACATTAATCTGATTTCACATGTGTAGCACAGTTGCTTTTACTTTTGTATTCTGCACATTTGTCCTTCCATTGTTACTGTCCACAAGCCCTCTGGAACAAGGCTTGTTCAAATTTGAACTGTGTTTAGCAAAGCAGCACATGGATGGTCTCGACTGGCCCCTCAGCATGTCCTGGACAAAAGCACTTAATAACACTGGTTTGTTAAACTGAATCTTACACAGCTGCCACCCTGTGCCACCTTAGGATTTGAAGTTTAAGCCAACACATTAATACTGCATCATCCCCCAGTACAGTACCTGAGGCAATTTTCCTCATGGTCACTTTGCCAACAACTTTTAAGGCGGTTGAAGAACTCTACCTCAGAACCCAGGCAACAAAAAACCCTGCTGTATCAGGGGAAACTCTTCCAAGGTACAGAGCAAATGGCCTCTGCTTTCCATCCCTAAGACACAAAAGGCACAGAGCCTACCCTGCCTTTGCCTCTGCAGGTCAGAGGGCTTGGGAAGCATTTGCATCCTGTGGTGTGGAACATGGCAGTAAAACCTAGAAAGATCATTCAAACAAGGTAGGACCTGGGCACCCTGTTGCTCGTGGCACCATCCTCAAAATACACAACTGTTACCAAACATTACACTATAAATTTCCCACTGAACCCAAAACGCACTTGACAAATATCCAAAAGAAAAATAATAAAAATTTTTGTATCTTAAAACATACTGACTGGGTAAACAAGATTGTAGCTGGGTTTCTGTTATGTCCTTCTTCCCTATGTGCAAGCTGAAGCAGACAAATGTTTCAGCAGACACTGCTGCAATGCACTCCTGACCCATGGGCTGCCCTTCCCACCCCTCAGCCTGGCAGGAACAGGGCAAGGCCTGAACACGAGGGTGGGTGCCTGCTTATGCTTAGAAGGTGATGACCCACGAGCACTCAGCAGATGCTGAGCTGCTCAGCCAGCTGAAATAAATCCTTCCCACACCATGCTGACACCACACACAGCTACAGGTACAACTGTCAGCTTTTCTTCAGGTCCTGAGTGCCTGATGGACCCTGTCTGTAGTGACAGAATAATCCTTTCTCCATCCTCCATAAGTTATGATCCGTCATAAATTTTTTTTGTAGGTCAATTTACTCTCAGATAATTATCTAAAGTTTAAATGAAAAAAAAAAAAAAGTCATGACCAAAAATGGTCCTCTCCAGCTCCCACTGCTAGCATTTTAAAGTCCATCTGTCCATTCAATTGCCACCAGTCACCTTCCCCATTACAGGGACACCTGTGTGCTAGAATTCACTCTGTCATTAATGTGACCAATTGAATTATCCATTACATTAATGTAATACTTATTACATTATTTATATTACATTATTATTTATGTTACATTAATATATTACATTATGATGCATTTGGCCAAAACTATCATTCATACATGTGCCTTTTATAACTTAACATCTTTGGAATATATTAGTTTTTCAGTGCATTTTTTATACTGAAGTTTTATGACAAAAGATCTCTAAACCTATATATATCCTACCTACCTGTATCTGTAATAATAGTCCTCAAAACTCTTCAAGACAACTGAAAATCTGTAACTTGCAACATTTCAATCCCATGCAGAAAGTAACTTCTATGCTTTAATGCTGGTAAGCAAACACAGGAAATAACCATCCAAATAAAGATATTTGAGGGCTTTTTTTTTTTCCCAGTTAGCACCTTAAACAGTACAATGCTTTAATATAAGAAGAATTCAAATAGTTAAGAATAATTTTATGACAGAAGTTGAGTACAGGAGCTCCATTTCAGGTAAGCACCTGAATTCCTGATTTATCCCAGACTGAAGGTCTGACACAGCCAGTCAGCAGGTCTGGTTTCCAATGACATCTTTGTATTTCCAGCCCAAGCATATACTGATGTATCACTCTACAGTAAAGAGGGAAGATCCATTTCAAAGCTTCTAACATCTGAACTGCTTCTGAAATAAGGATTTGCCACTCTAGTCAGAGCACCTCAGATGCACTTATTCTGCAAATTTCTTCTTATAAACCACAGCATTAATAGGAGACAACTAGTAATCTACTGAACTGTCAGTAAGAGAACCAGCAACAAAAATCAGTCAAGTGCTACTGTCTACCCAGTTGTTCTAGTTAATTCTTGTGGTTTTATCATCACTGTGTTTTCTCCCCTTCCTCAGTGCCTGAGAGAGCCAACAGATGGTCTTTGCCTATTTAGCCATGCAAACACAGCAACGACAGAGAACATGCTTGAAAATTGTCTGAACTATTATAAAGAGAAAAAATGGATTCTGCTCCTCTTGAGTAGTCACAGCCACTGCTTGTAAGAGGGATATGCAAAAAACATTAAAGTGCATGTATGAACTCTTACTTGATGATATGCTGTAGTCCATTACATCTAAGGAAGTGTTGTTACAGGGAATACTAGTGAGAGTATTTTGATATGGGCCACAGGACTGGCTAACACCAGTTTCATTGCTCAATGTAGCATATTTTTCCTATTATGTAATGCTTATTGGAGGTATTATAATGATACATAGCTGAAAGCCATCAGTAAAAGCTTTCACAAGGGACCATGCAGAGAAAATTGATACAATGATAAAGAGACAGCACTTGATTGTTTTTCCTTATATTCTTTTGTAGCTTTTGGTGGCTGTTAAATCAGTATGTTCTGATCAGATCCCTTAACCTCACCTGCCACCTTTATGATACCATTTGTCAGACTAAATATAGAAAACAGCTGCTGGAAGAAGGCTGCTGTCTCATCACTTGTGGAAAGTCACTAAATAAGGAGGCAGCAGGGGGGAGGTCTCTGTCAGGTCACTTCACATCATTACAAGTTGTACAAGCTCCATCTTTCCCAGGATGATTTCTTTCAGCACATGCAGATGCCAAAATGGTTAGAAAACAGACTAACTAGCTGGGGCAATTATGGGGAAACCTCTCAAAATATGAAACCATATTAGGTGGCCTTTTATTGGCTGTGCATAATTTCAAGTTTATATGTCATCAGGGCAGACTTGCAGAAATCCTCATGAATGCAGTGTAATCAAGCCTTTATTAAAACTAGACAGACATTTTCACCACCAAAGCCAGGATTTCATTAGGAACCTTTCTCTGGTTACTCTGTTGAACTTTCTACATTTACAGAACCCTGTCAAAATTTCCTCTTAAAGATTTAAGACTGAATTAACTGATACTTTCCAGGGCATTATTTATCACCAAGAAAAAGTACACTAATTTGAATAACTTAGGGTGTTTGAATCTTATGTCTTTTCTTTTGAGAAACTTCAACTGTGCCGGTGAGAAGCAGACAAAAAAGAACTGCTTTCAATCTCAATCTCAGATATTAAACAACCATTTAACTATTAAAAGGAATAAAGTGCAAAGCAAGTGAAAGTTCAGAAAGTAGACAGTTTTATGTCTCAAAATCCTTCTGTCACAGACAGATCACAGAGGTCTAAGAATCCACACCAAGTGGAATTTAATACAATAAACAGGGTGAAATCATTATTAAAAATTCATGTGAAATTAAATAAGCACTACTTCAAAGCAGCTGGCTACACAGTTACTCCACCAGTTTATTCATAATCCCACTTCTTGACCTAATACTCTAAATTCAATACAATATAATTATGAAATGCTGAATTGCATGTAGAAGTCTGCCTATCAGTTCTTTAAAATACCACAGTGAAAGGATGCATATTCTAACCCCACTGTGTAAAATATAATTTTGCAGCCCCCCTATAATTCCAGGATGAAATCACCACAATTGGTCAAAAAATGCAATATTTAAAAATCTAATACCTCATATTTTGGGGGAAAAAAATACTTCTGCAACTGCAGATACTACTGCAAGATACTTCATATATTGCAAAGACAGAGTGAAAGGCATCTCAAGTATGTTTATCCTTAAAAACAAGATTGTAATCTAATGGGGAAAAAAAATCCATCAGGTACTTAAGCCAAAGAAGACACTCAGTTACAAGTCCCAGTCCATTTTGGCACCAGGTCACTCTTGACAAAGCAGGTGGAGACAGAACGTGCAAGGTGTAGAATGAAAACATAACAAGTTGCACACTGTCCCATACAGTGAAAAAGGGCAAGACAGAACTATTTGCTGATAACAAGCCCATGAACTCATTGGTTCCAGATGATTCCTCCCCTTCATTTGCTTCTTCAGTGCCTTCTGGGCCACTAGAAAGGCAAGTTCCTTCAAGGAGAGATCTCAGTAAGGTCATGCCAAACATCAAAGGCACCAACAAAGATGACACACAAACAAATATGTGAGGGACATTAAAGAAGGCGAGTTTGGAGCAGCTGTCAGAATAAAGGAAGCAAGACTGAGGCTGGGCAGACAATAAGAGATCAGAGAAAGAAATGCTGGCAGATTAGCATCAAGCTGAGCAGTGAAAGCAAAAAAGGAAAATTGGTTATTGCTCTCCCCTGGAACAGAAAAGCAGTCAGGCTAAGAGAAAGAACTTGGTGAAAGAACACAACTGTCACTATAATATTAGCCTTGCCAAAACTTAAAGTCCTTTAAAACCGGCAAAATCAGTATATAAGCCAACAAATGAACAGAAAGCACGCACTATTTATCTGGCATATTTCTCATATTTATCCTGAGAAAGCATGCAGGATGAAATGACAGAATTTTGTCCTCGTATGAATTCAATCAGAGAAGCTGGAAAGGAGGAAAAAGCTGAAGATGTTGCAAGCATAAGGGAAGAGAATGCAGAGCTCCCACTGCATGTAAGCAACTAACAGGGATCCAAAGACGTGTCTAGACACACTGCAATAGCTCTGTGAGGGTCAGGTATGGGAGCAGCCCAGCTGTGACTATGGAACAGAGAGCAGTTTATTTGCTTCTATACCAACCTTGTTAGTAATCCACCTGCTGAGAGTGCCTAAGTAGCAAAAATGTGGTGTAAGAGTAGGGGAACTTATTGATGTGGGGGATAAATGAGACCCTCCATTCCTATGTGAGGTTTTTTTTGAAAGAAAAAACACAGCTTCAACTTAGAAAGAAGTTGCAAACTACATGTCTTGGATTCACTCCTTGAAGTTTGACAACAGCAGTTTTGGCTGCCAACCATTCTGGAGTTGCTGAAAATAAGGAATACGGCAACTCTGAGCTACTAAATCATTCTTTGATTTTCTCATTTGTCAGTCAAACAAATTAGAACTCGGGCTTCCAACCTAAAATCCTTGTCATAGTTACAGCAACCCCTATTTTTAGTAGGGTAAAAATTATATCCACCCAGACAATAAAACAAGATCATGATTTGAAGTCAAATTAGTACCATAATGAATTCTAGATCAAGGAACTTGAGTCCTGAAGTAATCTCTTCCTTCTGTTCACTCAGTCCTCCAAGCAACTACATGATGCCTAACACTGTGGGTTTGGGGGCATTGGAAAGCCACTCACTGGAGCTTGCCCAGCTTCAGCTCAAGTACAAGACCAAATCTTTTTGTAACAGTAACCACTTCAACAAAGTCAGGATGGACATTAACTCCAACAAAGCCATAAAACAGCCATACTTACATGAAGGCCCTGATTAATGTCTTACCATGTCCAAGTGCTTTAATAAAGTCAGAAATTGAGATGTGGACCCTCACATCTGGGTAAATGATGGCTGTGTATAAAATGGAGCTTGCATCCCATCTGCCCTACAAACTAAAACAATGTGGTCAGCCAGTACTGATTTTTGCTGTGCTTGTAGTTTAGGTGTAGCTCAAGACTGAGAAGAGGTCAAATCCAGTTGAAGATTTTTAAGAGAAAAGAGCATTAGATGTAGACATGAGAACTAAAGATCCTCACACAACAGAGATTTAATTTGTGCCATGGAAGCCCAGAGAGAATTGATCAGTCAGGCTGCCTAAGGGTTTTGGGCATGAGCAACATTTTAATGAACACTTCACCCACACTCTAAGATATTACATAGATATTCTCAGAGCTATTGGAAGACAAAACTGATGGAAGGATGAATCACCATTCTGTATGGGCAGTGTCACAGAGCCGGTAGAAGTCTGAACCATGACCTCAATTTCACCTTCAACTCCTGTCCAACCTATGCATCCTAACAAAAAGGCAAAAAACAGTAATAGAAGTGCAAGCAATACTTGAATAGGTGCTCAGACCCCAGTCTGAGA
Organism: Parus major; assembly: GCF_001522545.3. Classification (NCBI taxonomy): domain Eukaryota; kingdom Metazoa; phylum Chordata; class Aves; order Passeriformes; family Paridae; genus Parus; species Parus major. The sequence goes on from NC_031768.1 coordinate 94,193,876, forward strand.
TATATCTGTTCTGTGAGGAAGACAGGGAGGGAATGAAATAATCAGCCTGAGGGAACACTCCAGTACTTCTTCTATGACTTATGTACATGAAGTCTTGAAACTTTCCATTGTCTCAGGACTCCAGGCAGTTTCCACCATCTTATATGAGAAAAAAAAAATCTGCAGTCCACAATGAGGACTATTTCAGCCTGTAGGTATTAACATAAAATTAAAATGTTGAACTGAAGTGAATTTAAAAAATGTGCTGTGAATACTGTGGTGCATAGGTAAATATGAAATATATCGGTGAGTCTTGTTTCCCAATGTAAAAGCTATTCTTTTCTGTTACAGGGTCCAAAAAATTGTCAATTTTTGTGCTGTTCTACCTTGTGACAACTACACACTGTAGAATGTTAGAAATGAGGCAACTGAGGTCAGGAGCAGTCCTTGTAGATGAACTCTATAGTCATTTAGACTGAAAGAATATTTATTTTCAGCTCCTACATGGGCATTCATAGAAGTTTTTAAAGGGATCAAAATGTCCCATTTGCATTCCCCTGAGCTGGTATAATATAACTCAAGCATAAAGTCATTAAAATTTGGTGTCAAGAAGTAGATGTTTTGTAATTTTAATTGTTTCCTAATTAGAGACTATAGGGCATGTGTGGTTTATAATATTACATAACAAAAATAGCATTCATTTTAACAATTGTCTAAATGCAGATTTAAACAATTAGCCAAAATACTGCCCCAAATATTATCGTGTCCAATTAAAAAAAAAAAAGCTTTTGAAAGCACTCAAATGCAGTTATAGAAGGAAAGCCATAAAATCCTATTTTAGTGATGCAACAAGTCTAATCTGAACCAGGTGGATGAAACATCAATCCTAGAATGTCTTTATTTTGTGGGTCTATATAAAAAAGAGATGAGACTGCACCTAAATCTGCAACAAAATTCAAAAAATAAGTTTTTAGAGAAATACAAGGGCCCAATTAGTGGAAGACCATGTCAGGTCAGGTCAACTAATTTTGTCTCAACACACTGCTCAAATCATCAAATTCTGCTTTTCAGAACCCTGTCCACCAAATATACTCTTCTCTTTGTCCCTCCCAATTTTTACCAAACACTGATGTGTGAGAGCAGGACAGGGCAAGTGAGATAAAGATCCTCAAGACAGGTGGTTCCAACCACAGGCCACTCTGTTTTCTACAACTGTATAATGGACTTCAATGTTTAAAATTTTACTTAATATATCACCTATTATTTGATGTATATATATATATGTAAAAAAATATGCATTAATAGTAAGCATTATATCCTCACATACATTTTCCCAGCTTGCCTGGAAATCTCTCAATGCACATTCCCTCATGCTTTCTGTGCTTCCATGCCCAGTTCCACTGAGCTGTGTACTGTAAGCTAGAAATTTTCTTTCTCTCATGCTCAAGGACTCCTGTGTTTCTCCCCTGTGTTCCTGCAACTTTACCATTTTTTCCCTTAACAAGAAAAAATAGACTTTTTTCTTCTTTTTCGATCCACATAGTAAAGAGGTGCCTATACACCTATTATGTGCCAGAGCAAACACCACAGAAGTAAAGAACTAGGTATTCTGTTTCTGGCATAAATGACAGCCCAACTATTTGGACCTTTCTTTCTTCTCTAGAAGAAGCTGGATAGACCTTAGTTTCCTTTTTTAGGTTGCTTTGTTTTGTTCTGTTTTTTCAGAGTGAGACAAAGAAAAATCTATAGTTCTGTAGTCCACCAGCGGTCTCAGGACAGTCAGCTTGCTCCTAGGGATGAGAAGAACCATAGGACAAGAAACAGCTAGTGACAACTCATCACCAAGCAATGAAAGTACTAATCAACATAAAGACTGCCAAAGTTTAGAGTTTGGAACAGTAAGAAAAGCAAAGCAGGAAACATAACCATAGGATGGAGGAGCCCAGCTGGAGGAAGACCGAGACAAGTGACAATACAAAGCTATACAGCCCATGGGAAATCACCAAATCTGGGATTAAATCCCATAAAAGCTTCCAGAACACATTTAGGTTTGTGCAGAAAAGCTGATGGGTGTATGGGTATTATGAATATCAAAAAATATCTTATTGAAGCAGCTGCTTATTTAAGTCAAAGATCTGGAAGTATAGGAATCAAATGCCTGCCAATAGAAATGTCACACTTCTCCAGCCCTCCTCACTGAAACCTTAAAAAAAACCCCACACTGGGTTGAAGTGCCTGATTTCACTCTAAATATCTGAAGAGGGGGGGAAAAAAAAGAAAAGAAAAAAAAAAAAAAAAGAAAAAAAAGGAAAAAAAAAAAAAGAGGACAGGGCCAGTACAGCAGTTGGGGTTGGAAAGCAAAGCAGAGCAGTGTTCTAGTTTTAGATGTGCAGTACACAAAATCGACTGAAAATAGCCAGGCAATGATGCCTGTTGCATTCTGGAGATTAGGATCAGGCAAAGGCTTTATGCTGGTTGCCAACATTTGAATAGTTTTGAGACATTTCAGAAGACTACGTGATTCCAGAAGACCTTTTTTGTTTTTAAACTAGAGGGTGCTTTTAATAGATGTTGAGTACAGTCAGGCCTTGTTTGAGAAAAGCACTGCTTATCTCAAAATAAGCAGGATCCAGACAAAGTGCTGCGTCGGGTCACTGCCTCCTAACAAGACCTTCACTGAGGAGCTCTACCCACAGTGTTGAATAAATGCAACTTGAAAGTGAAGGCAGAACCTAACTGGTAGCAAAAGGTGTTAGCTACAATGTCAGGGCAAGGGCAGTATTGGATGGACAGTAGCTCCAGCAGAGAAGCAGTGGCTGAAAAGTGTATTCCTGCATTTCAAACTGTGCATATCATCTGCCCTCAGCAACTGCAGCTTTGAGCAGAAGTGATGAGGGAGTTCCTGTTAGCTCTCACTCACCTAAGCAGGCTTCTCATCACATGTAAGAGAACAGTCACAAGCACTAAGGGAAATGTGCTCCTGCTTTGGCCAACAGGGCACTAGATTAACAAAAGATGATTGGTGTGATTTAAAAAAACCTGCACTCCATTCTTTCTGTGAGCAGTGGCAACTGGATGGCTACTGGATTCCAACCTGAACTGAACCAAAGCATCTGGAAAACTGATATGATGCACAACACTTCAATTTGACACACAGTAGTCAACAGCTATAGAAATCCTTTTTTCCTCCTCTTTTTCCCACCCCCCCAAGAACTGGAAATAGTGACTCACTAGCTCTGCATCCTACAAATCCTACCCCCTGCAAGGAAGTTTAATCGTTCACAGCCACTCCCATCAACACTGCAGTCAATTGAAAAAGCTTTAGTTTTTAAAGGAAACTTGTGATTTTCAAAGTATTTTCTCCTGGTATTGAATGAAGCTCTTTAAATCTCTCTCCTTTATTACATGCTTCAGTACACCAAGCAGTCTGAAGACAGGGAAATGGATTAGATAAGTAGAAATATTTTTGTTATGACCTAATTTAAAGATCTCAAAAATAATATGATAACTTCAAAAACTGAAAGACATTAAATGGCTTAAAAATATTGCAGAGACATGAGAGTGCAAGATATCTGGCAAGTACTGATAGAGTAACGTTTAACTTGAATGAGAAACAGGAGGCATTCAGAGACACATGGTTACCATTCACATAAATTTATTACCAGGGCATTTCTGTTACTGTAATACTCTTTATACCAGGAGCCATATGCAATGGCTCAGCCTTTCATGTGCCATGTCCGTTTATGTCATATTGGTGAAAATTAAAGAAAGGTTTGTATTTGGAATTTGCTGCCCGCCAGTAAAATGTAAAAGATCAGGGTAGTACAGCTTCTGCTCTTCATAAAAGAATTCAACAGCCCTAGGAGAAAGTAACCTTGCAGCTTTTTACAAAATTCACAATAAACAATATAGGAGATGGCTATGACACAAAATTATACTTGCCCCATAATACATGCAATTAACATCAGTCTAGTACACTTCAAATTGCAATTTTAATAAAAATGCCTAATGTTTCTATCAAACTAATGAATGCACTGTTTCCTTGATTACCTTAATCAAGGTAATTAAGCACTGAAACTTCATTAGCATTGCTGCTTGTTCTACAGAATACCTTTAGTAAACCACTTTTCACCACACCATCAGTGGTTTTCAAAGCAGACACACATTGCCATCTCTACTGCAATTCCCTTGTTAATTAATTTATAGTTAATATTGTTTTCCATATTGCATTCCTCCTTTACAGAAACACTTAGGACATCACAGCAGCCTGAGTAAAAGACTCCAAATTATAAATAGCAACAACTTCTCCTTATCAGGCAGTAAGTATCTAGGACCCAAATAAGGTGAAGTAATTTGTAAACTGCATAAATAATGAATTATAAGAAAAATGATGCCAAATCGTATCACAAACTGTTTTTCCAGTGTGTGTCTGGCTCCACCTGTACAGCGAATTCACTTCATTAAGATATGATGGGAAGAACTCCTCAGGCACATGTTGTTCACTATCAAGTTCTTTGATTCTCATGTATGATGCCTGACCTCCTCAAATCGCTCCTTGGTTTGTTGCCTTTATGGCTTCTCTTAAAGTACTTTACTTTAAGAGAAGAAAAATATTATGCCTAAATCCACAGGAAACACCACTGCCCCAACTTTAAGCTGCATTTGTTTTATCTCTTACTGCTCCTTTAAGTTCCACTGCATGTGTCTGTATCTTTGTACTGTATCTGTACTCCTTGTCATCTCTCTGAGCTTATTTGCACAGCCCAATACTGCACTGTAAACCCCTGAATTAACACTTAGTTAGCTGCTGAGAGAAATGTGTTCCTTTTTTTTCTAAGATACATGCCAGTGTGGCTCTTTACAATAAAGCAGAGACAGAGGAGTTGCAACAAAGCAGAGCTCCACAGGATGCCTGGCACAGTGGACAGCGCCCAGCCCAACACCTCTGAGAACTCCAACCTGACATAGTCACAAGAAAATAGATCTTACAATGGCTTGTTCCCTTTTTTTTTTTACCACTATGCAACCAGAGAAAGAAGCAGCAAGGCTACAGCCTAGGTTGAATCTAGACAAAACTCTTCCCATAGGTAAAGGGAGATGGGCTTATTATTAATTTTATCCTTTTTTATCCTCAAAAGCAAAAGAACATTGCTGCTTGAAAGAAAATCAATGTGCCTTCATGTAATACACTCCCTCCCCTAGTTTCCCTGACAATTGCTTCATCAAGACTGTCCCTTTTCCAGTATCTTTCCACTAAAAAGTTTTCTTTGGAGAATAACAGTGCATTTTACAGATGGAACAGCTTGTTTTGCATCTTTATTTGTTAAAACAAAAACCCCAAACCCAACAACAAAAACAAAAACCACTCCAAAGCAACATAAAAGAAAGATATTTTTTTTTCTCAGAAGAAGCACTCCTAACATGAAAAAAACATACCTCACGCACACAGCAGAAAGATTGCTGATTGTCTCACTCTGCTGGAATGCTTCACAAAATCCCTTATATCCCCATATGGAATAAAAAGTCACAGCAGTTCTTGACACTTCACCTATATATTACAAATACCTCAGTTGAGAGGTCATGTAAATTTTGCTCTCAGTTCTGCAGTGTGCTTAGGTCTCCCTATATTATTTTAAGGCAAATTTCAGAACACAAATTCCATTTAACCAACACAGATGATCACAGTGGAAAGGAAAGAAATACATTTATCATTGATAGCATTTTCTAATTTCTCACATGAGTTACATATTTATTTCCATGAAATTTCAATGGGCTTGACAGCAAGACCACTAAGATCTAAATGCTGTACACCCAATGAGCACACACCACTCTGCCCCACCCCAGTAGGGACAGGCTTCCAACCAGGGTTGTATCATACTTCAATAGAACAATGGCCACAGACAGTGCCTCTCACAATGTGTGTAAAGTGTAAGGGGACACAGCATTAGCTAAGTCACTGGGTGCTACAGACATCACAAATGCACACAATGGCTAATCTTACCTATTTACATGGGGGTTTTCATAACTACAGGTTAATTCCTCCTCCTCAATGACATATAACTGGAAACAAACTTTTTTGCAAGTTAAAGCAGTTGGATAATTTTAAGGGCCTATTCTCTCAATAAATACAATCATCTGAAATTGTAAAGTGAAATATTAAAAAGAAATGTTCTGTCCAGCTTTCCACATTTATGGAGATGGCTGCTTTTTTCCTCTTCAGCATCTGAGCAGTTGATAAGTGAGAACTTCAGGAAGCCTACAATGTTGCCATATAACATGTTGTTACCTCAAACCTTTCCCAACAGCTGAAGCACAATGTAGGCTGACTGTAGCACAGTAAAATTGCACAAGAGATTAAGGATGCATCATTTGGGTAGGGCAATATAACAATTTCACACCACTTGTAACCAATCTCTTGCTGCTCCTGTTATGCAATTAATGCCATTCACACATTAACAAAGGAAAAAAGCGCAAAATCCTCAAGGCTTCACTGCTTTTCCTCAATGTGAGTACCCTGTTGCTTTGTTATTATAAAGACGTTTCTATTGGTATGGATGACAGATTGAGGGTTTATAAATTTCTAATTCCCAAAAGCTGCTTTAAAGCTTTCATTTCACAGATTTTTTAACTCAAGTTCCATATTAGAAGTGGGGATTAGTGTCACTGTTATAGAGATTACTGCACATTAGTATAAAGACTTACAGAATTTTGAGTCAGTGCCATCGAAACAGAGCACAGTGCTGTATGGGAAACTGTCACTGCACTTATAATAGCTCATAATATCTTCAGAAATGCAACAAATCTGAAAAAAAAAGTCTCAGTTCTAATTCATTATGTTCATATACTTAAAATAATGCATGCAGTGCTTGATAATCCTTTGCTCTTCCATAAACATGGTGTAATTTTGACATTTAAGCAAAAAGACTGCTCTGATTTATTTGCAGATTAAGTTGTATTTTTGCGCTAAATGCTCAGCTGCTCTGCCCAACAGACCAAATCATGACATTTGTTCATATATGGTTATTCTCAGTTAAAAGCTCTCTCTCCATCTGCCTGGAGGTTTATTAATAACTCATCACCATGGAATCACAGCATCTTAAGGAAAATAAAACACAAAGATAGTTGCTAGGCTCTCCAGCCTCTAGGGATAAAAGGGAATATTTCTTGAGGAAGACAGGGAGAAACTCTTTTGGTGTGTTTACTTGCCAGCCTTGAGGGTGAGGCTAAGCCAAGAGATGGCCCCCATACTGTGTTCTGAAAGCTGCAAGGATTGTAGACATCACTCAAACATGTCACCCATGATCCAATTCTCTGCATTAACACATTAAAAATAAATATTCACAAATCCAAACTGTGAGGGAAACCTAAGGAAAAAGAGATTGGGGTGAAGGAAAGCATCAATTTCTGAACCACTCCCATTTAACCCTCAAAAGGACTCTGCAGCCACATGGCTGTTGTCCCCAGTCATATTAACCAGATTAAGCTGTTTGCTAACATGCACAGAACCCTACACTGCCATGCTGTAAATGCACCTGACATTAGTGGGGAGAAACAGAGAACAGGTCAATGACACATCCTCTAACCAGAAGAGCTTCAGCTGTTCAGCACAAGTATTTTCAAATATACTGGATGTGAGAAGTGCAACCCTTTACCTGTAACACTGTACCCATCAATACTGAGAGAGATGTCCCCATGGTTCTGACAGGTTTATGCACCAGAAGAAACAGGCAGTCTGCACTCTTGTAAACATTATCTGCTTCAATAAGTGATGTCAGCTCTAAATGTGCTAACATCTTTGGAACACTAATATAGGGAAGCATCAAACCTAAATCCAGTAAAATACATATAGCAGACAGGGTTTGCTTGCAGATCACATCCCTTTTCAAAAAGCATGTACTGTCAAGGTTGCCACGCTATTATTCCAGGAAAGAGTATGACTGCCAAAGAAAATCTGTAAAAACAACATATATAATGCAGGGTACAAGACTGTGCTTCCTACTTACAAATAACTACAGTTAACTGTAATTTAGTTGACTAAATGTTTTCTAAGGCCAAAAAGCAATGAAGTCAGAAGTCACACCTTTAGTTGGTATGCTACTCTGATGAAGTGTCTCATGAGCAGAAAGCTTTACAGAATCATTATGTCTTCTGTCAGGGAGAAACATCCAGCCGTGCAAACTATCCAGTCTGCCCTCTGAGAGAGGGACAGTGAGTGGTTACACCATTTCGTTCCCTCTTCCCTGTTCAGATCAGAAAGAACACGGTTGCAGAAAGAACCATAGGATGTGGCAGATTCATCTCCAGTTCCACCTCCATAAAGTCACAGTACTCATTTGTGTCTTCACCTGTAGAGTTAACTCAGCAAAAAGATCAGGGATCAGGGCACAGGGAAGATCAGAAGCACCAGAACCTTTCCCATTGAAGAGCTGTCATGACACAAAAAGCCACAAGCAGCAGGCCTGCCACACTCCCCCTGAGACACTGTCATAGCTCAATGTATTTCCTCTCAGAAGGGTTTTCACTCTTGAGTGCTATTTATTCAGTATTTCAGAAGAGGAAACTGGTTTTTATCACATCTTTTTCAAACTCATATTACTGGATACTGAAGCACAAATCTGTCACCTCCATTAAGTATAAGAGGCTGTATTTTGATCTCTCAGGTGGCCTCATGTTAAGTTTCAACAGCAGTTAAGCACGGGAGGAGACTATTCTTCTTGACCTTCAGCTGCTTAGCTAATCAACAAGAAAGCAATAAGAAACCAGAAAATCTCCTTTTTGCTAGATAGTTGTAGTTCTGAGAGGCAGTGATTCCGGCAGTGTGAAGCTTTGTGCTACTTAAGGTCCTCCTTTAGGGCGAAAAAGAAGCATAGGTCAAGGTAAAATTGTCTGGAAACAAAAAAAAAACCAAATCACCCTGATCTAACCCTGCCTGTCAGGGTGCATTTTATCCATCTCTGTATCCAAAACATATATAACTAATTCTATTTTCTAGAACAGCAATTGTTGATTGATGAGTCATCTTTCCTGTAAATTTATTTTTTTAAGTGATTTTGGCATTGTTCCTTGAAATTCCTCTCTGGCTATGTAATGGAAATTTTGACCTCACACTCTGGTTTCTTTAGCATCACAGATACAGAGATTATGAGTTTAGGAAGACCAAACAGTTGAACAAAGGACGCAATGCAGAAATCTGTAGCTTGAAAAGAAAGCACTAAATAAACTCGCAAGTAAATATTTAACTGTGTGGCCATTAGGTTATGTTCCTAATAATACAGCAACTCACTTATTGTAATTAAGAATTCATAGGGGAGGGGGTTGTTTCCCTCTTTCCTCTCCCAAAATTGGTTATGTGGTTGAAGTTGCTGGCAAGTGAAACGCACCAAAATATATCAAAGTTTAATTTTTTTCTATTAATTAGAAATTAATATTACAGTTTCTAAAGCATGCTGCAATTAGTAGTCAGAAAATACAAAGTAGAAAAATGTAGGTCAGAAGAGAGTAGAAAGAAAACAAGAGCACCAAAGAACACATTCATGAGACATAATTATTGCAGAGGGTAGCATAACACTCTTCAGATTGCAATCACCAAGAGCAGGAACTTCTATTCCATGTTCTCCCTCTATTCAGGGGCAATGGAGAAAGTACATGGTAGCTCAAAGTCCCCAGCTATGATGAGTTCAAAACATATGACAAAGAATTCAGAATTCTGAAGTGCCTTTGTCCCACAAGAAGAATTAGATGAATCTTTATAACAAGAATAAAAATGAACACATCTGAAAACTACTCCGCTTGATCTAAAATATCATTTAATAAATAGAAGAGAACCTCCTCCTTCCACTCAGCCTGGATTCAGCTTGCAGGAAAACTCCATAGCACTCAGAAACAGTGTGTAAGCACCTGCTGGAGCCAGCATTTGCAATCAGTCAATTGCAAATCATCATGGTAAGCTAAATCTATGAAGTGGCACATTCATGGCTCATGAAGGCCAAGCCTATTGAAAATAAATTTACATGCCTATCTTTCAGTTCTTAAGTGGGATGGCCAAGGGACACGATAACGTGAGCTTCAAATTATGCATTCCTGGAAAAACTCTAAACCAGATTTCTCAGACAAGTTATGGTCTCTGGTAATTCTTCATGGTCATGCCAGAGGGCATCCCAGTCCATCCCATCCACATTTAGCTTGCTCCACCAATCAGTTTTCATTCAGGCTGAGCAAAAGGAACTGTTATTTGGGAATGAGCTCTACCAGCTTCTCTAACCACAGGGCAGCCCACAGCAGTCTCTTCACAGGTTTCATTAGACACTGAACAACTTAAATGGTAAATTTCAGATTGCAGACAGATTGCAGCAAATTTGAAGCTTTGAAGACAGTCAGTGCTCTTGCCCATCAGCATGGCACTCTGAATGGAAATTGTGGCACCCAACAGTAAATTAGCTCTGCCTAGGTAGGCTGGGACTCCAGACAGATTTGCAGCTTTTGAAGCTCACAGGAACATGTTCTCAGTCTGTTGATTTGAGGGAATGAATTAATGTGACTTGTACAAGTGTAAGGGCTGACTGATAAGGTTTTAGAAAACACTTGCAATAAGATGCTACTGAAAATAAAAAAAAAAAAAAAATCAATGTTTTGTAATATTCCCAGCTCTTATCATAACTTTAATGAGGCTGAGTTCTCAAAAGAAGACAGTAAAATTGTTTTCTTACCTTTTTAGTCTCAACTATCAACCTAACAGCTGGTAAAACTCATTGTTATTAGCAAAAAAACCCCAAACCAACCTTCAGATTTTCATGTAGAGAACATCTATAAAAATACAGCTCAAAGTTTCTGAGAACAGGCAACAGCCAAGTTGAAACTGTTTCTACATACATTAATGGCTCAGAGATGGCTGTAGATTAGTAAAATAAAGCCTGTGACCTAGGCTGAAATACAGAGTTGTAATACAAGCTAGTACAGACTCCTTTACATGGAATCACCAGTGGATACAGGAGAAAAATGACCAAAAGTTTTCTTAGTACATTGATGCAATTTTAAATAAAGCATCTTCAAATTCTCTTTATCATTCCCTTCAGCTTCATAGGCAAAGTTTCACTGATGCAAATATAAGTTGATACTGGGGGAGATGGGTGTCCTTTCTAGACACAAACATAAAAACATCATAAGAACAGTTGGGCAGAACATGGGAAAAAATATTTAGCATCTGTGTAGTTCCTTCAGCTGCTAAAGAAACATCCACCAGATGTTCCTAGATGTTACCTCAGCTGCCTCCCAAACCACTATCACATCTGCTCTCTTCCTTATTGAATACCAGCAGTAACAGAACTAATGTTTCACTTAACTCATCTTTGTAAAATATTCTCAACACCCTTGAGAAACTCCTTTTTAAGGAGTTATGCTACCCACAAAAAGCAATGTAAAAATCCCCTGTGATTACATGATTGAATTTCCTGAAATTCTGAAATTATTTAATATATAGGGAATACCATCATCTATACAAAAGTATTATTGGAAGTGATGATGTCTTTTCATAAACACAAGTATTGAAGCAGCAACATAAATAATGGTCCACAAAAACTACCAGAATTAAAGAGGAAAAAGGGAAGGAAGAAACCCCATCATTATTAAATGCACTTCTTTAGTAGGGACACCAAAATTCTTCCACAAGATCTTCCATATATACCTAGAACTGAAACTATTTCCTGTGTTCAGCTACTGAAAATTGCCCCTTGCATACCTTTGTGGTATGCAAGATTTGCTTACACTTAGCAGCAGTGAAAATATTGCACTTGCATCCAGCAGGGAAGAGTAAGGAACACAAAAAAATCCCAAACCACCATAAAACCCCATGCACAAAAAATCCCCCAAATACTAAGAGAAAGACCACACAGATCAAAACATCTTAACATTTTCTATACTGGAATTTTAAAAAAGTCAAGGTTACACATAAGCAATAAATAGCATGATCTAAAATATTCCAAAGGGAGTATTTTTGTACCACTGTTAGAGTAGTCCAGTTTATCCAGTTTATATTGTTTTCAATGATCATAGTTTTTAAAATGTGTAAGGAAGTAATGACTACTTATTCCAAACTCTCTCAAGTTATTCTCCAAACTTTGTATTTTTAGCCCAAAACACTTTTCTAGTTATTTTCCAGGTATACTGCAATATACTATGGAATGTAGAGAAAAATACAATAAAGACATCAGTAAAGCAAAATAAGTACAAATCCATGTTACCACTATGCTCTAGCTGATACCCTGCATGACCCTGAACAAATCACTTAGTCACATTCCCACCAAAAATGGAGAGGGCTCCAGACTCTGAAAAATGACTGTCAGACCAAAAAATGTTTACAGAGCAGCTTGCAATCATCAAACAGAGGGCTCTGCAAATGGAAAGTATTACAGCATGTGGGATGTTCTAGCCGTGCATTTAAAAAAAACCCAGAAGAGCAGAAAAAAGAGCCTTCACAATCATGACTGGGTACATGCTCCAAACAGAAATGAAACTTCATCTTCTCTGGTATAGCTCTTGGATTTTTCATTACCTATACTTGATAAATACTATGTCTATAAACAAGAAAAATAAATCAGAAGCTCATCCATACAGGATCAAATAAAAGCAGCTGAAATACTTTGCAAACTGCAGGCATGACAAGGTTCTTGGAAAGAAGCACCATCTAGTACCAGATTTCATTCCTATAGCTAAAAGCTAAATTTCCAGGTACCAAGGTATTTTCCACAGGTTTCAGTCACTGTTATAAATTGAGGGACAAAAAGAAAATAAAAACAATGTGTCAGGTCAGGATGCAACAAAACACCTACTAACCATTGATTTGACAGATGGATGAGAAGCTCTTGCCTTTTATTTGCACATGAGAAATAAAGATAACTTAAGTTTATTTGCAGATGAGAAATTAGGATATGTTTATTTGCAGGAAGAGAGGGTATCACTATTTGAAAGGAGCCCAGAAAGTTTCTTTTTCTTCTCCTCCTTGGTAAAATTTGGATGAAGGAACAACAAAACCAAATGCTACTGTTTCCCAGTGAAATACTTGTTCAAGCAAACAAAGGAATACATTCATTATTACAAAGGCCTGCATAAAACCAACTCTACCTTGTTTCCAAATGCATAGGACAAGCAAAGCAAAAGGCTACTATTGCTAAAATCAGCAATACCTTTCATTCAATGTGTAAATCTAAATAGATAACAGACATAAGCATTTTCTCACCACGTGTGAAATTAATGATCAACCTCAATAATTAAAAGCATCAGAGTGCCGAACACCCGTTGGTTTCTCTGAGCATTCATCCATACTGCACATCTGACAGTGGTTTCAAAGAAAATCTGGACTGAATAACATGATTCAGATGAGAAGAGACTGACAATAAACAGCATTTTAGTACTGTTCAGTCATAAACTAGCAAGCTTTAGTACTGCATGTCCACATTAGGAAAAATGAAACGGCTTCTTCCGAGAACAACATGCTGGGTCTTTGACCCATGTGCCTGCATTTTTCCCCTTGAAACCAGGGGAAATTTGTTTTCCTGATTTCCCTTGTTCCTTACAGTCATGCAGAATCAATGGTAACTACTAAAAAAATCACAACTTTGCTTACAAAATCTTATAAAAAAATTCAATTAATTGCTCACTTTTGTAACTTTAAATGAAATCATTTTATGATGTTGTTTTAAAAGAATAATTCTCACACATGAACTAAGAAGAAAGACATGAAAGACTTTTCTCAAAGATTACAAAGAGGACTGGATGGCCTAGGATCATGCAAAAGCCATTCAGTGCAACTATGTCCTTATGCTAGCATAAATGATCAGACTACCCATGGCAAGGATGCAACTACAGAGCTCTGGGAAGAAAACACAAAACACAGTGGCCTCTTTCACATTTTATAGGGGCATTCCTTATCTCCCTTCATATTCCTAAAGGAAAAGGTCTTTTGACAGTTTCCATATCCACTAATTCTAATTCACTAACTCTTCTATAAAATGAAAGAACAAACACTGTAACTAGGCTTGCCACATTTCTCAAGTCTTCTAGACTATGGTGGGCAGATGAATTTATCCTGCTTCAAAAGAAACTTCACAAACACAAGTATATATCACAACACACCATTAGCAGATGGTGATTACAAAATGTGTCTGAGGAGGTTTGGGTATGCTAAATCATACAGTTCATAAGAAAAGACAGATTCCTATGGATATGTTACCACAACGAGGCACAATTTCCAAAATTCAAACCTGAGAATAGATTTCAGAATAGAATTTGAGCAGATTTGTCAAAACCAGCAAGAAGTGACAAAAAAAGGCATGGCTGTAGACTTGTCCTGTTCCTGTAATCTTTCTCTGGATGTTATAGATGACATACAGGACTAGGTGGCCAATGGTCTGACAATACATCTGCTTCTCAATGCTCAGTAGCAGCCAGATAGAAAGAAGTGATGCCTTTTCTTAGACAGTCTATCCATGCGACTTATGCTATGATCTTCTTATTACTTAACTTTTTAATAGCAGTCCTTTTGTTGTTAATGGATGTGGTTTATGCAAATCTTATCAACCACAGATACAGATTTATAAATTACTCTAAATTACAGTGCTGTAATGGGACAGTGTTGACATGAAACTCAAACAGCACAGGAATTTCCAGAGGCAGGATGCCTAGAGCCAAAGTTTCATTTCAGCTCTGAAGCAAATTCCTGATGCACCTTTAGGTTACTCATCTCCATTTCCTCCTCTCTAAACGCTCTCTAAACCTGCCTCCCAGGATGGTGCTGGAAGTTTACTTAATGAATGTGAATCATCTTAGCACTGCCTCCTGAAATCCAGATGTAATCAATAATGAGCCAAAGCTTTCCTTGGGCAAAGCTGAATTTGAGGAAAAGTGTGCCTCCCATTATGCCTGTCAGGAGTGGTCTCACAAAACAGCAAAAGCAAAGCTGTGCTGTATCTGCCAACAAGTGCAGCAGTCTGCCTTTAAGTGTTCTTAAGCCATGAAGGCTGCTTAGCTTTCCTAGAGCCACAGTCTGACCTGTGGCATCACAGCGTCTCTGCTAACCAGCTCAAGCTAGCAGGGCGTGACACAGCAGTCAGGTGACAATCTGTGTGCACCTGCCTTTGCAGCCTCCAGATACACAGCAAAGACATCACTGAGCATGCATCCTCTCCCAGGAGTCACCTCTCCTCAGAGGATATATCTCCCTTTTCCTACACACAGCCAAAGGGTAGGTCAACACTCCTCAAACTCGCCTAGCTGCTTGCATGATCATTCTCTAGTCATCTCCATCCAATACAGATTAGCACAAATGAGCTCCTTCAACATTTTTGATTGTTCTGAGCCTGCTTATTCTGACCAAAACAAGCCAGGGAACAATTGCAGCTGAGAAAGTGAGTATGAGAGGGCAGAATTTTGCAAAAGACGTGGTAAGTTCTTGTATGTGACCAGCACACCATTAATCAATGCCCAAGGGCTTGCTCAAATTATGCAGCTGCCAGATGCGCTCCTCCCTGTGTCATTCACGAGGCTCCACAACCATGAGACTCCCTGTGTATCAGATTTGATCACCTCCATCTCTCTGTTCAAGTATTTTTGTATGCTGTGATCCCAGTTGGTTTTGGCATCAGTATCAAGAAAATAATTTCAGACACGTGTTCTTGAAGAGCCTGGATTTTTATGTAATACTAAACAGCTTTACATTTTAGAGCAAAAGGAAGGGGAAGCTACTGGAAGTATTGTAACCACAAAGTGTCATTAACTTTCCATCTGGTCAGCTCCTGGCAATTCCAGAGGTATCACAGCAGGCATGTTCATGTAGCACCTCCCTCCATGTTCGTTTCTCATGACAGTCATCCTCATCCCCTTAATGTTTTGGCCATAAGGATCACTTCAGCATATATTGCAGGCTAAAGATCCTCACAGAATATTTTCAGTCCTTAACTACAGAGCTGTGAGACAGCTTGTGGATGAATGTCCAGTTTTAATGACAAGATGAAATGATGGAGAAGCTGTTACTACTCTCATAGACAAGCTGTCCCTCTGAGTTCCAAGACCAGTTTCTGCAAGTAAGTGCCAGGAGAAGAGCTGCCACAAAAAAAAATAATTAACCCTGCATCAGTCATTTAATACACAAAAAAGAATTAAACTGTTGTCAGTCATAAGTTCCTCAAGGTCTTGGCTGTTTCTGTACCAAGTATATTGCCAGATCCACTAAAGAAAGTGACAACAAAACCAATGCACATGCAGGAATGTGCCCAGACACACACAGTGCATGACAGCCACCTCACTCAGATCTCTGGGCAAGAGTGGTTTGAACTATGTTAATTACCATCCTGGAAAAGAGATTGCATTCAGATTTGTAACCAATAATAAAGAAAAAAACCAAAAAACCAAAAACCCAAATATATTAACACAAGACAAAGCATGAGCATCTTACAAGGGAATTATTTGAAACCTACCACTTATTTAATTTCATTTCATCAAAACAAGACAGGTAGTCTGCTCATAAGCAAATGTTGGCTGTTTTTACTGATACTGTTTCAATCAAGACATTACAGGCTCCCATAACTGGCAGTAAACTAGGGGCCCAAATGTTCAAAGAATTAATGTTTTCACCTTAAAAAATGATGGTTTCAGTTGGCAATTTTGCCAGGTCAAAAAAGAGAGATGAATCATTAGCAAACTCATACACACTTTCCATGCATTTACATTCACTGGCACCAAAGTGTCAGAAGGGTATGAACTCCTTTCCCCTTTTCCCCTGAAGCAACACTGCCTCCAAGCCTCATTACCTAAACTGAATATAGTTCTAGGACAACTATGAGCAGTTACACATCTAAAACCAATATATTTAGTCAACAACTGACTATATTAAAAATGTGATACTCATTTGAGAATATCCTTATAAAAAAACCTAAGAAATCCCATGACTTTTTATGAGTCTTTTAAGCTGTAATCAATTTATAGCATAGAAACTGAGTCAGCTGCTATATAATCAAGGCTCCTCATGAGAAGTACAGCTTTGCAATGACTCAACGTGCATTGTTCTCAGCCTGCATGAGCCTGAAACACTGCAATCACTACCAAGAGCAGCTCACAGAATCTTCCCACTAAAATCCACAGGAAGCTATTTTCATCTTCCCCTCCCAGTCAGAAATTGCTTTGTTAGAAAATGGAGTCTGCCTTCCTTTGCCACAGCTACTGCCTTCTGAACACAATTCCCCCCTTTTGATATTGCTAGGTAATTAAGTGCCTCCAGTATAACTGTGACACCTCCATGCCTTTATTCTTGTTCCCTCTCCAGTTTGCCATCAGCCTGTGGGGGCCTTGCTTGAAGTAGTATTGACACCTCCACAGAAAGACTCCCACAGCCCTGAAATGCTGTTCTCTTCTTAACATGCTCAATGAGCTTGGCAGGAGAGATCATACTCAGCCCCAGCTTTCAGTTCTCCCTTCCTCCACATTCTGGTGTGCTTTGGCCCTTTGCCCACAAGTCCAGATCAGGAATGCTGGCAGGAAGGGATGTAGCTCATCGCTGCAGAAGACCTCCTCTGTAGGGAAATGCAGAAATCCTCATGTGCAAAGCTTCCTTCTGCATTTCGAAGAGACCCTGGTTTAAGGAAAGGCAAATTTTCCTATTCAAATGGGAAACAAGCAGAAAATGCAACACATATGAGTAAAAACTCATGTGCAAGAGTTCCCATTTCTAGTAAGTAATTATTACCTGCAGTAACAGGCAGTGCAGATCCCATCTCTCTCCTTTTTTTGTGTCTGTGGTCGGGTTTTTTCCCTGCTTTCCCTCCCCTCTCTTTTCCTTTTTCTTCAATTATAGCATCAAAAGAAAACTAAGACCTTTTGGAGACATAAATGAAGCAGTCCTGCACTAGAATGGGCATCAGCATCTGGACAACTGGCAAAACATAGTTCAATACTTATTGTACCTATTTCTCAACCCCTCCACCCCCACCCCAACAGCAAGCATGAAGAATCTAGCCTTTCTTCTTATTTACCAAGAAGAATTAAAGCTGAGAGTGTTCAGAAGTCCATTTCAGAAGGTTTTGCTCTGGTTACATTACAACAGATTGCTTTGATCTGGGGGGAGGAAGGAGGAGAGGAGCAGAGCACATCTTAAGTTCACAAAGCTAAAAGCCAAGATGCACAAAACCGAAGCATTCCAAAGTTAAAAATAATCGTCTTTAAACTGCAAGAGCAGAGCTGCAATTTTGAGCATGACATCACAGTTTATGTGGGGCCAGCTCAATAAATCAAACTGTGCCTAATTAGAGATCATACTGCAAATCTACATTATTTGGACAAATAATTAAAACAGGACAGTCCATAACACAAGCCAGATATGTTTACTAAAATATGTTTTTTTCAAACTTTTATGTTCACTACTGCTCACAAAGCTTTTACATTTAGTAAATTATAGACCCCATAGCTTTTATTTTAGGCTGACTTCACTTTCAAGGAATTCTTCAATTAACTTTACGTTGCTTCAAGCTCTTCATCCAATGAGAAAACAATCTGTGGTTTCTGACTTCTCCCAGTGCCAATGGCTGCCCTCCATGTTTGACTTGAAGACTTACTGTCTTTTTAGAGCCAGGATCTGTTTGTCTAAAATCAGCCTAGTTGTCATAGTATTTTGACAAGTCATATATAAATGGAGAACAAACCTTTGTGGTGGGTTAACTGCTAAGAATAACGAAGGTTGTTCTCACAATCTCAACAGATAAGTGCCAAAATTAAAATTAAAATTAAAGAACATTCAGCAATATACCCAGAGCTGAAAGCCCTGACTACCTCAGTTGCCCTTCTTTCCCACCTACTCCAATTTTTCCAATTTCTACTTTTTTCAGTTGTTTTTCTAAAATGTGTGCTTTTTCTCAAATCTAAAAGCTACGACATACTCAAACATTTCTAGCACAAGAAAGCCTCCAGTGCTATCAAACATTACTATCTGTAGATGGTCAGGACGCCTCTGGAATTGTTGGAAATGCTGGGGAGACTTTGACTATCAGTTACTGGGTAGATAATGTCAAATCAAGAGCCAAGGAGTTTAATAAAAAACATGAGCTGAACAAAAGGGATAGGATTCATTCCCAAACTACGCATTTTTCCTCCTTGAGAAAAGAACTTGAGAAATTTGTGTGAAACTTTTTAATCTCAGAAATAAAAAACAGGAGAGAGTTGGCAGCTCTCCTTCCTTTTCCCTTATGCTATTTGGCTTGGTAAATGGACCAACATACAGATGATTAAAAGAAGTCTGAAGACAATGACTGAGAAGCAAAATGTTTGACACTCTCAACAAAAATGGACTATACAAAAATAAGAAATATGTCTATTAGTGCACAATTACTTGTGCAAGTTTTTTTATGTAGAATGTTAACCAAGCACAGATATGGAAAAAGTATCATTCACTTCTTAATACACAGATCTTCAGATAAAAAAATCCAGAGGGCTTTAAAGGAATCAAAACACATTAAACATTAAATGTACAGCACAGCAATATTTATAAAAACATGACAAATGAGTCTCCCTCAACCACAGCCACCATGATCAGCATATCCTTAAATGGAATGTACCTTTCGAACCTCCATTTCAATTCTTTGTTACAATAATTAGCATCAGACTTGTAATTTTTTCATTTTTTTCTTTAATTTAAGATTGTCTTTGTGGCCAGAAATATTATGGCTGACCTCTGTTAACTGCAAGCATTCACAGCCATAGCCATTCCAATTCCCTTACATCCTCAGTGTGCAGCAACAGATTTCTCAGGGAAAAAAAAACCAAAAAACAAACCCTGTAACTATTTGGACATACTTCTGAAAGCAACAGTGAAAATTAAGAAAGCAGCCTTCCCAAAGAAGTATCTATTTTTGAAGTGTGTGCTTTTAAAACACAATGCTTATGGAATGAACTACTTCAGTTCTCTTGTGTAAACTTGTACAGATTGTTTGCTATTGATCTTTTGAGTCATATTTTGGCAGTAAACCGGTATCCTAGCAGAAAATATAAGTACTGCAGAACAAGTGATGTAATCTACATCTATACTTATTTTTTTTTATTTTTTTTAGTTGAATTTATATTTCAAAATAAATAATCTGAACTGCATACTTCATTTCTTCCCCAGATTTGATATGAGATTTATGGTATTGAAGACCTTCAGAGAAGACAGTTTGTCTGTAGGAATGTGGCTCCTTTAAGTCACAGGACAGAGCTCAGATCAAAGAAAGCAGTGTTTCTATCTGTACTCAAATTAACTCCATTGACTGTTTCCTTTACTGAATGACAAAGTGACCCTATAAAACCAGGGCAAAACCTGATCTCAAGGAAGCGAAATCTAGAGTTTTTTCAGAGTGTGTTGTTCTTTCCTCCCTGTCCCCAAGCAACTGTCCATTCAGAAAACACCACAGAGAAGAGAAAAAGGAGAATTACACTGTAGCAAGGCTATCCACATGGCCCAGGCTTGCGCTGTGTGTGCAGTACATACACATGCACTCCATTCTGATGTGGCCCAGGGACACAAATCCATGTTTCTGCTCCTTTGTGGAGTACAACTGCACGGTACTTAGACACAAGTGGAAAGAGCATAAGGAGGTGGGTAGCTGTCAGAGTGAAGCTAATGCAATACTCCAGACAGGTAATTAAAGCTGTGCTCAGCCTCAAACTCTCAAATACCCTAATTCTTTAACCAACAAAAGAGATTGCCAGGAAAGGACAACAGTGAGTGAGAGCAAGTACATAAGCAAGAGTGTGTGCAGGACATGGAACATGAGTGCTTTACCCCTTTCCTCTGTGGTTTCTTCCACTCAGAACCACTACCTAAAGGCCTGAACCTCTTCTAAGTCTGCTTACTCTAAAAATAAGAACACAGTCAAGGCCAGTATATAGAGAACAGTGTACATACATATGTACATACACACACACACATATATATATATATGTAACACTATAGGAATCCCACCTTTTAAATCCTAGATCAATATTTTCTCACCTCTCTGAAGCTGTGATTGATGCCAGCTTTTTCACACCTTTTCCTCTCTCTCATGCCATCAAGTGCCACTACTTCTCTACCCTACTGTCCTTGTCACACTGCTGCCCACCTCTTCCTCACTGCCACCTGAGATCCAGTTTCACGGGGAGCTGTAAAGATTAGGACAAACACCAGGCACCCACCTCTGGGCAACTGCAAACTTTGTCTCTAAGAAGCACAGCACCTCAACTTTTCATTCGGGAGCATCGCTAATGCCCCTTCATATACAATGGCAAGGAAGCAGCATATTTAAAACTTGAGAAAAATTTAAATTAACACAGCTTGCAGTGACTTTATTAGAGGCTGAAGCCCACGTAAAATCTGTTGGAATAATGAGCAAGAGATTTTTGCCTTACATTACACAAAAGATTCATCTAGATGACTACAGAGGGTCCTTCTGACTAAGTTGTGACAATACATATGCTAGAGAATTTTAAAGATCAGGGTTATTTCCCAGTATGAATTACACTATTTCTTGTTTTAGTTTTGGTCTTCTAAAACCAGACACACCCCAAAGGAATATATATTATGCACAGAGAAGCCTCTGTCATAATATATACTTTAGATACTGTCCAAATGACATACTTTCTGACCAAGAAGCTGTTTCCATTAATTCTCTATTAAGAATCACGGGATTCAAATTGTTGATTTCCAGCATTACCTCATGCTGGGCCTCTAACTGATTAATTAAAACTGTATATATATATAGGAAAAAGAACAAAAAAGCAGAACTGCAGTAGTTTGAACCAAGAGTGTCTCTGATAAAAGAAATGGGCTGCTGTTCCAAACTCCTTTCCATAGATTGATTGTGAATTGTAACCAGACAAGATCTCCTTTTTCAAGCTTCCAGAAACTGACAAACATGTCTACTGCACAGGAAGTCATATTTATAGTTTCATTACTTTCCACAATAAACCAATTCTCCTATAATCAGAAGTTGTCTCTAGGCTTGCTAAATGAAAGATCTTTTCCCTTGAGACTGCAGCCTCTTAAAGGGAAGCTCCCAAATCTAGTTAGTAATGGCTGTGGAGGGAAAAGCACAGCTCAGCACAGCCCCCACATCATTATTACACAGTAAAGACATACATGGCTTTATTATTTCAAAAAAGAAGAAACAACTCTGAAATCCTGGTATTGCAATGTGTGTTAATTATCCTGTTGAATTACTGTTTAATTTTTGGTGTATGCTTAGCTGACCTACTTTTTACTATTTTAAATTCTTGAATATAGACAGAGGAAGAGCTACTACAATATAAACCTTATTATATACTTGGGCAAGGCCTTTGAGCATAGAGATATTCCACAAGAAATCTGAAGCAGTAGACTGCTTCACTGAATGGAAATACATGTCAAACTTCTCCAGATGACAGTTAATAACTTGCTTGTACGTTTTTACTATCATCCTGCATATAGAAAATTATTAAGAAAAACCCAAACTCCAACTTGAAATTTTCAAACTCTCTTTCAGCAACCGTATCAGAGTATTTAAAAGGGCACAGCACTAGCTTTGGCCAAAAATTCCCCCTCCTCCCTCAAATGCAGAGAAAAAGAACACCACTTTTTAAAGGAATATAGAGAGATTAATACTTTACCCAAGCAGAAATTCTTCAAAAACCAAAAAATCACCGCAAAACTCATTCTTACCTAAAATTGGAAGAAAAGAGAGAGGAAAAGGTAAGAAAGATTAAGAATCATTCCTTGGAGCATTACACCTTCAAAATAGAAAGAATTTCTGAACAAATCTAAAGTAAACAAGTTACACAAGAACAGGAAATTGCAATTTCTTTGAAACAGTCATTAACCTTACGAGGGAAACCACTACCAACATAAACAAATAAGTAATAAAGGAAACCATTTTACCAGAGGGAAACCTGTCTTGAAGCAGCGTGACAAGGGAATATAAAAACACTTTGCCTGAAGTGATGGGTCTCTAAAGAAAACTGGAGGAATTCCGTAGTAAGGATCATCCAGACACAAGCTTTAAATAGGTAATTTTCAAGGTTTCAGAGAGGAAGCTGTACCACAGAAATTTAGAAACTTTTAAATACAGGACTCAAATTTAAACTGAAAGTAATCTCATACTGTTGTTACACATAAACAGGAGGTTTTTGAAGGATAAATAGTTTTTATAATTATAGCTTTCCATGCCCAATCCTTGTCATTTATAAATAACTACAGTTAAAGTAAGCACAAGCATCATGGTGATTATTTCATTATATTAAATTGTAATCAGAAATTAGAAAATACTCATGAAAAAGAAAAAATCAAAAATCAGAAAATTAAACTTTCATTAGAAGACGATGTTTTCAAAAATTTGCCTAAGGAATATGCATACAGAATTGAAAACAGATCTAATATTCAGAAAGTAAAATCATTACTTCTAGATAAAAACTAATTCTCAAATCTGAAGTATTTTTTACTTTCATTGCTTGCATTTCTTAAATAGTTGCAAGTGAGAAGTAGTCCTCTTGTATTTATCCCAGTGGAAGAGAAGTTCATAGTGGTGTAAGAAAGTTATAAATAAAATAAATACCGAAAAGAGAAACATTTTTTTTTAATTTCAGATTTTAAGTCAACTATCTGCAAGTAACAGCATTTCAGACTGTCCTTATTTGTTCTTGTTTATTACACTGGTGCCCTTTGTGGCTTCTTGTATTTTAGCAACTGGAACATACACAGTAAAGCTAGCAACACAACAGAAGTTTAGCAAAGGCAGACATAATTTGATTTCAAAAAACCACCATAGAAAAGAGCAAGCAGCTCTACAAACAGTGGAACCAATGTGGTTTGGCTTCCCATGAATTTGTGTCTTATGGGGATTTGAAAAAATGTAAGTAGGTCCACAAGCTCATACCAAGATCTCTTTCTCCTACCTGGGAAGCCACTGGAATGAAACTTGCTAAAGCTTATTATCATCAAAATCTGTTTCTCAGCTGGTCCATCCCAAACACTGGGAATGACTGTGTGAAAAACAGATCAAAGTCCTTCTTCCCTAGAATAACAGGTCAGTGACAGAAATATCAGATCCACTACTTTTATACAGGCTCATTCCATTTTTACTAATTGGGATTCAACTAAGAAAAAATCTTTTTGTATCTGAATCAGCTTCTAAAATACTACAGCAGTGTTAAGTTTTGTGACTTCTTATTTATTATAAGTTATCTTGTTCGTGCATTTAGGAGACTTGCTACAAGAGAAAAACCTTTACACGATATTAAAAACAAATCCCCAGTCAGCACATTCCAGTATTTACATACAAGGGGGGCTTAGTAAATTCAGAAATGGAAAATATTTGTTATAGAGATCTAAAAGCCAAATACACCACCTATGCCTCATCACCCGCACAAAGCGAGTTGTGTCCTATCGCTCCTAAAGAGATTTGGGAAATGGAAATTTCCAGTGCTAGAGAAGTGGCAGAAAATAACATGTACAAATTAAGAATGTCACAGGGTTGCACTCAGGAAGCTTAAGAGGTTATCTCTGGAAACACCTTCTCAAATGGAAAAATGGTGGCAGCAGCAATCATGGGAGATGAGGGAAAATCAGGGTTATCTATAAACAAGCCAAACTCACCAAACCCCAAGGGGAAATTTAGAGCAGGAATGAAGAAAGATCTCTGACAGTAACATTACCCACTTTTCTCACATTGTTAAGCCAAAGAGCAAGAGGGCACTGAGAATCCCTCTGAATTACCCTGTTGCTATCTACCTGCAGGAGCTCAGACAAAAGGCTCCCACAGTGCGCCAGGAGTCAGGCAGCAACAGCCCTGAAAGGGTTTTTAAGTACAGACAGCCCACCAACAAACCAAGGCTTTGCTTCTGAGAAACATCTGACAGATACAGAGTCCCAAATGAAACGCAAGAAATCCCATCACAGAACTACTGTCCAGGCCTTTCTTAAAAGCCAGAGGAGCCAAAAGAAAGGCTCCAGGCAGAGACCTCTGCATTGCACCACAAGCATGGACCACCTCTCCTTGACAAGCGATGCTTTCATGGCACAACCTTTAAGAATCATGCTTACCTGCCAAGACCATAGTTTTCTTCTATTCCACTTGTACTACTCAAGGGTGGGGTTTCTGTTTGTTTTGTTTATTTGAGCTTTTTTTTTTTGAGATTTTGTTTTGTTGTGGGTTTGGGGTTTTTGGGGGTTTTTTTGAAATTTATTTTTTAACCCTGAGATTCTTCGTATCCTTCTGGGATCTTGTAATATGAGACTGTTGAGCTGATGAATGGACACTAGGAAAATGCAAAACCTGAAAGCAGATTGGAAAATGCTTATCTATGTACTCTCCCAGGAAGAGAAGGTGCCAAACCCCAAGTGAAATAGTTTGCTGCAGGATTCCTATGCTGCTGGTACAACTAATGTAGTATCAAAGGCCACAGCAAGAAAGGCATACACAGAAAAAAAAAAAAAAAATCCTAAATCTGCATTGTTTTGGAGACTTCAAAGGACTTTTTCTGAATATGTTAGATTCTAATGTTGTCCTCTTGCATCCCCTTATACACGGTGATCTTTGGCCACACAGAAGATAACAACTGAAATACCAAGATGACCCTAGCAAGCCTTTAAGAAAGGTACCTAACTGCACACAGAAACACCTGATGGGTGACCATGGTGTTATCAGCCAAGGTCTCTGAAGCTTGACAACACACCACAATGTGTATGTGCAAAAGGCACAGTACGCCTTAGGTAAACCTAGATTTAAGTAGCGCAATAAAAAAGACTGAGCTACAGTTATAGCCATTTAACCCACTTAGTTATTTTGGCTTGGTACATTTGCTATCTGGCTGCCTGAACCAGGACACTGCTGCCAACATCTGTTTCCTGCCTCTTGGGTCCTTCCTCAATCACAGCTTCCTCTGGATTTGTGAGCTTGCCTGAGCCAAGGAGCCAGACACAGCTTGCTCTATCACTCTGCAGGGCTGTTTGCTGCTTTGTGCAGCAAGAGGCAACCCCAACCTGATGAACTGGAGGGTGGTGATGTCCTGACTCATAAACCTGCACAAGTGAAGGTACAGGTTTTGCAGAACAGTTACTTTTTACACTTCTACTTCATTCAATGTCTTTCAATTTTGAAAAAAAAAACAAAAAAACAAGCATTTTAAAGCCTCATATGATTAATTTTCTGGTTGCAAGCGTGAAAGAAGAGGGGTTTGGACAAAAAGCAAAAAATCAGTTCTACAGCCAAGGCACTGCCTATTTCACCAGAATAAAACAAAAGCCAGAAATACCATTTCACTGCTCAAACTGAAAGACAGATTCTAGAAACACAGCTTACATAAAGGCACGTGTCAAACAATATGCTTCTTCTTTGCCTAAACACCAACTCACTGAATAAAATCTATGTTACTCTTTTATGTAAACAGTTCCTTTAAAAGCAGGAAAATTAAATACAGACATTAAGCTGAACATGAACTTTTGCCATCCCTATTCAGGCATCTGTGTAATTACAATCATTAACTCCATTAGCATATGCTGCAATGTATGGAAAAATGTGTTCACGTTGCATTACAGAACTTTCAGATATTTTAATAATGTGTTTACAATAAGAATTTACTCATCTGGTGTACCTTTTGAGATTAACAGATCATGGGATGTTTGTTTTCCTTTAAGTTATGTTTGCAAAATGTAACCAAAGTGCACATAAAATTTTATCTCAGGCATCAGTATAGCCTTTATTAGAAATAGTTGAGCCTTTTAGAACTAAGTTGGGTTGTTTTTGGTTTTTTTTCTGGCTAATTATTCACTTTGACCATTCTTTTCTCTTAAGGCAATGCTATTTCCATGAAATGTCACTTTTCCACTTATCAAGGTTGTTTACATTCTACCCAAATGTTATGCTCTCAAGCTTCCATTTTTGAAAATGTCAAAAAGTAAAGGGGATGATGCTGTGCTTGTAAAAACATTCTTTATTAACAGAATGAGTCTCAAGGCATTTTAGGTTTCCCACAAGACATTTTTCTGTCTATCATTTTAGAACTTTTTCCCACACTTTGTGTTCCTGATATAGGCAGTGGCAGGTTGAGAGATATGAACTGGCTGGAAAATGATAGCCTGCTTTCAGCATATTCTTGTACAGTTAAACATTAAGCACTTTTTGCACAAGATAATTCAGAGAGCAGTTCACACAAGAAAAGGTGACAGTTTCAGCTGAGGAAAGCTGAAGTCCTGAAGGATGTCAAAGATTTTGTGACAGTTCTACAGAGAAAACAAAGGAATCTTGAAAAAATAATCAGCATTACTTGAAAATTCTACACTGACTTCATTCTGGTCTTTTAAAAGAGACTTGAGAACACGTGACAGTTAAAGGACACACATACACAAATAGCAGAACAAATATTGTCTGCAGGCACATTAAGTCAGCCCTCAGTAAGGGAATGACCAAGGCTCCAAAGTATATCAGAGAACATGCCCATGCTTCCTTATCAGCAAGACGAATTTCCCAAATGCTTCATTAAGGAATCAATAGGTGAACCTAATTTAATGGGAACTCTTGCACCTGCAGCCTAAGGAAGCTTCAAAAACCGGAGACAGCAGCAGAAACTTGCTGCTAGTATTTTGTAAGCTTTTATGTGTACAAATATACAAGAAGAAAAAGGAGACTTTACTGACAGACAGGGACTGACTCATGGTCCTATTGCAAAGCTCACTAATGTCAAAGCACTATCACTGGTAAACCCATGAATGTGAAAAAGACTTCAGCTGATAAAAATCAGAATTTGTGCAGGATAGAGAAAGTTTCTAAAGCTGTCTGGATCACAGATATCTAATGGCACTTTTCATCTAGCCTTATGGTCAGCTATCTGCAAAAAGTGTATTGAATGTTTCACAAACAGAGTTTAAAACAAAAGTGCTTCTAATCAGATCTGGCAGGAAAGGGAGAAATGCATACATAGAATGAGGTAAGTGTGATCTTGCCCAGCTGAAGAACAGGGAATGGCAGAGCTTCAGGCCATGACTCACACAGACACTAAACAGTAGAGAGCTACAGATAATTCTCAGGTAAACTTTGCATGAGCCACTACGTCATCCTTCTCTACCCTTCCTGCATTAATCATGTCATTAGTAACCTGACGCAGCCCAAGAAGAATGTCTGATTTACAGGGAGCAGAGCAATGCTAACAGAACAAACCCTTTGGCAGGTCAAAAAAGGAAAGACCAACCTAAAATTCACTTTAGTTTGAACCACACCCTAAAAGAACATGGAAACTAGGAAAAAGAAAAAACAAAAAAAATTTATCTTCCCACCATGAGATTACACACTTCATTAAAAGTTCCTGATGAACCAGTTACTTATGAGTACAAATACGAAGGATTTGCAAGAGTGCACGGATAAAAATCCAGCCCAAACATGTACCTAAACAAAGCAAAGGGGGCGGGGGGAAACCCCCAAGCTTTCTTTTGAAGTTTTCACCACAGTTACGTAATTTCCATGTAAGTCTAGATGTTTTTAAACATCTTTTATACTGTACAGTTGGGAACCAAGTGTACAATGAGTACAAAGTGTACTGTTAGGAAAGAGTCATGTCTCAGCCAGGTATCTTGGTTGCTCTGCTAAATATAAAAGGGATAAGGGGAATCACTGGGACAAGTGAAAAATGGAAAATTTCAGAATTTCTTTTAAAAATTATTACTCAGTCTAAGTTGATAGCAGTCACTTCTATAAATGTGGCTATAATCTACATTATTGTATATGGTTACTTCACTTTAAATATCCTGTAAAAGTAATGCTTCACTTGAAGGGCAGATCACTACCATTCACTCTGAAGCAAATAAAAAACCCTGCAGATTGCCTTACAAGGAAAATGGAATTATCCTTAGTTTCTTGGAACAACAAATTATCACCCAAAACAAGGTGTGCAGGTAGTAGAAGCCACTGTGTTAAAACTCAAGTACACAAAAAGCATTTCATAGTAGCAGTTTCCAGAAGAGCACCACAGAAAATGTGTGCTTAAGTCTAAGTGTATGGCAAACTCACTTCTAAGGATGCTATTTTGTTCAGTTTCTCTTGGCTTCATCTGTTTCCAAGTCTTCCTAAGCAAACTGTCTATTTTCTTGATACTTCCTTCCCATCAAACACTCCCTTTTCCCTCACTTTCCTCTCATTTTATCTTAGGAACAATTCTGTGAACTACCAAATTAATTTCTTAGCTTCATAACTGAACCACAGGGTTGCAGGTCTACTTTCCATCTTAGAGCAAAGCTCTAGAAACTGAAATCTCCTTTGTCTTTGACCCTCTACAACAGCTGAGCTGAAACAGTTGAAATGTGTCACCTCAGTTAAAGCCAGCTGACCATTTTGTTCCCACTCATTATTAATGGCAACCTTTTCACAATATTAAGGGTAGCATACAAAATATGACCAACTGTATAGCTAAAATGGTAGCACAATAATCACAATATTAGTGGAATGCAAAATAACAAAGAAAATGCACTTATCTTCTCAAACCAGTTTGGAAAGTTTCTCATCATGCCATGACACTAGCCCTAAATCTCTTAATAAAAAATTTAAAAGAGATATTTTGAAGGTTTTCTAAACTTACGTAAATGGCATGTCCCTTTCCTGGTCTTTTGCTTTAAAGCCAACAGTAACTTGAGGGAAACAAAAAATTCTTTTATTCCTGATAGTTGTTCAATGTCTCATGCTGCAAAACACAGAAAACTCCAACTCTGAAATAGGCAGTAATCTGCCTTACAACTTTGTTATCAGTCTTTCTGAAAGTCAGGTAAAGACTGTGTGGACACAGTGAAACAACTCTCAGAAGAGTGTCTACATTGATAAAACAGGGTTTGCCAGAAAGCAGTAGGTGTTTGTGCTTCATTCACCAAAAGTGTTAAGGACAGCTTCACAACTTAGGTTTATTTTGGGAGGAGTGGGGATATCTGGCTTGTCTTTTTTAATTTAAGACCTGAAATCAAAGGAAAGATTTAGAGATACAATGCCAACAGTTTAATGAATATTCTGTAGTGTATATAAGCACCCTGGGGAAAACCTGCACTCAAATAAACAACAGATTCCATCTTCCCCTGCCCTAAGGAATATAAACCAGGATCACAGTTTACACCTAATTCAATAGTGGCTTTCAAAACAAACATATTTCAGACACATCTAGCAAATACTCCTCTTCCCACTCTGCATCCAAAACTTTCTCTTGGAAACAAAAGGCCTCTTCCTTGACAAAGATTTCACGGGTATCTTCCAAATCTGCCAACAGCTTGCATTACATAGGACACCTAAAAATTTCAAACTGACCTTTGTCCCCCTCTGAGAAAGCTGTCTGTTCTACATGGCCCACACACACTCAGCAGAAAGCCAAAGCTCACAGAGACTCTTTCAAATACATCAGGTATCCATCCCACGGGGAGAGCCTGTGCGTGCCTCCACGCACACACAGAAAGGTGAGAAGAGCTTTCTGCAGAGCTGAATATCCCACAATATCTAAGGACACATATCTGGGTCCTTAAAGGCCTTTCCTGTAGCTTCCTCTGTGGCACTGCTTCCTTTGCCAGGCTGAGGAGTGGCAAGGAGGAGGAACACTCACAGCCCACTAAGGCTGCACACCTACTGAAGGATGACTGCAAGCTGCACTTTCCCAAAGGGAAGGTGCAGAGGAGCTTGCATGGCTATTATATACCCCTTGGAAATGCACAGAGTTTTCTGATGGTGGGAACTGAATTTTACACCTCCTGCCAACTTAAAAATCTATCCCTAGTGAAGAAAAACAAAACCAAAGAAACAAAGTAGACAATGGCTACAGAAACTCCAGAGGAATGTAATGACTGTAACAAAAGGCAACAGAAGTCGTGTGACATGGGTTTATTAATGGGTCAAAAAACAAGCTCAAATGACTCAGACATAGAATCAAATCCCAGCAGGACTTCCTAAAATCTCCTTCAGAGATCACAGGCCTTTATGCAGTTTGTATTCAAGCTCTCTTGGGATCAATAAAAAGAAAGCTCTATCTGGTCTTTCACCTCTGGATCAGAAGGATGCCTTACCAAAACACGGCAGCATCACTACCCCTTTAGCAGAGCAGAAACAGGCTCAGCAGAGTCAAATGGTACCCTCTGAAAGAAGGGCAGAGAGTCAAAGCAGAGCACACATAGCTGCTACCAAACTGCCACAGGTGCAGTGCAAATGGTTTTCTTGGAGCCAGTGTAAGAATTCCATCAAAAAATGGTTAAGAGAGTTTGTACAATTACTACTCAAAAAGCACATAAATAGTGTGGAGAGAGGTGACAACAGTGGAGTGATTTAGGTATTTTATTCCATTTGTTCAAGGAAGGCATGTTTAACCACCCTAAACTACAGCCTTGCTCCTTGGAAACACTACCTAACCTTGCCACTATTGGGACTTTCATGCACCCTATGAATACTTTAATATTTCCTTTTAGTTATTAGTTCATATGTAGGTGTCATTCCAAGTACACAAGAGAGAACAGGTTGTTGTGATTTTGAGCATTTCTACGTTTCACAGGTAACAATTCACAAAATTTAACTCATCTATTCCAGGCCTTATCTCAATTATCCAACTTTAAAAGCTCAATAGCACGAAGGTTAAAACATTAACTTAACAAAATATCTCAATTGCTTCATTTTTAAAGAAATTCCACCAAATCAATTCAGAAATCCTACTCTTTTCACCAACAAATCTGCAGATTTTTAAACAGAGCTTTCTAAGCAGTAAGGCAATATATTCCTTGATGCTCTGTGTCTGCCATGGAAGAGTCTTTGATAAGGACAATCATAACAACCTGGTTTTAGTTTCTTTCAGAATACCAAGAAAAGTGCCAAATTCTTCTATGCATGAGGAGGCAAATGCTTCAGTTGGATGTCTAAAAATGCAGGAGGAAAGATCAGAAAACACTGAGATCAAAAAGGGACAGTCACAGAACTGGCTGGAATTATGGACTGAACAGAAACAAAATCCACATTTATTAGTCAAAACCAACCCAACATACTTTGAAGAAAAATACAAAACAAACAAACAAGCCTCCCCCCCTTAAATAACATATTTTTTACATCACTGTTACAAGAAAACATGTTAATTAAGTTCCTTGTGGTAGATGTTGAAAAGCCAAGGAGACAGACTGATGGACTAACATAATTTCTCATCTCTCCCACTGCTAGAGAATTTTGTAAGGTGAATATTTACACTGCATCTCACAATTTTATTTTTTTTTTTATTTTTCCAACGGTTAGTAAAACAGGATTCTGGTTTTATGTCCCTCCTGTGTCTGAATCAGTAACTGTTTGGTAATTAGAAAAACTTTCTCCCTTTTGACTTCCAGAATTAATTCCCTGCTTTAATATCAAAAATTCAGAATTTAAAGAAGAAAGCCACTACAGATCCAAAATTTTGTGCCTCTAGCATTTAAAAGCAAAGATAAGTAAAATGTAAGTGACAATGCAGGGCATCTGTAATTTTAAAAACTGAAACGTGTTTCTTTTGTTAAAAGGTGTAATGGCAGCCTTTCTGGTATTTCTTATCCTATTAAAATAGCCAAGAGAAAAGTGATCAAAAGGCACATTACCTGAAACAGTTTGAGGCAGATAATCATGGGAGTACTTGAGATTACCTGACATTGAAATGAAGACAATTCATCACATCCAAAAAGCAGTGGGAAATCACCACAGCCTAGTAGAACTTTAGAAATCTAAGGGTTCAAGAAAGAGTTATCCAGAGCACATGAGCTAACCCAGACTAACTGGTGCCTTCTCCCTCTACTCTGTCATTACCCATCAGTAATAGATGGTTTAAGACTAGAAATGTATTGTGTGGTTTTTCACTCTTGGCAATAACTTCCAGAAACAGCAGACAAATCAAAAATATAATTCAGTATGAAACAACTGTGTGTGTGTATAAAAGGAGTTTGATAACAGTAAATAACAAAAAATACATCTTCCTGCATTGAAATAATCCCATTTTCCTTCCCTTTCTTTTCTGTTACATCCTTGGATCATCTTCTAAAAACACAAGACCATACTTGTTTGTTTCCTGAATGTAGCAGGGCTGAGTTCAGCTGCACTCAGGTCTTCCTTCCACTCGCCTGCCTTTATCTCCTCATGCACCTCACCTGAAGTCTTAGGTCCTAAATCTCAATAAAAAAGCCCAACCTCTCCTATTTTACCATTCAGCATTCCCATGATCCCTGGCCACGAGCTACAATTTTCAGAGGGCCCTTCAAGGTCAGTGACCCAGCTTCACAAACAGGCGAATTTCCAAAGAGGAAATTACTACATGAGTTCCAGCAGCTAGAATTTGTTCACCCCCTAACAACATAAATGAATCTTTTTTAAACTATAGAAGAATATAGGAAAAAAGCACAGAAGAAGCAAGTTTT
The DNA here is from genome assembly GCF_001522545.3 of Parus major. NCBI lineage: Eukaryota > Metazoa > Chordata > Aves > Passeriformes > Paridae > Parus > Parus major. The sequence continues at coordinate 94,227,243 of NC_031768.1, forward strand.
TAAATGAAACAAAGATCAGGTGCTAAATAGCAGTGCATTATTTTAATATTCCTACAAGCATCTGCTAGACTTCATTTCAGTTAATCATATTATTCATGTGCAACTTTTTAATGGTAGAATCCTTACTGAATCTAGTCTAACTCTTAATAAATTATTTTATAAAAATTTATCAAGCTAATGCTGAAATAAGGACCTCTGCAATCTAAAGAAAAAAAAATCTCTCAAGCAATATTTACTTACGCTTGTTAAAAAAATAATCTTCTATGTTTGATTTTTACTGCAGGTTCGTACTGTAAGAGGCACAATTCTGGAGACAACTAAGGAAATTTAGGGAAAATATCCCTAACTATCAGTGGAAGAACTCTGAACTGGTAGGCATCATTTTTTATTTGCATGCTTTTACATGGGTACTTCTGAAAAATATAAATAAAATACAAGTTTTGTCTTTTCAGTACTTTTCAGTACAATGAAAATAATAAGAACCTGTACATACAAGACACTTTTGCAGATAACTTGGTAGACTGACTAGTGAAAAATGTTAAATCTTTCAGAAGCCAATTCTTTTAAATTCTATGCCAGGTAATGCATTAGGGAAAAAAATGAGATTTTGTTTTGTTTACTAAGGAACTCAGTTGATTAAATAAGTGAAAAGCACATCAGATATCAAATCAGTCTTTGAAAATAAAGTAAATGGGAAAACTGAAGTAAACTTGTATTCCTCCTTCACCACCTTTTCAAGTCAAAGATACCCCTTAAAACTGTAAACAAAACTATCATAAATTACGTGAAGCCCCCATATGTTTAAAAAGTAGATTCATACTGCCAGCAATATCATTATAATAAATACATGCAATGGTTACCACAACTGCTTTTGCCATTTGTAAGCAGAGCAACAAGCAATGCTTTTTCTGGACTGAAATGATGTTTCTGTAAACATATTCTGGAATTTCACTGTTTCATTTAAATTAATATGGATCTTACAGTAAGTGGCCTTGGGAGAAAGCAGATTTCTGATGTGTTTGCATGAAACACATACCTTCCTGAAACACTTCCTGTCTTGCACCCGTTTTTGGATATTATCACTGTTGTCTGACAAGAATGAGGTCAGCTAGGATTTGTAGCAATACTTTACAGCAGCTGTCCGGCATTTCTTTGAAACTCCACAAGCCTTTAACTCCTTAACTGCCTCACCAAAACAGACATTGAAGTCTTGCAGGAACACTGGAAGAATAATGACTTTTCAGGGTGCTGAATAGTCTCAAAGGGTTTAACAGAGGAAAGGAAAAGACTAAGCTTTTCAGGTGAGCAAAAATGAGCAAGGTCATGAAGAGGGACAAGAATTTAAGAAGTGTTACCATCTTTGTGGCAGCCAGGCCAAATCAGGGATGGGGAACCAAGACAACACAATATATACAGAAGAAAGAGACATACTGTGTTTGAAAAACAGCAGAGAGACACCCAGGTGTCTCTCACACAGTCAGGTTTATCAGCATTCTCCCATAGAGAGCCACTTGGCTGACTCTCAGCAAATAAAACTGTCCATTTGCTCAGTAGCACCAATAAAGCTGCACTAAAATTGTATAACCAGCAAAGAGTACTCTGAATATGCACAGAACTTAGTTATAGGGTTCTACTTCCATCCCCAATACCCTCACAAAACTTCCTGATGTTTTAAACTAGCTGTGTCAGGTCAGGCTGACTGTCAGAAACCTTTTAAATTGCTATCGGAGGAAGCATTCACATGATCACTAGCATGAGCTCAGTAAATGAATCAATCTCTCAGTAGCAAAAATTGATTTGATCTGTACCAATCATAACCATATTTCCATTAAACAAGCAAAAATCTGCACCCATGTAATGCTGTGGGAGGGCAGACAGAGCCACAAAGTTACAGGCTTAATGGCATCGGGCATACAAGTTTTACTTGCATAAAAAAATGATGTGTTTAATTATTTTTAAATTCCACTGCTGGTGTAAATTTATTTGCTGTAAGTTTCCTGAACTGCACTGGCCATGGCTTCCATTTGAGCAGGTTTAAGATGATACAAACTTACCACATCACCAAACTTAAGTTTCTTTGCTTTGTTGCTTTTCCACACATTGTGTCAGAGCTGTGAGGAGACAAGAACAGCTCTACACCACATCACAATCTCTCCAATTCAGGCACCAGAAAAGGCTCTGAGGAACAGCAACTAGGAGTGCAGAGTGTTAAAAATGCTCAGCTATGAGATTGGTAAGAGACTGATCATGCAGCACAAATATCCTCACAAGAGTGATATCCACAACTTCTTATTTTCCTTTTTTACTGTGTTTACAGGTGTTGTACACATCTTCCCCCTTTATGTACAGTGATCCTAGTTTGTATCTTCTTCCAAGAGCATTGATGACTTTATGATTTAAACTGTAATTTAGGGTTGGCATAGTTTTAAAAGCCCAGCATTCCTCCCTAGGCTCCATACTGCTCACACTTCGCAGGGTTTTGGCAGCAAGCGACTTAGCTCATCTGTTATCGGACTGTGAAACACTCCAGAATGTACAACAGATATAAGAAAGCATTTACAAACTTGACTTGGGGAGAGAAAAAGATTTAAAAGCGAATCTTTCACAAAACTGATTCTGTGTTACAAAAGTCTCTGTGTGCCTTTGGCAGCCTCTGTTCCCACCTGAGGCAGGGCGTACCCACGTGTGATGTAGGCTGTACATGTGTGTGCAGGTCTGCAGGACAACCTCTGAGCTTCCTGCCAAATGGCAACTGTTCAAGAAGCAGCTTTCAAGAAGTGCCACTGTGCACCTTATTGTGTACAGTAGCTCAAGCTAAAAGCTGAGAAGCAAGTCACCACACAAGAAAATAGCTCAGCAAAGAATGAAAAAGTAAGCGATTTCCAATCACCTCACCTGGCTCATGAATTAAATGAACAAATGCTCAGGAAGCAAATAACAGTCAAATGAATGTTCCTTGTCCTATCACGACTGTTCTTGATGAATTTAGTTACAATTATTAGAGTAAATATGTATTTAATTTTATTATACATAATTGAAAGAAAAAATAGAGGGAACCAATTAAATTATAATAGAACAGAAATATTTTGGGGTTTGAAACAAAAAGGTCACATGTTCCTGGAGACTCATCCAACAATTCAAATTAGTTTGTCTTGAGTACCTAACAGTCCAAATACAAGGAACATGTTCTTTAGGGACAAATTATCTTTGATGAAACGGGGAAAAACTGCCCAGACTTATAGACAGATTACATGATTAATTTTAGCTTTTGCTTACTGATGAATCATTGACTTCATCTTAGTCTAGCTTTAAGTGCCTATACTTGGCCATTCCATAAGCATACTGTGAGGCTTATGCACAAATACCTCAGTGCTAAAGGGGAGAGGGGTGGAAGAGAGGAGAACATGGGAAACCAGTTAGGAAGGCTTTGTGTGAAAACCCAGTCCAGGAGAAACAAAAGAAAATGCAATAAAAGAAACTCTAAGAGCTTTTACCTGAGCTGCTTTACCTGATACATGCAGGTTGATTTAAAATGCTCACAGCAGCCTGCAGTGAAGTATCGCCTATCCTAAAAGGCTTGTAGTTTGAGGCATGTTCACTGGTTCATCCAGTTGAACAAAAGCAGACAGGATTAAGAAGGAAGCCTGAATCATTTTGCCAAATCTAACAGGAAAGCAACTCCTGATGGTTTTGGTATGGATTCTACTCTGGAAATATAAGAACCAGGAAATATAAATAAGGAAAAAAAAATCACAAAGTCTTATGAGCACTGCAAAATAATTTCCACAGGAATGTAGAGGAAGTCTCATCCCCTGTAATACCTTAAACTAGATGGAACAAAATACTGGAAAGTAACCCAGGGAAAAAGCTAGTACTGGCAAGTAGACAAGCTATATGGAATACATTTTTTTTTGCATCTCTGATTTCTATTAACATTTTTGTGGCTCTTGAGGCAGCAAGGTAGGAGCTTTGGTTTATTCTCCATAAGCACAAGCCAAAAGCCTCCCACAGTTCCATTTGGTAACTTCAGCTTAACATGGTCAAATATACACAGACTTCTGACAATGATTCAATTTCCCACTCAGACATAAACTATGCCAAAAAACACCCAAGATTATTTCAACTAATAAACACTTGGTTAAAAAAACATGTCAAATCAACTCAGTCTTTACATCAATTTAAAAGCCTCTTACCACAATCATTGCCTGAACCATAGTGTGCTGCACGAAGCACCAAAAGAAAAAAAATGATTGATAACATCCTCATAGTGTTCCTCTGACTATCATCATTTCTGTGGTTGCACAAAGCTTAGGACCCTGCACTTGGAATAGTGATTCTCCTGCTCCTGGTTTGTGCTATGAAATCATTTTAATGATGTCAATGTCCTGACTCCTGAAGACTAGGATTTGGGACAATTACTGTGCCAAAATTTAGTTCTTAAAACTAAATAGATCAAAGTCCTATATCATGTCATGGTGCACACTTTCAAAGCCCTCTCAAAAAGCTGTCCTTTGATTTAACCTTCATAGACATCTCTTCACAAGAAATACAATGCTTGAAAATATGTACAGTTACCCCAGCTTAATACAGATGCTGTTCAGCATCATATTTATTCTCTTTATAAAACAGTGGCATTTGAACTTCAGATTTTTCCAAATTCCATCCAACTCTCCTACTAAGTTTGTGTATTGAGTATTAAAAAGACAGCTGAAGCAAAAAATTAAAATTTCAACACAGGGACACAAATGAAGAGCAAGGTAACTTGTGATATGCTGGATGTATTATAGATCCTTAGAAATTGTGTTCTCCAAAGGGTTATTCTTTCCAAATTTTCACAGTAACAGTAGTGCAGAAGGCATATCTGGTATGGTTATCTCTTGCCCAAGAGGCTTCTCCAATGTAAGTAACACTTCTAAGAGATCAATCTGATAAGCAATTAAAGAAAAGTAAGGCAAATTTCCACTAGAGAGATGAAAGGAATACAGCAGAAATGGGGAAACCATCCCCAATAGCCATTGTAGCAGCTAAAAGCTGGTTTTCCTAATCAGGACCGAGGCACATTTGAGAGGCTATTCTGCCCATAAGAGCAAGCCTTCTCCTCCACAACTACCATTCTGAAGCTAATCTGGATAAATAAATACTACATTTGCTCAAAACACTTGAGACAAAAGTTCTTAGGCAACCCAGTTCAACAGAAAACACGTATCCAAACACAATGTCCTGTTTCCATATGTATTTTCTCCTACAGAATGGTGGGTGACATGAGCTAAAATTTCATTCCCACTGAGAGATCTGTTGACTACTCATGGAAAGATGAATCACTCTTCTCAATGGAAATAATGACTCCTGACAGCAGTTAACTTGTGTAAAGTATTGCATAAATAACTTGTATAAAGTAAATGTATAAAGTATTGCATGGACAAAGTTAGCCTGACTCCACACTGCAAATAAATAGGGGATTGCTACAAAATGTATTTCACTCCCTAGCTTTAAAAGATACTGGAGAACTAATAGTCTAGAGTCTCACCTGTGCTGCAGGAAAAATGCATCAGGAAAGCCAGAGGCTGATTTAGTTCAAAAACCTTTCTGACAGTGGCCAAAAGCAGATGTTTGCAGAAAGACAGCAATGGGAGTGATCCTTCTCCTAGCATGCCCTCAGCTGTCACTTAAGGATTTAAGCTGCCTTCAGAACATCCTTCTGAAGTACCACAACTAAACTGTTCCTCTGTGAATCTCCTCACTGAAAGCACTGACACCTCTGGCCTCAGCTGTGTCCTATGGCACTTACCTCAGGGGTTGCTGCACATCAAAATACTTCACTTTGTTTCAATTCTGTTGCAAATTGATCCGATGAGTGTCCCACATCATCATGCTATGAGCAAATAACTATTTCCATTTACTTCATGTATACTGCTCGGGATATCCGAGTCCTAAATCACATGTCTCTTACACATTTTCTTTCCAATTCGAGCAGTCATGGTCTGCTTGTCCCAGGAGATAAGAGCATAGGTAGTCTGGTGCTACTTTACATTTTATGAAGATAGGAAATCAGCTGCATCCCATACCCAAAATATGTTTGCACAAAGGCATGATGATGCCTTCTGGTTTAGCTTATCTGCTGTGTTAAAGCTCTCTGGTTTCTGAACACTGCTAGAGAGTGTATACTTCAGAGAATAGATACTTAACCAGCCAATCTGCTGCCACACCTCATGGAGAAATCAGGGCTTCTCCCAAGTGGGAATCCACCTTTGGAATTATGGAAGTGCCCTCTGAGCACCAATTCCATCCCTCTTCACTGCCCACAGCCAGACAGGCTGGGTACAAATGCAAAGCTAGTGTGAAAACCTTCCTGCACAAGCATTTATATTAAGAGATCTGATTCTGGTCATCCTTTTTTTGCAACGTGGCACAGTCTCAGCCCTTGCAATTCTTCCTCACAGTGGACCAAGTTTGCATACAAGTATGCCTAGATAGTTTTAGAGACAGATAATTTATGTATGTAAATACATATGAGCCTTATTTGTGTCCCACGATAGGGCACAGAGTTACTCAGAGCCTTCCAGATGCTCTGTCCAGTTCACCCTGCATGCACAGCTTCCCTAGGCAAAGATGACACTCCAACATGGGTGACATGACCACTTCCCCAAAACTGTCATATGTGTTTCGTGAAGAGCTTCTTTCCTCCCTCCCTTTTGCCCCTTCATCCTCCCAGGCCACCCTCCTGTCCCCAGGTGCCAAGGTCAGCAGGTGCAGAGGAGCTCTGTGGGCACAGCAGCAAACCTGGAGGCAGCTGGGGCAGGAGCACAGCAGGGACACGTGGGACCCATGAGAGCAGCACTGGCAAACACTGCTGCTCCAGCAGCTGGACAGTGGCCAAACACTGCCTTTGCTGGACCTGCCAGACCAGCAGATGACCAAGGTCCATGCCTAAACATGCAGCTGCAAATTGGACAAAGCTGTGCCTTACAAGTATCATACAGGCCCTTTGGGAAGGCAGCCTTAAATCTCCACAGGGTTACATCTTACACAGGTGGCCTGTATAGCTTCATGGGATACTGTTCTTAATATTTTTTTCAAAGCTTGCTCACTACATTTATTACTGTAGTACTGACTAAGCCTCCAAACTATTTTTACAGGCCCTGAACAATAGTAATCATTTAGGATCAAGTTCTGCTTGCTAAACTGAATAGTATCTAGTCTAGATCTTAAAGCCTCACATCTCTGACAACCTCCGTTGATCACAAAACATAAAGGATATCAAATGGGATACTAATGGCTTAACAGACATTTGAAGAACACCAGAAAAACAAGAATTTGCTATAAGGCTTCTTCACTGTTCTGATGCCAAAGAAATGCAATGCACTGCAATTATCTCCTTAGCAACAACTTCATTTTGAAAGGCACGATGCAGTAAGGTGAAGAAGATCAGGTTTCTGAATGATTTGTCAATTTTTTCAGTGGCATTTAGGAACTCTGTCTAGGACCTAGCAGGACATTATGAAGCTGTATATATCATGTTCAAATAAAGCAAAACTAAATCTGGAAAGTAGCAAAAGGCTACTTTCATTTTATCCAAAAAAGACTGGATTTTACTTAATTCATAGGAGAGCAACTTATTCCAATTTAATTCTGTTTCCTTAAACAAGAAGCACTAGTATTTACTGTTGAAGCCTTTGCCTGTCACCACATACATTTTAAATAAATCACTAATGTTAAAGAAATGGGTACATTTCAGCACCTCCAATTTGCATGAAGCTGAAACTATCACCTAAATAATCTCACTATGTAAATGCTCTGAGGATAAACCTATATAATTTATCTTAAGCTCATGCAAAACCAGAAAACGATGAAGAACAGTATTCCTGACATTATTAAGGCTGGTGTTAAAAGCCACAATCTACGCCATATTTATCATATATAGGAATTTCTACCATATTTTTTCCTTCAATTCTAGCCCTAAAAACCAGTCAGTTTTACTTCTCAGCTATGAATATACCTTCCCCTCTTTTATCCCAGTAAATTCTATGGTTTGGTGGTTGTTACAGGTGTTTTGGGGTTTTTGGGGTTTTTTTTGTGGTGGTTCTCTGGTGGGGTTTTTTTTGGTTCATGTCAGGGGGTGTGTGGTTTGGATTTTTTTTTCTTGTTTTCTTCTTTTTTAAGGCTCTATGACAAGAAAATGATCAAACCTTAAATTAAACATCTTACTATTTCTACATTTGTTTCTTTAATTAATAAATAGGCTTGTGTTAACAAGAGACCTTTAAAATGCTACATTTTGAGACTGTCCAGACTATACTTCAAGGAAAATACATGTAGTCAGAGTTATACGAGCAGTAAGAGTCACAAAATATAGTCCCTAACCCTGTAATCCAATATTGCACATGCAGCCCTACAGACTTTATTGGGCCTATTAGCACAAAGAAAGCTTGCAGAATCCCACCATGTGCACTCTGATGTTTATTAGGTATTTGGTATTAAATGATACAGGACATATTCTCTGGCCTTTCATTCAAAAGCCTTACCTTTATTTTACATCTGGAAATTTAACTTAAATTTTGGTGTCAGAGAAGTATTAGGACCTGTGATTGTTCCTCAAATAGAACTGCTTGCACATACAGAAACATCTAGCTATTCAAGGCTGTGTATCATCTTAACCAAGGTAAATCCACTCAACAGTTAACACTTTTTAAATACCTATTCACCCAAACAGAATTGATTTGAACAGAGCACTAAGAAAAGTTATTCTCTTAGAGAAAGAATATAAATACTATTAATGCATGGGAACATATGATCACAATGTACACACACCTGCTGTGCATTAAAATGACTCCTTTACAAGCACCCCAGTAATCAAAAGGGGGAAGGGAGGTCCACTTCAGAATTTATCTTCTTTTTTTCACACTAAGCAAATGTTCACAAACAAACTCACAAGTCAGAAGACCAGGCAGTATCTTTTGCATATATTTAAATGTACTATATCTATAGGAGAGATGTCTGCACGTTCAGATGATGAGGTGCACAGGCACTGTCAGTGGCCTGCTGGCTTAATGTATAACAAATTAGCACTACTTATGTGCAGAAGAGGCATGGTGCTCTCAGAAGCTAAATACTAGCTTCTGATAAAATTATTTTGGTGAAGTCTTGCTAAGCAGCAAGCTAAGGATCTATGTTTGCAAGATACAACTCATTGCTTCATTAGGAGGGACTTGCACGTTAAATGCAAACATTTGGAGTCACCTGTTCATGGCCTCCTCAACAAACCTAAAAAACTGTAGACTTGTCCTCAGCTGCCAGGAAAACACCAGTACAAATGTAATATAATTGGCACCAAGACCAAAAAAGCAACTTCAGCAGGGCTGTCCTGGCAGATCCCCCACATATGATAACTGCTGCTCAGGGAGCAGTTCCCTCCCCAGTGTTCTCATTAAAATTGCAGGGCTGAACACAGGCAGCAGAAGGGTCCCCACTGTGTCCCCCAGGTTCCACCTTGCTTCTGCCTACTTCCACACTCTTTGTCACTGGCCACCAGGAGCAGGTGGACAAGCTTTCTGCACATCTCCAGCACCAAGACACATGTAACAAAGCTGCACCAAAATGTAGGACAACTGGTGCCATGCTGGGCAACACAAAGATTCTGCTTTCATTTTAAGTATGATTTTTCCAAAAGGATAAACAGGTGTTTCAAGTGGGGTTTTTAGAGAGGCCTTTAGAGGAGTGTGGATGGGGAAGAAGGCATCCAGACCTTGGTGTTCCCTTTGGACCTCTCTGAACATCAGACTATGGCAAAATATTAATAGATGTGCTCATTAAATCTGCAAGATCTGTTTCCTCCACTCTTACTAGCCACTGGGCTAGCAGCAGGCCAAATATTTTAATTGAGCAAGTGGAAAAACGAAGAGAGGAACAAACAACAGTACATGCTCTACACCACAGGCCTTGCCCTTCCCCAAGGACTCGGCTACAGTATCATCAAAACCATGATGAAGTCACAGCTTCATCCACAGATCAACAACTTTTGCCTTTACATGTGAACCTCATGTGGCAAAACTTGGTGGGGTCCTTATGCAGCAGTGAAAGGATGATACGGGTTTTCCCTACCTGCCCTACGCCAAAACACATATGAAGAACATTGAGAACATGAGGAGAAGGCCTCAAGACCAAACTTCCAACATGGGAGAAAAAGAAGAAGAAAGCACAGCTAGTGACAGAGAGAAGGGATGTTTACCTGGCTCACTGACCTCTATCCTACTTTCTTTTTACTGGGAGGATGCATTTTAACTTCACTGATTACAAGAACTTCCTATTAGAAAGCTGAGGTTTTCATTGCGTTTTTATTGCATTTTCCAAAGCTGCATCATCAGAGCAGAGCCTATTCCTGTGGGAATACTGTAAGGCATTATAATAAATAATGAGTGTCATGGCTAGTAAAACATGTAATGCAGAAGCATACAAAATTTAATTTCACTGTGTATGGTTACTTTTCAAATTCTGTGCTTTTCACATTTTCCTGGCAGACACATATAGGCACAGTCACTAATTAATATGAACAATATAAAAAAATATAAGCCACCACTGTAATTTTACTTTCACTTACTTAAGGCAATAATCAATTTTAATGAAAAAAGTCTAAAAACTAAAAACAAACTACAAAGCTGACCTGGGAATTTACAAGGAAGCTCACATTTCCTGCGTTCATATGTGTAGAGGTGAACATGCAGTAGATAATTTAAAATATCCTGCTGTTATAACATCAACAGAACTAGAGGTTAATAAGACCAAAAAGAAAGAATACGACAGAGAAAACAAAAGAAAAATATTCCAGAACAACAAAAATCAGAAATACACATTCCTATCACAAAAAGGTGTTTAGATTTGAAAGACCAACACAAGACTTACTTCCACTTCCACCAAAGGCTAGGAATTAATGTTTTCAAAATTTCTTAGGAGCACCTTGTGACCCCAGGGTGCTCTTACCAAAATCCTGCAATTTTTCCATAGGCATCACAAGGGTCCTATGGCAGATATGGATAAGCAGAATACAGGGCAGTGCCAGTCAGCACTCCTGGCTCAGAGGTGAGGAGGGAACTTCTGCCATTCATCCCTTCCCCTCACCAAACCCCCAAACCTAAACCCTCTAAGTTCCATAGACAATAAGGTATAACCTGCACAGAAAAGTTAGAGGACTGGAGATCTGAGAGAGATATTATTTCATTAAACTCCTGGGAAAGATATTTTGGATATTTATTCAAGTTTTCCTCTTGAATATTAAACAAGGAGAATGTGAGCATGGGGAATGAGTTGAGGAATCTTCCATGGCCTTGCATGTGCTGTTATTTTGTAGCTGCAGCTGGAAGAGGAAAATGCCAGAGCCAATTTTTTGCACAGCTAAGGATTATCCCAGTCAGAAAAAAAAATATGTTAGCCTGCTGTTACATACTGAGGTATTGTCATGAATGAGAAAAGCAAGCACGGAGAAAATTAAACAATACCACACTGGGTTTGTATTACAGACTATAAAGAAAACCTTGGTATTGCTCTGAAGTACCAAATCACAGAATGCAATAAAGATCAAAGCTTTAGGATATACAAGAAAAATCCAGTCTACAGCTAAAAGAAAACCCTACCATCTACAAAAAGAAAATTAAATTATTTCATTTGTGATCAGACAAACCAACAAAAGATTATTGTCCATTTTTTAGGTAGCAGTAGAACACAGTCATTGCTGGAGATGGTATTAAAAATGTTTGTCTTAAACCCACAATTAACAAAATATCCCTAACCCACCAACTTGGAAACCCTAGGTCAAATGCAAGCCTGAAGTCCTACCTAGCAGCCACAGATGCTTTGTGGAAGCATGACAAAACCAGTAAAATGCTTCAAAAGAGAAACACAATTCTTAACAGCTTCTAAGAGTTAAGAGCTCTCTGCTATCAGAGAGCCTATAAAAAATTGCTCTGAATGATAAAAGATGCAGTTCACTAAGCAAACAGACATAAGAAATAGATAAGAAAGAAAACCCAGGCCATAAAGAATAAAAATCAATTTCTTTTCCTGAATGCTGTCTAAAGGTGGAGAATTCCAGCTTAGGGAGAAGTTCACAAACATTCAAAGCTTAGGTCGTATGTGTTCTGTGTGGTTTTGATGCAAAAGGAGATAGAAAGAGATCTTTGGACAAATCAAACCAAAACCAAGATGCAAAAAACCAAACCCCAAAACAAACAAGCAGAAATGAAACAAAAACAAAGAAACAAGAAAACAAAGATGTAAAATTTCTGTGATGGGAAAGTCATACCTGGACTTTTCACTGAATGCAATAGCCACAAAAGTAGATAAAACTGATAGAATAAAAAAAGTCAATTGACTCATTCTTACACAAAACTCTTGTACATGCACTGCTTTAGACAATTATTTGAAGTAGAGCAACCACAGAGCATAGTGGGGGAAAAGCCAACAGAATTGGTTTTAAAAGCTACTTTATTCATTACTTTCTTGGTAAAATTAGGAGTATCTGTGGATTCCCCCACCTCCTCCTGCTCCAAACAGGGCATCTCCTCTCAGAGCAGGCTGCAAATGATCGAATCAATGGAATAATGATCTTGATTGTCTTAACCAGCTCTCCATAGACATGAGTTCACAAGAGAGGCAGCTTCCTCAGACATTAGTAAAGACCTTTGATCTGTCTTTGAAGAAATTTTTCTCAGGATATTTAAAAGTCTGTGGTTTATTTTCATGTGTGGAGAAAAGCAGCACTGAGGTGAACACTCCCACACAAATGTCTCAACAAATCTATGCTTGTCAAAAATACCCTTAAAGAAAATGAACGTATATGCACTTTGAAGGTGTACATTTTTATTCAGCAGCTCTCCCTGAAGCCTCTGCTGCTTATTTCATGACTCATGGATGTAGGATGTACATACTCCTCAGAAACACCAAGCAGACAAAAAAACCCCCATGAGTAAACTGGAAATGGAGATGGCTGCAAGGGTTAAGAAGTTTTGGTCTCAGATACCCAGAGCAATTACCGTGGGGTGACAAATTAATTTACACTAAATAACATACCTTAGATAATTCTTGCTTACTTACCATGCATTTTTATTGAAAACAAAAGCAAGATACTTTAAAACTTTGTGGACTTCCACTGCGCTTTTGATGAAAGTATCTTATAAAGTTTACTTATTTTGCATTTGCCATGAGCACCAAGCACAAGAGCATTACACAGATACACACTTGGTACACAAATACATTATTTCAAATGTCATGTGCATGCATATGAAGACACACACATGCACTCTGAAATACAAGAATTACAACTGGTTTCTTCCTTTTCTTTTGCCCACAGCTGTTACAGCTAATAACATCGTAATGTTGTATTTCTTCAGTTAGATTCTTTTTCAAGAATTGTGATTATAGGCTGCTTTTCAAAGTGACCTTGTACCACATTACCAGGCTATTGAAGGGTACAGAAAATGACTATCACAAGCACTCTGACAGAGCAAATTACCTTCTGCCAGAAAGGCAGGACCTTATTACAGTAAACATCACTGAAATGGTGCTGGTATGTAGAACTGTGTATGTGTAGAGAAAGTTAACCACTGAAGTCAGAGGTGTAAAATGGCACTGGGCTGAGTAAACTTCCTTCACCTTTTATTCTTACAAGCTTCTCTTTGTTATATTCAGGTTTAGCATCTTAATTATTTTGAGAAATATTTCTAAAATGAGATCTGTCATGTTGCTAAAAACATGGGAATAAAAATATTCAATTTATAGTGGTAGAACAGTAAATATTCCCATTTTGGCAGTGATAGGATATTTTGGGAAGTGAGAGAGAATACTATAAAAACAATATTTTTTTTTAACCTGCTATCACAAAACTCACCTTGAAATATTTATAGAATTACCACACAGTAACGGTACTTTGGCTGCATCAAGTCTGCTGAGGGCAGCAAAAGAAGTATGGGCCTAACCTATATTGTCAGGAAGACAAAAATAAGTTGCTTTTGTAGATTCCCATTTAAACCCAGGGAAGAAAGGGCTCATCTGCATTTAAGCAAGCATAGAATAAGCAAAATCAGAATATTTAGGAGAGACTCATGCAGTAAGAAACTTTTCCTGTTTTTTTAAATTATACCAAAACATGTACTTACACAAAACTAATGCCACTGCTAAGACAATACTTTCACACAGGTTCACACTGTGAACCTACTAATTAATTTACTAAGTTTCAGTAGAGAGAAGGAAATCAAAAGCCAGAAGCATAGATATTCACCTGGGAGGCACATGGATCTCATGTGATAGAGTGAGAACTGAGATATGAATGTATGAACTAGATCAGATTAATAAACTGTAAAACATAAAAGCCAGGGAAAACCCCCAACAGTTTTGAAAAACACCCTCAAACAAACCACCTCAAAACAAAACAAAAAACCTTCACCATTCATTCAGACAAGAAGGTGTGTGACTTTCCACACAGAAAATTCTGGCCTATCCTGAAACCCAAAACTTAGAAAATTCTGGTTTGGGTTTTTACCTTTTGTAAAATAACCATATGCAAGACTGAAACCAAACAGATGGAGACTCCTTCTCTTGTTCTAAAATACCTCACTTGAGCTATTGCCTGTGGGATTTACAGTAACATGTCATGCATGCAAAAACCCATTTGTTTCACAAGTCTGAATATCCTACCCTCCAGTTTCATGAATGTCTCCGTGACAGATGAAGCTGGGAAGGGCCACCCAAAGTTGCCAGTGTTCCTCCCAGGAACAGCCTGAGCTTACGGAGGCTGCACATTTTGTCCAATGTCTCACCAGGAGTCCCAGCCAATTCAAGGCCAAACAGGGCAGAGAGAGGGGAAAAGGCACCTTTACAAATTTCAACAATATGTACCTTTCTACAACAGGCATCTCTACAAATTTCAGGGAAACTGGTGTCTATGGAGAGTTCAGAGATAGCCACAGTGAGGAAAAACTGAAATTATCAACTGAAACACTGAATTATCCAGCTACATAAATGTCTACAGTCCAGGTAGTTTCAAGATATTTGGGAAAAGGATGACTTTGGACACACAGTTTCTAAGACAGGAACATTTTTGTTTCATGTAGCACTATTTCATGTTTTTGCTTCAGATAATGCTGCAATTACAGAGCAATTATACAATGGAGTCAATTTACATCAGCTGAATAATAAATAACAAACCATGTTTATAATAGTAATAAATATTAAATTCAGTAGTAAATTTAATATTAATAAATATTAAACTACAAACACTGTACTAAATAATGTTAGCTATTTCTTATGCTCATAAAAAGAGAAAATTCTACACTTGGAAAGTAGATTTATATAATTGAAATTAGAGCAGCTGAGTTTTATTTCTGTTTACTAATAAAAATCTGTCATACAGATAGTGCAAGATCCACATTTTTTTGTTTAGCACGAGAAGCAGATTGAATGGCATTGCAGAGTTTACCTCTTCTAACACTTAGACCTAGCTGATGCTACAGTGACATCTCATCACATTTTTCAGCAAAAATCTTTCTTGAACTGATCCTTGTAAATAATTTTCACTATTAGTGACTAATTACTAAATAAGTATGAAACATTTTATGTTTCAAGGTACCTTAGAAAGAAAGATAAAACAAACCTAAACCCAAGGGAGCATACAGAAAAAAACCCCAAACCCTATCAGTCTTAGAGGCTATTCAACTAATTGTGTGAAATTCCCCTCTACCCTCTATTCCCAGCAGCAGAAAGCTAATGACATTCTAGGTATTTTACTTTTGATTCCTCTTTAACCTTTAGAACCCATGAAAATATGGGTTCAGAAGGTAGAGGAGGAATTAAATATAATTGATTCCTCCAAAGTGCTGTCACACAGCAGCAGCACATCGAAGCTACAGTTCACCTGCAGCTTGAGAGTCCTTCTCCCACTGCAATGAAACCCTTGGCTTCACACTGTGGCCTCATGGCAGGGGCAGCATCTCACTGAGAATACAAATCATCTCAAGTATGTCCAGGGTCTCACCTACTTGCTCCAGGAACTGTACACTTGTAATGTTATAAATATACTGTCAACTTCCAAGACTACCATCAACTTGGTGAAATGCCAGACCACAAACTAGGAGAGCTGAATTCCTGCGGAGGAGAGAAAAGAAAGGTTTAGCAGAAGTTGTTTCAAATTATTACCAGAGAGAAGGACAAAAAATCAGTCCACGTCTCAAAGTACTGATTTCTGAGCTGGAAGCTTTGTGGCATCCAGGCCTTCATTTCAAATTGCAAAAGACACACCCAGTTTTGCCAAAGAAATGTTGTGTGATGCATCAAGGAGCCCAAACTCTTGATTTTCTCATGGATCATCACAAAGAGGTCTACTACCCAGCTATCTGAAGAATCCTATTTAAAACAAAACTTGACATCTCTGAAGAGGAGCATACATTCCTAAACACATATTCCTAATGTGAAAATTTCAAATATGTTCAAGGTGAGCATCTTATGCTTTCATGCTGTGCACTGTGAATGTGTGTCCCTTAAACTGCCCAACATGTGGGAAAACACCACCTAAGACTTAGTAGGAGATGGGGTGAGATCAGTTAATCTAGACAATAGGCTTAACTTGAGCTCAAGGCCACAAAACCAAGAACTAGTCACATGGCACCTTTCTCTACTTTTCTCCTGGCACAAAATCCGGTGGTGGGGGGGGATGTGTGTGTGTTTATCTGTACACCTGTAGCTTGAGACATGACAAGAATGAAGACTGGATCACTAACTCACACACACTGATAATGAAATTACAGACAAGTGATATAGATATATTCTTCACAAGAACCTGGTTAAAACCTCCCACAGAGACTCAGCCTTTTAAAGATGACTGTAAGCCTGCACAGATGCAAAATGGACCTGGGAAGATCTTAGCTACCACACTCATACATCCTGCAAAACACGACAGGATTGGAAGGGGAAGGAGGAGGAGGCAACAGATGGTGGAAATTTCACATTACCTTTACTGTGAGCAGAGTACCATGACAACCCTAAGACAGTTCAAAAGGCATTTTACTGTCTCAAAAGAGGCTCCCTATAGCCAAGGGATGAGGAATCTGGCTTGTGGTCAGATGAACATAAATGACAACCAGCACAAAAATTATGTCCAACTCTCACCCATGCACTTTTCCTGTCTGGGAGTGTTCCCATCCTTGGCTGAATCCAGACTTTCTTCCCATTTGAGTTACTGCTGTTCTTGCAGGATCCCCAAGAGCTTCAGAGACCAAAATTTGACAAGATCCTGTGAATGAGGAAACAGGCTGCTAATTTATTTTCTTTCTGCTTCTTGACTTCCTGCAACTCTGCATGCCAACAGATGCATCAGGATACACAGGTAAACACTTTTGCATCAGTCTCCCCAGAAAAAAATGGCTTAATCTTGTCATTTCCCTGCCAGGATGAAAACACTTATCCCAGATTCCCTGAGTGAAGAACCTGTTAAAGGTGTCTCTTTTCACTAAATGACCATCCTATGCACCACAACAGCACAAAGTCTACTGAGAACAAGAGCACAGTTCAAATGAGATAGCTGGTCATGGCACAAACCATCCCTCTGAACAGAACATCCCGCTGGATAGAAGCCACTTCAAATGGTTTTCAGGAAAACACTAATGCAGTCTACCCAAAAGGCTGTTTTCTTTGGAAGTGGGGAAGATCTACCACAAAGCAACAAATTTCCACTTAGGGGAAGAATGAAAGTCCTAAGCACATTTTGTCAGAAGACACCAGTTCCAGGAAAGCTTTAGTGATGCTGTGAAATGGCCATATCCTGGGATTCTAATAATTAAAAAGACTTTTTCATGTTTTACCCCAGCTCAGTAGCTGCATATGCTGGCCTAAAGGCCACACCAGAACTGCAAAAGAAGAACAAGATAAACCTTTGTGGGACCCCTTTTCTTCTTGCCCCAGTCCACACTTAGAGTGATGGGAAGAGGATTGTAGACCTCTTCGCAGAAGACATCATGTGCTTTGCACTCACCCATGACATTGGTATGCCAAGCAATCAGATCTCAATGCCTTTTAAAAGTCAGTCTGTTGGTAGGAGTCCTATCCATTTCAGCAAATCAAAAGCACTGCCCTTTAAGGGATACTAAAAACCAGAGTGACATAATTCCTTGCTTAGTCACAGATTTTTGGAAGAAGCAGCAAGTTCTTAACAATTCTGGGTCCTTACCCTGGGATTAATGAAATATGAAGTCCTGTTAGGGATTTTGTTAGCTCATAAATCAATCACTGACTAAAAATGAAAACACTAAAGGTGAAAATAGATGCCAAAGTATCTCTTAAAACGCTTAGATGAAGTTATCTCTGAAGGATATTTCAGTCTTTCCCACAAAAGTGCAGGGATTTCAGAACCACCTGCTAATTCACTGCTGCCAAAGAGACAAATGCAGTTTAATTTCCTTCAGAATGATTGAGAAGGTGGAGACGAAGTTAACATCACAGAAACATTTGGTCCTTTATTCACCTGTCTCTCAAAGAAAGTATATTTTGACACTTCAGATTGCTTGTTAATCACCAAGAAAAGACAATACCTCCTTTATATGTAGAAGGACAGCATTCAGTTCAGAGATGAGCAAGATCTTGAAAAAACAGAATAGAAGAGAAACAGTAAAAAGAACATGAACACTAAGAATAGATGCAAACTTCGCTGAGTCTCTAACTTGCAACTAATTGATTTACCAGAACATTTCAGTATAACCCAATCTCAGTCCTCTTAGAATCTGAACCCAGCCTACCAAGCTGCCCAAATCTGATGAGCTTGGGTACCATCACATTGTCACTTCAAGCAAGATACCAGTGCAAAACCTTCTGTAAGACAGGCAGCTCATAATGTGAAGGAAATCACAACAGTGCAGAACACAAGTCTTGTGCTATTTCATTAGCACAATTAAGGAAAACTAATCTCTGTTAAATACCCACAGCATAGTGGTCTGTGATTTCTAGAGATGTGATGTGACTTCATGACCTGGATTCTCCCTTTCAATCTTCTTTTAATTTTGATGTAAACAATGGTACATAATGCATCTTATGAAATGCTGGCAAATATCTTTGCTTCTTCTGTTTATATAGCTACAATCCCTGCTGTTTAGTTATTGAGCCAAAACACATGAAAGATCACAAGCTCAACGCACAGACACACGATCAACTCATTTTTAGCAATTGTTGTTTACTGTTTTCTAAGGCAATTTATATTGTCATCCTGGTGATACAAAGAAAAAGGGCTTAAACTATACAAAAGTTTGCCACAAGATGCAAGAGTCAGCTCTCCAGGAGAAATCACAGAACCTCTGTAAATTACAAACTCTGTTACAAGAAGGAACACTTTTTTGTTTTTTGCAAGACAGCTTTCTTGTACACAGATGCCATCATAGAATGTAAGTGTTGGTTGAGACAGATATGCAAAAAGACAAATTTTACATTCATTAATTTAATCTTAAGAACCTGGGCTCACTGTTTTGAGTGCCACAAACAACATTTATGATATCATAAATTTTATGGGTCAATTAACATTTTTACATTGTGGAAAAAAAAGCCATTTGGAAACAAAATAAAATGTTGCTTACCATTAACCCTTCAAGAACATGTAAAGAGCTGCTTGAAACAGAAAATAACCCAATGTACCAAAACACACTGGTGAAAAATTTCAAATTATGCTACTTCTGTATTAAATGTTGTATTAAATGTCTCATTACAGTCAGCCCAGGGTCTAATAATATTACAGAAAACTAGCACCCTCTAGAACAGAATGGGTGTTTTTTCCGTTTTGTTACATGGTGCAAGCGCTTGAGTAGCTGATATTCTGTCCAAAATGTCAGGTATGTTTTGAAGGTGAGTCCCTTGGTTGGTGGCACATCCA
The DNA here is from genome assembly GCF_001522545.3 of Parus major. Classification (NCBI taxonomy): domain Eukaryota; kingdom Metazoa; phylum Chordata; class Aves; order Passeriformes; family Paridae; genus Parus; species Parus major. Next base: position 94,247,134 of record NC_031768.1, read on the forward strand.
GGGAGTCTGGCAATTTGAAGGTGGTAAGGAATTCAGGGGAGGTGGATAGGATGTGTGATTTTGTCATTTTCTGAGGTCCTGCTTTGCTTGCTACACCAGTAGTTTACACTGTGCATTTGAAGATTTAAATTGCCTTTCTGTTACACATACCTACCTTCTCTGACAACCACATTAGCACTAACAGCCTTCTGTAGACCGACAACAGTATAAATAATATTGCCTGTCAGTGTACAGGTAGTAAGACAGTTTAAATAAATCAACTGAGAAAGAATATGTCAATAAAGCAGGCTACTAATATCAGTGCTTGAGCCTCTCGTCAGCTACATTCAGGTACCATTAAAAAAGTGCTCGAAGTGTTCCTTAGTGTTTCACTTCAACCTCTAACAATTCACATTAATTGCTTAATTTGATAAATACTTGCATTAGCAGATTCAATAGTAGGCACTGGCATTCAGGAATGTCAGAACAAAACACAGGTGAAGTGTAAGAACTCTCAAGAAGAAAAGGAAAAACTCCATCCTGGGAGACTGAAAAGATGCCACTCTCCATAGGAGCACAGCCTGTCTGGCGAGTCAGCGGCCTTCCCAAGGACCAAGTGCCTTTTGCCAGTGCAATAAGGACTGATCTACCTGATTGGGAAGTAGGCATGACAAACCTAAAAGGGAGTCACAGTTAACTCTCTGCAGCTATAAAAACTGGGTGGTGGCACGTGGCCTTGAAGTCAACAGCATACATACAGTGCAAGAGTAAATGCAGGGGAGGTTGTCCTTCTTGGACTGTTTTTCCAAGTTCAGGATTTCCAGGCACATCCAGTTCCAAAAGCCTGAAAAGGTATGACGCTCTTTCTCATACAATGCTTTCCCTTTCCTTCCACAAGAAATGCCATATTGACATTTGCTGTCAACAAGTCTGATAGTAGCTTGATGTCCAGTTTATAGCACTGCTGCAACTTGCATGAATGAAGGGGATTTCTTGGACTGTTTATGCATCTCATAGAGTCCTGTGCTTGTGGTGTTAAAGCCCACAGAGAAGCTCAGAGTACATCTGGGTTACTTGATTAAGCTCACAACTCCTGCATTTGAACTTAAAAGCATGAGCCTTTAACTGCACACAAAAACCAAGTAGGCATCCAGTATGTTACACTTGAAGAAAACCAACAGCCTTCTCCCCAAGTAATAACAAACTGTAAGCAGGAGGCAAAAGGTGAGTATTCTAATAAACACACCACAGTGAATAAAGAGAATCTGCATTTGACTGAAAGACCAGGATGAACAGCAACTAAAACTAATCATCACCAGCTAACATTGCTGCCAGCCTGCTATGAACAACTCTTGGTTTCCTACATGCACTATAATAAGCTCCCATCCTAACCTGATGTTGTTAATGCTTCACAAAACAGTTTCCAGTGCACACTGCCATGCAAATCTGATATGCCTTAGTTTTCTGAGACATGGAGAAACAAGTTTTTCTTATTAATGAGTGCTTCAAATCACGCTAGAAGAGACCTCAACATTATAGAAAATGTCACTTTCTTTTTTTGTAATGTTTTTGATTAATTCACCCCACTCTCAGTCATCATCCATTATGAAGCAAAAGCTACTTCCACCTCCTCTGTTCTTGCAGAAAACCAACAAAAGGAAATGTTCTTAGCATTCAATGGAAAGTTACCACAGTTAAGGATTGCAGCCACAGAGTTTAAGATTTAGAGTCAGAATCTGGTGGAAAGGAGTAGGGGAGGAGGTTCCTAAAGAATTTTATCAGAGAAAGAATTGAGGCAAAAAATCAGCTAGGAAATCATCTAGTACCTATCATAGACCATAATGATTTTTCTGGACTTTTCAGCAATTAGTTTGGCAGTTAAATAAGAAAAATTGTGCCTTATTTGTATTTGGAACATGTTGAATTTCACGATATTTGAATCACACGATCAGTCTATTGTTTGCTAGATGGTACCCATGACCACAATTTTCCAGCAGAGGTGGACTATAATCCATTCATTCCTTAATCTGAGTGGCGATAACCAAAACACGAGTTCCTGAGGTTAATCAATATTTACACAATGTTAGTCATTTATCTGCAAAGGCATTAGAGTATGTTTCCTTAACAGTGGCACTTCAAAGGGGGCCTAGCTAGGAAAAGTCTCCCTTTTACCAGGTACTAACACCTCTAGAGTGTTGGACTCAAGCACTAAAGAAGCAGCAAGGTTTTATACTGCATGGTTTTAAGAGTGGACAAGTGATGATCTCAAAGGGGTTTGGTTCTGGTGGTGGTGTTGGGGAGGGAGCATTTACAGTGCTGCTCACTTCTTGCAGTCTGGGTGTGTTTGTTAGTCCCTGTATTTTGCCAAACATGGATAATGCAGCCTGCATAGCTCGTAGTAGTGGAGGACTGCTTTTGTGCTCTCCCTTGGAAAGACAAAGGAAAACAAAATACAGTATGGGCTGGAACACTATGAAGTGGAACAGAAAGAGCTTCCTAGAGAAAAGCTTTTGAACCTAAATCCTCCTCAGCATAGCAAATACCTACCTGAAAGGTGAGGAAGGTCTTGTCACAAAACAGGAAACGTGGTCTGCAGTATGCACCCAGTGGTGCTGCTAAAGATGATGCCTTTGAAGTATCAAGGAGGGAATTGTTAAAATGGTGTAAGACCAGTAATGACTCACTTCACTACAGACATCCAGTAAGGATCACAGCCCAGTCTGATGGTTGGCACAAGGTTGTCAGCTTTTGTCAAATGACAAACAGCCTTGTGCGGACAGGAGAACTACCATTCTGGAGGGAATAACACCCACCATCAATTATACTAATGGTTTTGTAGCCTCTGTTAGCTAAAACAATTACTTTTCTCTCCAATTTCCTTCAGCTTCAGAGATAGAAACCATGCATTCCAGAAGTAATAGCAACGAAAGCCCAACCAGACCAAAGCTGAGCCAGCCAAGGGCGAAAGACCACCACAAAGAAGAGGTTGGTTACAGTGGGAAAGGAAATGCACAAACACGGCAGAAAGAGAAGGACGATGTAGCCCAAGCCAGTACCATCCTGAGAAGTCCAAAGGCAGAGAAAAAACCAAAAAGTTCTGCCAAGAAAAGGGAGGATCTCTCTCGTGATGACTTGCTATTTCTTCTCAGTGTCCTTGAGGGTGAATTACAGGTAATGAATTGTTCTACTTCATATTCCAAATTAAAAGACACTCCACCCTCCACCCCCATTTCCCCTCCACCCACCACAAACACATGCTGCTTTTATGTTAAGGGAACACCTTACACAATCCATACAAGACAAACATGAACTGCAGCATACAAAAACACCCCAAAAATGCAGCTATTAGAGCTATCAGACAGGAAACATGATCTTTATACCACAAGTAACTCTCAAAGCAGACAGCTCATAAAACTTTCTAGCTGTTCTGCCCCCTTTTAAGTCTCTTGAACACAAAGTATTTGTCATTATACAGCTGATACAAAGAACATATTACAGACCTTTAAGATATTTTACTTAATTATGTCTTATCCTCCCACTCCTATGAAGTCACGAGCTTTTAGTCCCTATAAAAAGTATGTGCCACTTCACAAAAAGTAACTCATTTAACAGTATTCTAACACTTTTTGCTAGAAAAATCAAAATAGCCATTTTATTTCCCATAATATAAAGCAAAAGCGTTACATGCTGCTTAGCCCACAAGTTACTGGATTTTAAGAGTGTTTTTCTACCTAGAAAAGGAACCATCTGTCAAGTGGTAAATGATGCCTAACCTGGTCAAACGTAATTTCAGGAAGTGGGAACCAGATTTCCAGTGAGCAGGGAAAATATTTCTGTGGCAGGCTTATTGCACAGAAGCAGTGACTTTAAAACTACACAAGGGCAGAGGAAAAAGCAAACTGGCCAAAGGGGACTAAATGGGTGCAGCACATGGTGTCAGAGTTTATTATCTAGACAGTACCTGGGTAGTTCTATTCTTAACATATGTGTGTATGTTTATGTAATAATACAGACATGCTTAACAGAACACACATGTGATATAAATATTTAATAGCTGCACCAATCTTTGAGGGTAGATCCAAGGCAAACTTCTACGGATTGTTTCATTAAGCAAACAGAACAATTTCCATGTTTGCAAAACACTTCTCTCCTGCCCACTTGGCCTTTCTTAATTTAGGTTAAAATTCAGATGTCGCACACTTTTATATATTTACTTATATTATACACACACTCTTCATTACACATGCATCATATCAATATAAAAATATTTAAATATATATATATACACACACACACATATATACACACACGCACCTCAATTATTAAAGTTTAAAGCTGGAATAGGGAAATAAGAATCTGGAATGACATGAACGTTTTAAATCACATCTGAAATTTAAAAGGAAGCACCACTATGAATGAAAAATATAAGAAGTCTTCTTTTACCCCTTATTTTCCACCTCCTGTAATGCCAAGTCAAACGACTGAAGATCAGCTGTCAATCCAACCATAACTAAGTTTTTAATTTAGATGTCATTCCTTTCCAAATTCCAGAACATTCAAGGTGTACAAAGATCACCCTTCTATTTTTTTTCTGCAATGCTAAGGATTAGAAATAGACTTTCTCATATTTTAACACTTGTTTAAACAGTCATACATGGGGATACAGAAGTCTTCCAGCCAAAAAGAGTCAGACTAAAGGTGTTACTGTGGCCTGGTATATCCTTCTCTCCAATCCCTGTCCTTCCTTCCTATTCTATCCTTCTAGGATTAGAACATACTTGTTTTTAACAGAGATAACTGCAGACAGCAGATGTTTGAGACAGCTCATGTAGTTTGTATCAGTGCAATGGAGGCAAGGGGCCATCACCAGAGGATGTGGAGATGGGGAAAAAAGCCCAAGAGGGACACACCTGTAGTGGGTTTAAACTACTGAACCCATCTACATCCATAATATACCGAATGTACAACACTTTCAGGCTTCAAGAAACATCCCACTATCCTGCACTAACAAGTCAATTTCTATTAGTACAAGCCAAACTTTGCCCTGAAACTTTGTCTTCTGAATGCTACACATTGGTCCAGAAACAGTAAAATTATCTAATCATTAAAGAAGTACCTAAGCTCTGATGAAGGGTCTGAAGACCCTGGAGTTTATGTTGAACTAATAAAATACAAAGACCAATAATTCCCTCATGCTTTTCAACTGTCTTCACATTACTGACTGTTTTGGGTCACTTTATATATACAGTATTATTTTAGAAGTTTTTAAGTTTTCTTAAAATCAAAAGCAGAGAGCTAACCTGTAAACACATATATACAGTTTAACAAGATAAAGCCTTACTTTGTGTTTCTGCAGGCTCAAGATGAAGTTATAGGAGTACTTAAGGCTGAAAAAATTGACTTAGCTTTGCTTGAAGCACAATATGGCTTTGTTACTCCCAAGAAGGTGTTAGAGGCACTCCAGCGAGACGCTATTCAAACAAAGGCTGAGCAATGGCAAGAAGATATCTATGAAAAGCCTATGGGAGAGGTAAGAATGAGTAATTGATATTTAACCATAGTTCCAACTAAATTCAACAGAAAATCTCTCACCCACTGCTGGAGAAGGAGGCAAATGAGCTCTAAATCTGGAATGGAACATGAGAGTGAGAGCAGAACAAAGTCTAGGGTCCAGCTGGGACCTGAATCTAATGATCCTAAATTATACTTCAGACTGGGGGCTTTATACATCAACAGACACATTTTTTTCTAATTCAAACCATCTTCTTTTTCTTCTTCCCTTTCTGGAATCCACATTCCCAGCTCATGCAAGCAGAAACCTCACCAGTCCCCACTTGTCTCACGGTCCCATCTTACCAGTGGCTGCCGGGGCCCACCCTGCAGCAGTGACACAGCTGTGCACCTCTGCATACCCCTGCTCCCATTAATTCAGGAGCAGTCATGGGGATACCTGCTTGGTCTGCAGGCTTACTATAATGAGCTGGCATTAGAAACTTCATCCAGGAAGAAATCTAATAGTCTCACATTATACCTAAGTAACCTTTAGTTTAATTACACTGCAGCAGCAGCTGCCATACTTTCTGAACAAAGTTATCTGATTTATTTTTGCCCTGAAATGCAAATCACTGGATATTAAAACACCTTCACATCACATTGTGGTTTTTTTATCCCAGGTAGCTGTCTCCAATTCAGATAAATATTTTTAACATACTGCTCAGTATAGATAAACATCACAAAATAAAAGCAGAAATTATGAATAAAATTCTCCTACCAAGTGTTTTTTCCAAGCTTTTTGAACAGAAATGTACCTAAGGACAGAGAGATAATTCCAGACAAAATTATGTCAGGGAAAAGGTCAACTCTTATTTCAGAAGCTCAGAGGTTAAAATCTCTGGATATAATCCGAAACAGATAAAGTTCATCTGTGAAGCTTAATTTATTTTAGAAGACTGTGGTATTATGTCACAGAAACTTTGAGCACAAATGGAAATGATTTGAGGAGAAGTCCAAAACAGTTTGAAAACATAAGCTCTGGCTGTTACTTTGTGTAAGTTTATACATACTCTTTCCTTCTTACTCTTAATGGCAGAGAAATAATTTCTAGCACTGCTGGATCTGGCAATTTCAAAAGGCAAAGGTAAACATCCTGAGAGCAACTGAAATGGGAGAAGGACCACTGCCACTTCTTGGTCTTGGTAAACCAAAAGATGCCATAATAGGCATGCATTCCACAATTTCAGTTTCAAAATCTCCCTGAATTATGTCAAAGATCCATTTTGTTGGTTTTTTTGTTTTGTTTTTTTTTGGGTTTTTTTTGTATTTTTCAACCACACATAAAGACCAAAGGAGAAGTAGAAGCAGCCACAAAGTCCAGGAACAGACCATTAAAATTCCCCCCTTTGCTACTAGGACAATATACCTTTGTACCTGCATGTGCATCTCACCCTTGAGAGTTTTGCCTGGTAGCTCTGAACACAGAGACTATCTTCCCAAAACTCAAGTGAAATTACAATTAATTTCAGAAGGCAGCTGAAAGATTTCCAGTCCTTTACCATTTTCTCACAATTCTCTTACCTATTCTAAACAAAGTTTCTTGGCAAATTTGATTAAGAACGTAGTGGGAAAATTTTGTGACTGGACAACTTTACTCACTGGGAACAAGATTAATAGGTGAAGAAATGTAGCAAATTAGAAAGCAGTATTAATACATTCTCCTCTGCAAAACCTACGAGAAGTGTGACAGACCAAAACCATTTCTTCTTTGGCCATGAGGAGATATTAAAATTTTTTTTGAAAACAGGCTTTTTCAATCAAACTTGCTCTACAGCTATTTCCTTCTGCAACCTAAAAAATGTCAGATAAGATTACTGTTAGCACTCACATTTGAGGGACATAAAATAAATTACAGTTTTATTTTTGGTTTTGTTTCTGACTAAAAGGCCTGAAAAGGTTTCCATTTTTGCGTGGTTTATAAACTTAGATGTAGTCAGTTTGTGTGAAAAAAAATCTGGTTTTGGATCAATCATCACTTCTCTTGAATACACAATGAAGTGTATTCAACATTCTAGTAAATGCAGAATAACAGTATAAGAATAATTCTCCCTGGTTCAAAAATAAACAATCTTTTTTAAAAGGAATCCAAAAAATCAGAGAGGATGATGTAGGAAAAGAGATAAAGATAAAAACACTATAGAATTTGTGGTGTCTTTTTCTCTTCTTTTCATGGCATCAGAAAGCAGATTCTGCTTTCTAACTCACAATAATACAGCCAAAGATTAAAAAAAAAATCATGTGCCTCACTGTTCAAAATAGGACGAACCTCCTACCACTCTGAGAGCTCCACTAAAAGAAGTGAAAGGAGAAAAAGCTTGTATTTTGCATCCATCAGGGATGATTAAAGATTGAATCCATTTGTGAAATCCCACTGCCAATCACCTTGGGGAAAGATGCACCCTCACCAGTATTTTACAAAGTCTGTTTGTGTCCTCACAACATCTGGTAAGTGTTGGTCAAAATTTTCCAAGGACCACAGCTGCAGGGCACCAATAAGTCAGTCACAGGAACAGACTGAAACAATAGTGCTGACAAGGTGGCATTCAGGAGAAGACCACCAACGTATCTGCATGGAAATTTGGCACAGCTAGGGCTGAAAAAGGCTGGGGAAGAAGTGCTCCCATAATCTCTGGTAATCCTAAACTCAGGATTGTACATTTATAAACAATGATTTTGAGGATATTATTAACAGGAATAATATTACACTGAATTTAGGATAAACTGTATGTAACTGATGTAACTACCCTGGATTTTCTTCTGGCACACCACCAAACACAAAACAATCTAAAAACAGAAAGACGAAGAGTTCAGGTCTGATGTAATGGATATGAGATACACCATACTAGTTTGACTTCAGTCAAGAGCTAGTGGCAAAATGTAGTTAAACTATTAAATTTGTGTGAATTTTTAGCTTGTTCAATTATTCACAATTACGTAAGGCTATGCCTCTGATTTTCCATTGTATTGTACAGCATGTTCAAGTATTAATTCTAGCAAAAAGCCCATATGGTTAGCAAGAACAAAACAACAAATCACTTAATTAAGATTTTTATCACTTTAATTTTCAACAGAAGACATTTATACTGCTGCTTATTAGTCCTCTGTGTTTTTTAGCTAAGAACTGTGTAGGCTGAGTAAACTTGTGTGCATGCATATAAATGGATATTTCTGCATGGGCAGATCTATCATTTGGCCAGAGCAATCTCAGGAACCTGGGGCTGTTGGAGACGCTTCTGTGTGAGGATCTCACACCAACGGGGGTTCACAGAACTTCTCTCTCTTCTCTGCTGGAGACGTGGGAGTCAGCCACAAGACCTCACAGGGAAAATGCAAGAGTCAGATTTGCTCCCCAGGGAGGTGCCCTTTGTCCCTCTGCAGGGACGTGCAGAGGGACACAACATTTTCTCAACAAACCACACGGGCCAGCAACCAGTCCCAGGCTCTGCCCTGCGTGGTCCTGCAGGGAGGGAAACGCTGTGTCACAAGGCCAAATGGCCATTCCTGTTATGTACCTCACCTGCAGATCTCAAGTGTGTGCATTAATTGTGATGTAGGATTGCTCTCTCTCCAATTCTCCTCTTTATGACCCACCTGTACCGGGAGATAGTCCCAGCACTTCTTCCCTTCCCTCCCAAGCTCACACTCTCCACCTTGTTCCCAGCCAAAACAGCTAAATGCTCACAGTAGAAATGATTTGGCAGCATGCTTAAAAGAAACAGAAAAGCATCTTCTAGTCCCAGCAACAGGAGAAAACTGCAACATGCAAACTGCTTTAATGCAGCAGCTTATAAACTTTTCTCTTACTCTTTCACGTGAGCAGGTCTCCCCAAGACACTATTCTTCTTTTTCCCTTTAAAATTATTTGTTCCAACTCCCTGCCTGGAATATACACCTCACCCATTCCAAACACCAGCTTGCAATCCAAAATGTTGTAATCTCAACAATGACAAATGTGCTACTGTGAAATGTCGAGTATGGAGAGCTGCAAAACAAAACCCTGGAATTAATAACTTCTATTTTCGCATACATGCTGCATTACTGCTTGAATTAACTTCTTGTAGCCATTCAGCAAGTACTCCAGAGCAAACAAAATATACAGAACATATGAAACCCTCCTGGCAGGTCCCACATCCTTTACACTGAACAGTGCAAGAAGCAGGACTATTATATACTTGGTTAATGTTGTTTGGCTGATGACTAACCCTCATCTCAATCAAGCATTCACATGTTCAGATCATCTCATTTATGATCAGCTTGTAACCAGAAATGTCAGCGCTTTCTTATGACAGCAATTGACATATCCCCTCAGATTTTTTACATATACCTTCAAAGTGGTGGTCCAATCCACATAAATGCCTTTACTTTCTTAACCCCACCCATGCAGCCTGCCTGACCTCACACTGAAGGCTGAGACCAGCAAGGCTGATGCCCAGCTCCTATCAATTTAAGCAAAACAGAGCCAAAGTTGCAAGCAGCACTACACCACAACTTTGTCAAAAAGCAGGAGCCAGATTGCTTTCTGACAACAGTGTATATTCACCTGGCAGTATCATATTTAAAAAGACAAGGATTAGAAACTTAGGTGATGGCACTTCATGCATCTGTAATACTTGTCCCAAAAACCCCTCAGAAATCCTGGGTGGTGGGAAGGTTGATAAATCATTTTTCTGGTAAGTTAGAAGCTAAATAAAATATTCAATTTTTTAAATTTCCACTTCTGGTAAAATAAGGGAGAGTGTGAAGAAATTAAAATGGACAGTTTTCCTCAACCTGACCTTTTAAGGCAATCCAGTTTTCAACTGCTTTAAGAGATATAGAAAGCACAGCCAAAAGATTCCTGTATAAGGCGACTCTTGGTTACTAAGAGAGATTGCATATGCAAGGGTTTAGGTAAGAAATGTTTTTCCAGGGGAGGTCCTGGAAATCAGGATCATGATTCCAGAAAGCAGTCACCTTGCTAGGGTAAAACATAAAAATTAGTCAACAAGCCTAAAAGAACCCTTAATGAGCTGCTGTAAGAGCACCACAAAACAGCACCAAAACAAATAATTACAGGCTTCTTCATATTTCTTCATCATGCATGAAACAAGCTCAGCTGTGTTACAACAGAAAAGACTCTCTAATGCCATAAGTAGAAAGTGTGGGAAGTTTTAAAAAGTGGTACACATTTTTGTTGGAATATTTTGGATTCAAACCATCTTCAAAGCCTTGTCAATAGCTCCTTTTTCTTTATTCATAGCAGTATCAAAAAAAAAGGTTAACAATTATTTAGAAAGAACATAAGAGAATATATATAGCTTTCAAAAAAGCTGAGATAAGCAGGGGGAGACTTGGAAACCTAAGCAGAAATTGATGATATCCTCACTCATTTAAGAAACTCATGTTTAGGCATTCCAGCTCTCCCTGACGTCATTTCTATTGGTCAAATTGTAAATAAACATGAGGAAAAGATAATTAATCATACTCCCTGGAATTAAATTGTCCAAAACAAGCAGTGGCCCTAAGAATCTGAAATCCCCGTGTTTCTTGTGGCACACAGAATTCCTTGTGGGGAAACATCAGAGAACCAGAACCAGCTTTGCTTCCCACACTGCCCATTTGTGAATTCTTTCCTATTAATAGAGTGAAACACTACAATCAGATTGACCTACTGTGGTTAAAAGGAGACACTGGGCTGTGAGCTCAAAATTTCTATTTTCCAAAAAGGACACAAGGATTCCTATGCTGACCTGATGAGGGAGGCAGTCTCCAGAGGGGAACAAAGTTGCTCACAAACACAGACTCTTCCCAGGTCTTTTGATGGCCTCCAGTGATCCTCCCTGAAACTTCAGCTAGATCACTAATGCCCTAGAAGGAAAACCATGCATGGTTAGATACACACACTTGCACAACTCAGTCACATAGTGAACTCAAAATTGTAACAGAATCCTCAGAATCACAGTTTTCTCTAAGTTTGTGGAGTTATTTTAACAGCATAAGTCTAGTAAACAGTTATGCCAATACCTCTGTAGTTTAGAAAAATTAAAAATTGATTGCCAAAAGCTAAGATGGATTATTTATATTAAAATATCACTATATAGTAATATTTAGAAAAATTTAAAATTTTTCATTGGAAGGGTGGTCAGGTTTTAGAATGGGCTACCCAGGGAAATGGTGGAGTCACCATCCCTGAAAGTATTCAAGAAATTACTGGGCATGGCACTTGGTGCTATGGTTTAGTTGACATGATGGTGGTCAGTCAAAAATTTGACTCAATGAGCTTGGAGATGTTTTCCAGCCTTAGTGATTCTCTGATCAGGTGTTAAGAAGAAATCCTTGAGGAAGGAAGAGGATTTTTATGCTCAAACAGTGCTATAAAGGTGCCATCTGAAAGAAAAACACCTCCTAAAAATAACATGTGAAATCTGTGGAACATAACAGGAAATGCCACCATTAAAAAGAAATACTTCAAACTATTAAAAAATTCAGCACTTTCTTATTCTAGAAACCCAGAGCCATGCTCAGAGTATGTACAAGGGACAGGATTGTTCTGCACTCTTGGCACAACCATGCATTTACTGTGAAACCAGAAAACTGCTTTTTGATTTACCTCTACCTTACAAGAACAATTAAATGCTCTTATTTCCTAGGCAGCTATAAGTGAGGCAGCTATTTCTGTTCAACCAGAAGTCAAGCATCTACTGTGTGAAGCACTGGATGGTGTTTCTTCTGCCCAGACATCTGGTTCTCTACCAAAATGATCAATGAGAGAAGCACAACTTTGGGAACAGTAACTGTTAATTAGTTTTAAAAAATGTTAAGGATCACTCATGGCAGGAGGAAAGGAAAGTGACTGAGGGTCCTGAAAAACAGTACCTTATTGTTCTAATTTGTTTGGATTAGACTGAGATAATTAAACTGATACCAGGTGACCTCTCTACTAGGTTTATTATTATTATATATTATTATTATATTATTAAGCTGCTCTTCTAAAAATTATTTTAGTAGTGAAAGCCCAAGAATGCAATAGTTTCAAAATGTTTCAGGAGTTTTTCCTTTTTTTTTTTTTTTTCCAGCTTGATAAAGTCGTAGAGAAACAGAAAGAAGTTCACACAAGAATGCTGGAACAACTTCTAATGGTAGAAAAAGCACACAGACAGACACTGTACGAACTAGAGGAAGAGAAGAGGAAGCACAGCAAATACATGGAAAAAAGTGATGAGTTTACAAACTTGCTGGAACAAGAATGTGAAAGGTAAGGTTACCTCTTACCATAGTACTATGAAGTATGTATAATTTAACATTGCATCTAAGGATCTCTCTGCTTTCTTATTCTGCATACACTAAAAATCAGACATATTTGTGGAACTGTATTTTGAGGGTTCAGCTGTAAAAACATAACTAATGACTTCTAACAAATACCAATATCTACATCTTCATCAGCCAGCAAGGTAGGTCAAACAGCTGTGAGATTCCTCAGCACTGTTGCAGGATGCCAAGGATGTTACACTGCAAAGAATACAGGGAGCCATGCAGATGTATGATGTTATAACCAACAGGAACAGGTGAACCTTTCAGTGTGTTTTAGAAGCTTGTACATACTACAGTATGTAAGGAACAGAATATGGCATCAGGCATGCAGCCCTTCATGGCAGAAGAAAAAGACATGAGGAGAAATAGATATTTGGACAAAACACAGAAATACATACAGAGAAAACAAAGGCAGAGGATAATTTCCAGAAAGCTTTGAAAGTAAGGATGAAAAAGGTCTCATATCAGGGTTGGCATAAAATCCATAAAAACAACTTTATTTTTTAGGGGTGACCTGAAAGTGCCACAGCTTGTTTAAGCACAGTGTTACAGTTTCAATACCAATTCTCAGAAGAATTAAGAATAATTTAACGTCATTTACCATCTTTAAAAAAAGCCACTTTATACTGTGACTTCTCTGAATCTGCAATAAAACCAAACACATTCTAAGGAAAAATAATATCAAAGAACATTTCCTATTCCCTGTATATCTAGCTGAGAAGATAGGAGAATATTGTCTCAGTTTCCTTTCACTTAGGAACAGATGGAAATGTTTGGGTGTGAGAACGTCAAGCCTATTCTAAACTCACATTATGCATAGATAATTCTTCCTTTGCTTGGCCTGTGTAACATCATGTCCTACGTATTCTGGCAGCATTCAGCCCATGTGCTGCACCTCTGTCCTGCACATCTATCAAACACCGGGCACACAGCCGGATTTACGGCGCTCAGCTGCTGAGGCTGGGGAAGAAAACGCTTTGCTGCTCAGAAAAAATGTGCACAGATGCAGGCAAGCATGGGCACACAGAGAAAAGCACATACTAGGAACTGTTCTTGGGAACCATCATCAATCAGGAACCAAACCCTGAGATCAAGGGAAGTTTTCATTTCTGCTCTCTCCTCAAAATCGGAGATATTAATCTCCTCAAGGCAGAGCTAAACAACTCCCCTTGCCTTATAAGAGTGGCAAAATGTTACATCAATGTACTCACACTGTGAAAAGCTGCACAGAGGAAAAGACTAAGCATTGGAGTAATATTTGTTTTTTAAACAGGATAGGCATGGGATTAAAACTCCCTGTCCCTCTTCTATATCCCTCTATCCCTCTCTGCCCCATCTCTGCTCCCATTCCCAAGAAGACTGTAAAGCATTTACCACTATTGTCTGCTACTTTTAGTTAGGCTGCCCGGAAAATGGTGGGAAGAGGGGGAATGCTGAGGTGCTTAAAGAGCCCCTAGAGGATATAATAATAGATTTCAGATAAAGTCCCAATTTATTTATTTTTTTTCATGTATTTTATGTGGAAAACCTTAAGGGGATGTGATGTCACTTACTGAGCTGATTCCAAATTGTTTGCCAAGTAATGTCACCATCAAGATCTCCACACAGTTGCATGCCATAACAGAAAAAAGAAAGAAAATAAAAACCCAACAAAAAAAACCATAACCAAAAAACACTCACCAAGTTAAGACACAGCTCTTCCTGCATGAGCCTGCCTGACATGGCAAAGTGACCTTTGCTTCCACTTCAAAATTCTTACTCCAATGTACATTTTCTCAGGATGCAAACTTTGCATTTGGATTAAGAACAAATGTAACTCTATGAAGTTTCATACATAAAGCAGTTACATTAATTTTTGCTTACCCCCAACACAAGTGAAAAAAAAAAAAAAAAAGCAGCAGAAAGTATTCACCAATTAACTTATTTTTTTTTTAGCCAGAAGCAATATTCTCCTCTATATCATGGCTATATTGCATTCCAAACAGTATTTCAGGTTCAAAGCAAAATCCCTAACTTTCAATCAGCCAAAGATGTATCTTGTTTTATCAAAGAGCAAGACTACAGTATATGCTAAAGATATCCTTGGAGGATATATAATGTATATAAGCCAATGAAGGTACATTAATAATATGTGACTATGTGATCAAAAGGAAAAACACTTAGAAGTTACGAGACAGTGATGCTGAGATTCTGAAAACTAATTCTTATGGCAAGAATAAAGAAATTATTAATTAGATTCAAGTCTCACAAACTGTTCTGGATATATTTTCACATAAGGCAGAAAAAGCACTTCCTCTCTCTTGCCTGTGTGTTCAGGAAAAACAGAACTAAAGGATTTTTAAATGTAAATTTTAGTGATGAATTTATCAGATGATCATGTTTTACATAAACTAGACAACCCTTCACCTCTACATCCTTTATACTGCCTTATGCCCTTCACCAATGGCATCTCTCATTGAAAGAGTTAATGTTTGGATTGTGCAAAATATAAGAGTTTTGATGACTTGGTAAAAGCTCTTCACCTTAACCGTTCAAGAATTTGAATTTACAGTAAGGCAGCAAGACTGTCCTCAGCAATTGTACATTGTTAGATTTGGGAGGCTAAGCTAATGACAGGAACAGTGAAAATTTTCTAGATATGAGAACCAGATTAGCATTCAATGTTAAACCTTTAGGCATTATAAGCATTTTTCTTGTTGCCAGCCAAAAACTAATCCTCCATAGTCCTGCTGTAGTTCAAAAACAAAGACTGATCTTCAAACTGAACAGTCTCATTCCTTACAAAAGACACTTACCAGCAAACAGAGAATAAAACTATGCTACTGTCATTGTAGTAATTCATCTTCAGTCACACTTTTAAAGCCACAAACGAGCCACAAGCCTGACAAATCCCTAGCATATGAGGAAAAGTTCTGTGGAGAAAAAGAGATTAATGAACAACTGGAAATGTCCTTCCTGCACTTCAGCATGAACAATTCTGTGTGTGTGTGTGTGTAGACCAGACAGAACACCAAGACAAACAACCTGTGCATGGTAGTGTAGCATGTTAACTAGAATCCAGAAGGGAAAAGTTTGTTGTATTGTTGGAGCTTAAGAAACAGCAGCACCAAAGTTCAGAGGAATGTAAAAAATAGTAAGTCCAGAAGCTGGATACAAAGACAACTAGGTACACCTGAAAAATCATACCATAAAAGCTACTGGCCTTGTTTAGATGCTCTTGCATTCCATGGGGTTGGAAGATGGAGGGCAGGATTAAGGACCACAAAGAATACTTACTTTAGATTCTAATGCAGAGTCCACTGTATCTTCCCAAGGACATATGCATTTGTCCAAAATCACTTATCCACATTCCATATTTTTGCAGCACAGTTAAATAATAAAAGCTGCTGCTTTGGAAAACATTTTACAAGGGTAAATTATGAAACTAGAAGGTTTTCCAGATATGCATGTTCCCAGTTTGAAAACGTCTGCCATATGTACATAAGTATTTATGCATTTACATAGTACTCTCTCCCCTACACAAAAAAAACCCACAAAACAAAAACAAACAAACAAAACAAAAACAAATAAAAAGAGCAAAACAGTAACATGTTTAGCACTTACACTGCCCTTTTCCACTGCATATCTCAAGGAACTTTAAATATTATTTAAGCACAGCTATTCCCCATTTTCCATTTACTGAAATGAAATGAAGGTGTGAGCAAAATAAATCAATTGCAGGTACCTGAGGGTTAAAATGGATGAAAGGATGAAATGTCCCAATGTATACATGTGTTCCTTCTTCAAACTTTCTATATCCTATACAGTTTCTCAACCATACAAAGGGTGAAGTTTTATTACAAAGATATACCCATTGACAGGTGAATGTTATTCAACAGGACAGGGGAAAAAGGGGGTTTGCTAACAAGCAAGTTAAATACATTTTTAAAGGCAGTTATGATAAATTTTCCTCACAGAATTCAAATACTAGCACAAAACTCTGCAGTTTGGTATAGAAGGAATAAATAAGATCTTAAGGTTAAGGACCATCTATTAACACGAGGGTCATTTTATTTAAAACCTAATCTGCAGAAGTCTCACACCTGTAGTCTTTCTCATCTGACAAAACACTACAAAGCACAGCTTTTTGCTCCAGCTGCTGCCACCCTCAATGTCAGTCAGTTAATACAACAACCAGATGAGTGATACAGGTTGGAAGTGGTCTCTGGAGGTCTCCAGCACAACCTGCTGAGTGCAGGGCAAACTTCACAATCAAATCAGGTTGCTCAGATCCTTGTCCAGCTGACTACTGAAGATCCCCAAGGTCAGTGATTGTGCTGGCTGCCTGGGCTCCTGAAGCAAACTCAGGCATCTTCATCAAAAGACCTGTTCTCTCAGTTTCATTGTAGGCATCATTCTGGTGTGGCTTCTGCACCATGTTCTGTTTATTGTTCTCAATAAAAGCTTAATAACATCTCTTCTGGCCAAGCCCTGAACTTCAACCATCTTTACTTTCTCTGATAATTTGGCTGCCTTGAGCACAAATGAGCTTTCAGCATTTCCTTGCCATCTTACCGATACACTTACTGTGACTCTAGCCTAGGCTCATTTCTCTGAGTGTTCCAGAGTGTACTCTGAGTTGGAAACTTAGCATTGTCCACCTCTGCTCTGTTCACAGCACTTCACAGGTCTTATTCTTAGTGTCTTTTCTTCATCCATTCACTCTCTGTGCTTCTCCTCACAGAAACTCTAAGTCAGGCATCATCTCTATGAGGATGACTCAGGTGTACTCCAGCCATCACCGTAACAAATGAATTCACCAGATGAGCAACCTGTCATCATTCCCAAGTCCATGAGAAGAGCAGGGAATCAGTCTTTTATCCCTCGGCCCTTGGCTTCATACTTACAATTCTCTAATACCTCCATTCTTAAAATTGGGGTAACTTCTTGTCACTCAGCCTTTTGAACCTGAGCCTTCCTACATTTAAGTCTCACAAATTCTTGTTCATAGTACCTCCAAGAAAAATAAGTATTAAAAAACAAAGGAAAAAACAAGCCAAACGCACACACCCAAATAAGCCAAACATATCTCTTGGTACTTCCAAATAAATAATTTTCCAGGCCCTCACTTTAAAAAATGAATCATTTCCACATCAGCTATTTCTGCCCTCTCTGTATCTTCCTTGGATGAACACTCAATACTGAATTAAGACTATGTTTTTTCTCTTGTGTACCTTCACAGTACACTCTCACACTCTAATGCAATGTTATTACATGGACTGATCAGGGTTTGAGTGGTAAGAAAGGTAATTTCATGAGACTGAGAGCTCTAGGCAAAGTGTTTTGGGTTTATTTTCAAGTGTCATATGGAAGTAATTGCTACCCACAGTAGATCAAGTAAACAGTGCTTGAAATTCAGAACAGGGTATCAAGGGAAGAAGGAACCATTTTAACTAAAAGGTGAAGTGTATTAGTTGCCAGCATAACATTGCTATACTTTATTTCAAACACACTTACACATTTGGAATAATGATATTTTGCATGTCCAGTTCTGGAAAATTCAATATTCTGGAAGAGTGGGTATAATTAATATTTGTTATATTTCTTAATGAAGCCAATTAAATATTATAAGAAGCAGGACCTTATCTCTGCAGAGAGCTGCAGTTAAAATAAACACTGTCAACTTATTTATTCTACACGTGTTACCAGAGGTTTTTAATTTCATGCACACTGAACTATTGTTGTAGATTGCATTGTACTCAAATGCAATCATTTCCTTTTAGCTTTCTGGCAATGAGTTATATGTATTACATATGCTGAAGACTATGTCTTGCAAGTTGTGAAATGGATGCCAGATCTGTGTACATTTGACCTTTTTCATGGGTATCTTGTGTTCTGTAGGTGAATAAGAAAGACCCACCACAAGCACAGCATTAATATTCTTATTCTACATTACACTCCAATGGGACAGTCCCACTAACAACACCACTGAGGTGCAAAGAGACTCGAGGAAGTGATGTACACAGATTAATTACCTCATGCTTGTATGTGGAAAACTATGTACTGTTGCACTACATAACTTTCAACAGATGTTGTGAAATCAAATCTTCGTCACAATTCAAGGACTCAAAGATGTTTACAGGCTTTGTGCATGATGAAAGATAAAAATACCTTAAAGCAAATAAACAGAATTTAGGGTTAAGATCCCAAAACTGTTAAACAAGGTCATGTTATGTTTTTTTCAATGCAAAAGTCCAAAAATAAATACAAATAGAAAGAGGGTTCAGCATTAATGTAACTGAGAAATTCTCTCTAGATCAGTGATGCAATTCAAAATTATTCCACCTACTGTCATTAGCAAGGAGATGTTAAATCTAGATGACAAACATTTCTCATGCAACCCCACTGACACTGGTGGAATGACACAGACAAATAAACTCATACCAAGACTCGCTTTTAATTCTGGGCACGTAGCATGCCTGTTCACTGTTTCAAGCACAATATCACTATTAGCAACCAATATTATCATTGCACACTTGGGAGGATGGGGAGGGCACAATGAATAACCTTAGCTAAAGGACATTCTCCTACACTTCTACCCTCTCTCCCCTCGTGTGTGGGGAAGGTGATGCTCATTGCCCTCCCTGCAAAAGGACATAAATTCTGAAAGGGACAACTGTGGGAAGCCACCCTTTACCATCAGGGTGGTGGCCCCTGGTCAGCACTTTCAACCCTCATGTCAGAACTCAAAGGGAAGGATGACCTTTCTAAGCTGGCAACTCTCAGCACATTTATGGCTCTTGTAAATCAACACCTAAGCAGTGACCAGCATGGGCGATGAAGCACAGGCCAAATATGCTCATGGGGAGGCACTGCCCTCAGTAATGGGGCACTCGCTCCAGTCACCAATTTACATTTCCAAATAAGACTGAGTGCACCTCTCCATGTGTGGCACAGCATAACAAGTCTAATCATAAGCAACAATAGAAGCAGATGACTGTACCAAGACCTGTGACCAGAAAAAGACAGGGTGCACTTCTGATTCATTGCAGGGTGGGGTTGTGAGAGAGGGAGAAATTAGCGCAGGATTTTGTAACTGTAACTTTGAAAAGCAAACACACAACATCAGTCAGACAGTAAAATCCCTAAATCATTCTCCAAGATAGAAAACTTACATTCTCATAATTTTCAAAAAAAAGTCATCGCTATGGGAAAAGTTGTCCTGTTTGAATGTGGAGGAGGAGAAATCTCAATGAAGTTAAGATCTTTCTCGTGGCAGAAAAATTTAAGTGACTTACATGTGCTATAATTAGTTTCATATCTTAAAAACAGGCAGGAGAAAATGGCCATGAGAACTCAGAATGCAGGTCACACATCAGTTACCAAGACTTGTGATCTAAACTCAACCAAGTTTCCCATGGCATGCTGAGAGCTTCAATGCATTTATGCCCAGCTAGAAAACCTCTGAGTATTGTACACATACATGAGAGAACCATGCATGGGAGACTGCAGCAAATTAAGAAAAATGTCTCAGCCTCAGTCTTTGTGCTGAGACAGTAATAACAGAAACAGAGAATAAATAAAAAGATCAGAAGTGCTAAGTCTGTTAAGAACAGAGATTACTTGAAAAAATTGCTAAAAATAAACACCAAAATCGTCTCACATGGCAGTTTTGCTTTTCATGTATGTACATAATTTTATTTCTTGAGCCTGAAATACACATTTTAGAACCTTTCAGAAAAAAACCCCCACACATTGGGACAAGGTAACACAAACTATTTATAGTCTGAAGATCAAGAACGTGAATACATTGAGAAACTATGTTCAATATTTGTATCTTTCTACTAAGGAGACTGGAAAAAGCCACAGAAATTATCTAAATGTTTGGGAAGGACATACTGAACGCGTTTTTAAAACTGATTTTTAAAATCCATGATTCAGACTCATGTATGTTTCGGTGTGTGTAACGAGGCACAGGTCAGGCTGATGGCTCAGGGTAGCAAATGGGAGTAGATATAAGAAAACCTACTGGACCATCTAGTGTCTCCCTTGTAACAGAGAGTTGTTCTCCAAATGCAGTGTTTACAATTTTACTTCTCATTTCAGATGTCCAACATACAGAAAAGTCCTAATTTGCCTAGAAATGATCTATAAAAGTTGCATTCTCATAAACAAAATTATACTTTTCTATTCATTCAACAATTCATTCTCTTTAACAGCTTAATACAGTACCTCCTCTACTGAAAGATGCTAAATACTTGACTAAGACTGAAAAGGAACCCTAAGGCACCCACTTTGGTACCAGAGAGATCCATAGCCGATAAAACCCTAGGAGGAGAGTTTGAGTGGGCTGCAGTAAGGTCTGCTGCTTCAGGACAATTCTGAATGGAGAAATGCCCACTTCCCTTCTGTGTCTCAGCTGCACACCCCTTAGGATAAAATCTGACACAATGGCCCTTGTGAGGTGCAACTTGAAGGAACTCCAAAAACTGAGCAGGCAGTGAATTAACCAGGCCCTTCATGTGCCCACAGAAAAGTTATGATGGGAAACATAGCTGGCAAAAGCTCAAGCTTGTACAAACATTCTGACAAGGGAAGGCTCCAGCACTAAAGACCCTTGAACCATAGCTTGATCATGGGCAACAGCAACAAGCAGATAAAAAACCCAAACCCAACCCAACCCATGATGACTACTGAGAGATGTCAGGGGAAGTATTCTACCATAGAAAACTTTTATTTCTCTCCCTTCCCCAATATAGGAGATTAAAAGTCCAAAGGGGACAATAACACTGAAATTACTCAGTTAACTGATTTATGTCTGCCAGATTTGGCCTAGCATCAGTTACCTTCTCGCAGACTCTGCCTTTGTGTTGGAGAAGGGAAACTCACTGAAGCCAGAAACAGGGTTGTTTTCAAATGTGTACATGAGCTTGATGAGACATACCTTGCACAAGTCTGCTCTCATTCTCTGACCAAGGTCCACTTAGTATCTTCAGCAGAGACACCATCCAAATTAAGGCACTGCAAAAGCACATCACTAAAGCTGCTCTTTGCCTTACTTACTTCCTTGCCAACACCTTCCAAGTCCCACATTTTGCTTGAAATTTCATGAGCTTCTTAAAAACCTGCAACTTAAAATATAGCTCTTCACTCTTAAAAGCAGTCAAGGTCTTGGCTTTTATATGCTACTGGGAAATTCCTCAGCCTCAGCACTTTGATTCACAGCATCTTCAAGTCACAGGGAAAGACACATCCATACAAACATTATCAGGTACTAATAGTTACTAAACCCTGTTTTTCTTAAACTACCCTTCCACTTCAGTAAACCATAATATTTACCATCTCACTTGCACTTCCTTACACATGATTCTAGCCTCCCTCCTCCTCATTGTCTGAACAAAACAAGAGAACTTTGTGGAAAAGTAAATAAAACCTAGCAGAAATGGAGACCATGCACCCTCCTCTCCCTTAACTCTGGTCTGTTTACTAATAATGTCAGGGTTTTCAAGAAACTATGAGCATTGTAAACCTTATTGTGATGTATAAATTTCCTACTATTAAAATGACTTTTAGGAATGTTCAGATCCTACAATTTGCATTTAAGTCACCAGGAAATTGGGACATCATTTATTAAATGCTTAGACAAGATTTCACATGTTTCTAATTTCAGAATTTCATCTTGCATCCAAATGAGGAACTGAGAAGTAAGACCCACTCCCTGAAATCCTAAAATTCTCCTTTTTTTTCAACAGTCTTGCCAACTAAATTCTGGATGTCTTTGTATTCTGTCAGACAGGAGAATGAGTCAGTCTGTCCCTTCTCATTTCTCTAAAATTCTCTAAAAGAGAAATTGAGAAGTTTGACGACATATTCGGATAAACACACTCAATGGATAATGTTACTTAACTTTTTATATCTCTAAGTTTGCTATAAACCTCCAAAATCCTTATAGGCTAGATTTAAGTATAGCCAATAAAAACTATAGGTTATAAATAAAGTTAATGAAAACCACACTATTAAAACTCCAAGGACCTTGTAAACATGTTTATCAAAGCTTATCAAAGCTTCACCACTGTAATACAGCACCACATCCATAAATACATGTTATTAATTGCTAGTCACCCAGAACTCTTATATAGAGTTATATATAATTTTATATATATTTATGATATATATATATTTAAGATATTTCAACTCTATATATAGAGAGAGTTGAAATATCAACTCTATATAGACTGTCCTTGGTTCAGAACCCAGTTTTCTCATGGTCTCTGAACACATTGTAGCAGCCAATACTAGCTCTGAATGAAGAACCAGTGAGTAAAATCAGAGTTTACACAGTTCAATTCTCCTGAAAAGACAATGAAAATTGCTGTGATCATCTGTATGTGTTTTAGGTCCCTCTGAATGTAGCATTTGTCCTAGAAATAAAGGATGATTGAAATATACAGAACTGAACCTACAGAAGGGCACAAATGCTGAGCTGATTTAGCTTCCTAAACCCTCAGTTTATCAGAGGGTAAGAAGGTTTATAAAACCACTTTGGAATGCATCATTTCTTGCAATAGCAAATGACCAACAACGTGGTGTGCAACTCAATAGTTTTATCAAAGAAACGTATCTTACAAATTCAAGATCCTGATCTCTGTGAATTCCCATCCTCTTTAGCTCTGTATTAACTTCAGATGCAAAGAAAGAAAAGAAGGCATTCCAAACAGAGCTTTTACTAGTTGCATAACATAAAACATTTATTTTACATGAATCAGCCTGTTTTCCATATATGCTTATAAGGATTATCAAATTTTAAGATTAGTTTGGTCTAAATTTCTTGTCTGCAACCAATCTTAAAATTCAACTAATTCCATATAATATCATATTTCACTGCCAGCATTTCATTAAAGTCTGTCATTTAACACTTACATATGCAAAGATCTGAGTCTTAAAACAGTACACACAACCTTGCCCTTGGGTATTCTGATTAGTAAATGCAAAGACAGGTGGTTTTATGATACACAGCAGATATCCAGAAAATTTATTGGAGAAAACTGAGAAGCAGCTGTTCATGATTAAAATAAAAACATACAAAATAATTTTCAAAGTGCTTGGAGTAAAAAAATTAGCTTTTTAGCCACCTGACAACAAGACTATCTCCATGGCTACATCTCTGAGATAGTTCTAGTACCAAAGCACAGATTCTGGCATTGCAGTCATATTTCATAAAGTAGTTGAGAAAATAATGCAGAAAGAAAGAATTTAATTTTATTAGACTGTGAAAGACTGTTGGAATAGGATGCACAAGTTTACCTAAAATAAAACAAAAACAGGCTACTGGTATTTAAGCTTAAAATTGAGATGAAAACTATTAAAACTTTACAGAAAGTTGGAAGGTGCAGATGCAAGCACTGTTCTCAAAAACACACCAATTAGAGATGCAATCATTAAAACTCCATATTCTTAGAAATAAAGCATTAAAGTAGCTAATGATGTCTGATAGAAAATAGCAAAGCTCTGTTTAATCAAAGAGTATTTCAAACAAGCAGAAATAAAAAAAATAACAACTACAAACCAAACAAACCAAAAAAACAAGGGTGAAAGGGCTCCTATGCAATTTCAAGAATCCAATAGAAATTAGTCTGTCCAGTTGTAAATGTGGCCAAGGATAGAATGTGGTTTAATACTTTTAACCTACATGAGAACATCCAGAGAAATACAATTCTACTATTGATAAGTATTTAAATCAAAATTTGGGAACAGATTATGCTAATGTAGGAGCTGTACAGCTGCAACAAAAAAAGAGAAGCAGAAAAGTGGAGCCAAGCAAGAGAAATATATTTAACTGTCTAAAAGCATATCCAGACCTTCTGTGCGTTGAAGTACACGTATAAACAGAAAATCTTACAAATGCTGGACTACTGATCATCAATCCAAAATAATGACAAGTGCTGAAATCAGAATCTGGAGACCTTTCTCCTCTGAACAATGAAGTATAAAATTAATTTGGTTAATTTGTCACAACCTCTTTTTTACTTGTATTTTTCCCTGACTGACAGCATCGGATTCCAGTGTTTTAGAAAAGTCAAGGAAGTTTCCACATTAGACACTTTATGGAGAAAGAGTCTGTGAAGCCATCTGAATTCAAACTGCTAGTAGAAAAAGGTTTGAATCAAATTTGTACAACAAAAAGCAACAAATTTACTAGCACTTTACCAGCACTAAATGGTATTTAAGTATTCTAAAAGAATTTGCATGAAAAACTGATGAACTATTAGCTGGTGGGTCCTTAAAGCTGACAGGGAAATGGGAGGCAGCATTAGTTTTTAACAAGAAAAGAAACTATAATAAAAAAAAAATTGGCATGTATCTGGTGAACACAAAAATCTTAAGCCAGTTGAGTGAAAAGCAGAATGATGTGCCAAATCTGCTTTCCTTCCCTACCTGTCCTCAAATAATGCTTTGCTGCTCCATCTTGTTAATCCTGGTATCTGAACTGAAGCAAGAATAACTGAGCTTAGAGGAGTTCATTTACCCCTCTCCCAATATGGATATGTTTCTCTTTAATGTGCATAAAAAAGCCCCTGAGGGTTTGACTATTTACATACAATTGTTTGAAACAGATATTTACAAAGGCCAATTTTAATTGAGCATCTTAGCCTGTGTGCCTATCCATCATCATCCCATTACTTCATCCACAAGTTAACTTGAACTAAAATGCAAGAAAGAACCTTCTGAATTACTCAGTGTCTACTGGACTCTTGACCACAGGTTATCTTTTAATGTCCAGGATATTAAGCAAGAGTGTAGTTTGACCTTGATAAAAGTAGATTGCAGAAAACCCTTGTGTTCCTCCCAAGTGTGGAAAGTCTGGTAGCTTGCACATTATTGGACAATAAAACAAATCCAGTAATGAAACAAACTTCCATAACTCATTTAGTTTCACTACACAAAGAGGCAGCTTTTTTTCTCCAGCAAATAATGCTGTTTTTACAGTTACCTATCCTTATTCCACCCAAAGAGGCCCTATCAGAAGTTTGATTTGCCATTACAAAAGCCGAATATTTGGATAGCTGTAGAATATCACAGCCTTTGCTTTTTCCTTTTCATTCTAAAAATCAAAGAATGACATCATGGGAACTCATGCAGAAGTCTCTTGAAAATATCTATAATGAAATATACAGTCAAATTTTAAAGCAGTAAGTACTAGCATGTGGCATCATCATTTGAAAAGAGCTCAGGCATGCAGCCTTCATCCTCCTAGAGAGTCACAGCCAGACTTCTCGATGAAATAAGGCATGCAGCAGTTCATAAAAATAATGGGGAGAGGAATAAAGATGCTGAGCTCAAGGGAACAGTTAGGCTTTTAAAAATTATTCCAAATAAAGCAGAGCTCTCCTGCCTCCAAGAAGAAAGGGAGAGGCTGTTTGTTTTTAAAAGAAAATACTAAAAATATCTTCAATTACCTTTATTTCAAAAAATGCTGGAGAGAACATATCACAAGTCCTCTTCAAATGAATGCACACAAATAAAAGAGAAATTAGACAAAATGCATATGATGAATATTTAAGACACTGAAATATATTCAAGAATTAGGACAGAGGAATACTTGGATCCCAACACAAGGTGACACTAAGACCAGGAATGCAGAAAAAAAATCAATCCTGAACCATCTGAACACCATTCCACTTCCTTGTAGCATCCAGAGCTATACCTTAATTATTTAAGAAACTTCTCATGCTATTTTGTTTGTTCAGCTGTTATAATTGCAGTGGGAAAGAAAAAGCTGATGATTTGCTGCATAACACTCAAGAAGCCCGTCCTTATTTGACACAAACTCCTCATTTTCCTGCATAAAATAGAATGATGATGCTGTAAGTCATTACAGGTGCCAAGCCTTACTCACTGTCATTGCATTCAGAACAAATACATAAAACAAGAGAGTACAAACAACTACATGTTAGAGGAATTTGTAAATACTTCATAAGGTATATACTAAGCAGACATTAAATTCCAAGTTTTGTGCATTGGTTTCTTTTATATTTTTAATATTTATTCTATTTGATCCATCTGTTCTCAGTAACTTCAGTCCTTAGTATTGAAATCATTTGATTTCCTTTTCTGCTCTTGTCATCAGCTCTATAAAGAGTACATATTTTTGCAGTCATTATGGCAAAACATGTAGCTTTGGCTGCAGCTCAGAAAGAATCCCAACCTTCTCTTCCTATTTGGATTATGCTATTGTTTCTCCATTCTTACATGACATGATCTTATGACAGGTGAATCATAGCACCTTCTAGTAAGCCTAACATGGGAGCAAGTTCTGTCCTCCTACCGCTCATGTCCCCTCTGTGCTTTTGAGTATAACTGTAAATTATGTTCAGAAACAAAAAATTAACTCTGTTCCATGTTTGGCATTAAAGGCAGCATTCAGCATATAGATCTAAAGTGGGGGATTCTGTTTTGATGTCTCCACTTTGTGGCTGGTGCCCAAGATCCCACTGTCCATGGAAACATAGCTCCATTCAAATGACTAAAGACAGGCATCTTTAAACACACTAAAATTCCACTCCAGAAGTGATGACTCGTAGATAAGGTAGCTAGGTCACTACTCCTTTCCATAACCTCTCTTTGATTAAGCAATTTGCAGGATAAATCTGTACTGGGCTCTTTATTTATACCACAATCACTTGCAGCAGTTTCTTGTACTTCTCCCTCGTGTGCAGGTATTAACCAATGTCTCTGACCCAGCTTCTGTTTCACATCTACAGCATCTGCCCATTCAGACTTCTTACCATTCTACTTCTGCCTACACGTTTAGACTTCACATTTCAGTTTTAAGGAAACACCCTCTTGAAAGAAAATCAATTCATCAGATTGGGAGAAAAAATAAGGCAAACAGCAGAATCACAGAAATATCTGAAAATTATACCTTTCATAGAAGTCCACTAGATTGTATTTTGCATTCTGAGTTTGGACCAAGTGGTATGTGATTAGCAGATACACCACATATGGGGGAATTTGTGTCAGTCCTCACTAGGATACACTTGGTAGAAAAAAATAAAAGTTAGGATATTGGTGCCAATGCCCCATGGTTAGGAAAAAAAAAGTGAGAAAGAAAAAAGTTCTTTGATTACTGCTGTCTTTTCATATTACTCATGTAGAGATATCCCTATTTATCAGCAAAGGGAAAATATATAATGACATTTTCATGAGAAGGGGAAAAAATACAACTGTTTGGCCAAGTTTAGAGTTACAAAATGTGTTTACATTAAGAACCTGAGGTTTGTTTGAATGTTTACTTTATGAAAGTTCTGAGTTGAGAAGCTTGCAGAGTGAACTGCATGATACTGTCAGTGTAAATTACAGGTTTTGTTTGCCACAGCCCTGTGCAATGAGCAGCTGGCCAAGAGCCAAACAAAAGGGCATAATTTAAAACACTCAATCAGTTATATTCTGAGACATTTTATTTAGTGTTTAATAAGCTCTCTAGGGATGGAGAAATTACTAAAGCACATTGTCTTGACATGAGCTAAAATGGTCCTCTCTCGTCACCACATTTCTGGGAATTTGACATTAATATAGTAGATGAACGTTAAGTCCATATAAATACACATACACACATATAAACACGCTCATATTTTTACACATACAGATATTGAGATACATTTTATTTTACAGATCTGCACATCTGATATTATTTATTGCTTTCCACCTTTCAACTGAAACATCCATAGCCAGTGAAATTTCCATACCCATTTACACATTCACTCATCTACTCTTGCTCTGCATGATTTCTTGTTTCATATGTTAAGAGAACACAATCAAATGTATCACACACAAAGCATCACAAATGGAGAGTGAAGGCTGTTCAGGAACTGCTCTTTAGTTTACTTTGTATTATGGAAAAAGAAAGTCTTTATTAATATAAAAACAGGGGAGCTCCAACACTAAAAGTACATCAAAAAGCTTGTTTTTGTTGATCTTTTATTGATAAAGGGATTATGATATTTCAACCAGAAATTTCCAAGCCCAAAAGTTTAGAAAATTCTGCTGAGCCTTTAGATGCAAAACAAAGGCACTGAAATGTTTGATGCTTGTTTCTCAGGAGTCAGCAGCATGCATGAAAAAGAAGGGAAAAACATTATTTTGAAATCAAAGGTATTTCTGATGAGAAATCAAAATGAGACATTATTATAGAACAAATTATTCTGTCCATGCTTACCCTACAGTTTGCCTCCTACACTTCTGACAAGCATCCTATGCCAAGAGTCCTGATATTATGCTAGAACAAGTGTCCTAACAGGCTTTACAAATCCTTTTATTCTCTGCTTCCAAGTCACTATTAAATAGCAATGACTGTTGTCGGTGCCCTTAAAACACATGAATCTATATGAAAAAGTTCAGGTATTTTGAATTTCTGGAAGGAAGCAAAGAGAAAGGCGTTTGTAATGCCTATTCCCAGACAGGGAGGAATCAATCAGAAATGTAAAATTCCTGTCCTGGTGACCATAATCTCAAGTACATTTCGGTTTCAATTACTGTCATCTATTTACATTGTTGAACTATTTATTTCATTAGTATACAGGTAAGGTATTTTTGCACACTTTAATTTCTTCACAGTAATAAGCTAACATCCTAGGAGTTTACATCTTTTACAAATATACAAACATTCTGCTTAAAAGGAAATGGTATAAAACAACATCAGAAGACATTCTAGACTTTAAAGCCCAAATATTTACATAGGATCTCTACTCTACTCATGTTGCATCCTTCTCTCAGAATATTTACAAACTTCAAATTATAATTTGCAATAAACCCCCAAAGCATTAGATTTGCTGTCTCTTTAGTTTATTCAGAGAAATCTCCAGAGTATGCAATTCCTAATCATCTCTAGGCTAAATTTCAACACGGAAAACAATCTACAACAGCATCAGCACTCCAGACAGGATGGGGAAGTAAACAAGAACCCTGATCTCCAAGACCCATAGAAGAAACTCACCTCAGTATAGCAAAACACTACAGCTTATATTTGAGAAAAAAACAACTCTAATGACACTGGATAGAAGGATTTAAAGAATTTTGAATATGAAATCTACTCATATTAGGAGCTGCAGCTGAGAGAACATCTCATCTTCTCAGCATTAGAAAAAAGCAGATTGCACCCCACCATGATATACAAATCCAACTCAATTTGCAGCTATGCTCAGTTCATACCCACTGCTGTGCACCAGCACAAGTCAGACATGCAGAAGTCAGAGCTACACATCAGCTGTTTTTCAAATATCCAAAGCTGTACTTCAAGAAGCTAAAAGTTCTGTAAAAACAAGAGTGACTTTTTACAGGGCAACTAATTGCCACTACTCCTTGTAAGAACAGGATCCTAAAGCTCAGCTGATCTAGAGAAGGATTTATCATTTTATTAGGAAAAGACAAGATATTGGTGGATCTTATCTAAAGGTGGCATAAAAGCACAGATTTCAACCTTCAGTCAGGGAGGGAAGACAGAAGTGACTGCCTCTCCTCCAGGATTCGCTATATGGTGAGTGAAGTAAAATGGAGCAGTAGAAGTTCTGTTCAAGTCAAGAAAAGAAAAGGGAAAAAGGATGCTGGTGTGATGGCTGATCCAAGGAAAAACTCCAATCAGCTGAAGCATTTATGAAATAAAATGTAGTTCTCTCCTTAACATTAGTTAACATTAGAAACTAAAACATGACCAGAGTAGCAGAAGGACCAAACTTCTTTAAATGCACTCCTCAAACTGATGCATAATTAGGAGGCAGGGCCTCATGTCCTTGCATCACTGTAGTCCACCCATTAGCAGGATTCTGCTTGCATGGAAGTCATTCCACCAAAGTCAATTTACTAAACTAAAATGCCAACAATCAAACAAAGTAAACCAAACAAATTACAGGGCAATTGAATGCATTTGCATGTAACTAAAGTAAGACACACAGAAGCTACCAAGTAGAAAATATTTAGTAATTTTCCTAAAACTTCTTTAAAAATATCCCCTCTTTCTTCCCAAACAAGCAGTACATTAATAATTTTTGTTGCACATGTTCCTCTCTCCACATAGTTCAAAATGGTTTTCTTCCTTTTTAACTCCAAAGATGTCTATGAATTTCAGATGCATTTTCATGGCTTTTTGCTAACATGGGTGACCACCAGAATAACATAAATAGGTTGCATTTGAAAACACTTGTTGTACTTCATTTTGCTGACAGTATTTGTGATGTCATTTATTCTGGTACAGATACTAGCTCAGATTTCTCAAGTTTTCAGAATTACTTGTTAACACAATACTAATTATGGAGGCTTGCTTTGACTGTTTTGGCTTTTTTTTAAAAAAAAAAAAAAGCTAGAGCTGGCTTTTCAGCTATTTTTGGAAGTTTAACAGAGCATACTTTCTGAATTTAAATAAAATTGGTAAGGCATCTGTAGCAGAATAAGCTACAATTGCTAGCATAATGCAATCAATTTACCAGTATTTATAATCTCACATAAAACTTAGCATCTCAAAATTAAACCACTAGGCCATAAAATCCCAGAGCCAGAAGAGGTCAGAAGAGTGAACAAAATTAAAATGTCATTTAGTCACTTTTCCTTTTCCATGCAAGGACCAAGATCCCCATGGAATAAGGGCCATAACAAGACCAATCAGTTGCCAAGTTACAGTTCTCCAAGGGCCTCACCACTCTTCAGAAAAGAGGCCACATTTCTGAAGGCAAATGTGGTGGGAGACATTCTCCCAGGGTTTTGAGAAATCATTTTTGAATAGAAAGAAAGCAGACTGATTTCCTCCTAAGCATTTTCAAGAATATATTATTTTGATTGTAGAGTTTTGAGCTTCAGGCCAAAGAGCATTCCTAAACACACATTTCACATGTCATCAGAAGCTCTACAAGATCAGGTTTGACCTTGACCTTCCCAACAACACTCTCCCTTGAAATGAATTATTCAACCTAGGGCACAAAATTTACTGAGAAAACAGAAAGAACTACCCACATTCTCTCTCCACATCACATACAGTTTGAGATTCTGCATTTTGCTTACAATTGTGCACAGATGTATGTGTGGGTAGAAACCCTTCTCTAAAGTCAGCAGGTTACCTCAGTATGTACTGCACACTGGAAACTATTTTGGATGATGCCTGTTTCCAAGGACAGCTATTCTATTCATTAAGCAGTACATCTTATATTGCATTAAGCCATAAACATTGTAGCTAATTCAATATGGTAGGGGAAAAAAAAAAAGAGGCACAAAACTGAATATTATAATAAAAGAGGTTTTCAATTCTTACTCTTTTAAAATGACAATATGAATGAAGGTTGTTTTGTGTATTTGCATCCAGATTTCCCCCTCTATTCCTTGGCTGAGGCTCTGAACTTCTCCTATCACCTTCCACTCTCTCAGAGAGCAGAGAAATTATGAAGGCACTGTAAGGTGAAGGCCACATATAGAAAACCTGAATAAATGGAGCATATATTTTTGTCTTTAGATAAACCAGTCCCTCAGAAGTTAAGTGTACCAATTATGTGGCTAACATTAGGGCAACAAATTTTTCCTTGCCTTCCTATTGCCATATGCCTGTCATTTTTTTTCCTGCATTTTCCACTCACTGTTTCAAACATATGTTGCCACTTATATGCCAAGAAAGGAATCTCTGAATTACCCCCTTCAAGTATGATGGAATGGCAGACTGAATGGAGCCAGAGAGAGCACCATTAGCAGTTGTTCACACTTCTGTTTTCTCTTAACTTCCTCTTCTCCAAAGTTTATTCCTCCTATGCAAGGGGACGTAGAACTATAAAGCCATCTATGACTCATGCTGCAAAATATAAAGCTGCAGCCATGTACTGGAGAAGCAATTTTTTACCTTTTTTTTTTTTTTTAAGGCCACCTTAAACAAACTTATTCTCCTTTCAGTTTCCAGATGGAAGATTCCTTTGTGAATCGCTTATCCAAGTATTAACATGGGTGATCCAGCATTCTTTTCTTGTAAACTCACTGCTCGGTTTACCAGTGGTTTGCTGTGTCTCTCCCTGCAACTCCTGCTTCCCAGGGTCAGCTTGGGCACACATATCACACTTCCAGAGTAGTGCACCTCAAACAACATCTGTAACACTGTGCATGCCCTTGTTTTTGTCATCAAGAGAAGACCATGAAAAGCTAAAATCATGCAGATAATTCTTCAGAAAGGTGGGCAGAAAAAAGAGTAAAAAATTAATAGAGGGGGAAAAAATGGCTGTTATCCACTAAAAGAGAAGTGAGCAGTTACTTTGGTATCATTAAACAGAAGTAATTAGTCCATTGAGAAATATTTTTTAAAACAGGTTTAAAATAACCAAGTGTCTCCCAAAGGAGTCACCCAATGACAAGCAGCACAAAGGTAGATATGTTGGCCAGCTTCAAGAGAAGTTTCATGGCATAAAAAGTATTAGTAAACTAAACTGAAGTAAAATAAAACATCATTATTTTCTTCTCCGGTGCTCTTGCCCTGATTATCAGCATCACAATCACTACATGACAATACCTGATCTTTTTCTTTTTCTGGTTTTGTTTTCCATTTCTTTAGTTTGTTGATTTCAGGCTTTTGGGTTGTTTTTTTCTCTTGTTTGGTTGGGGTTTTTTGACTGTTGGTTTGTTTTTAATGTGAGGAGATGCAGACAGAGGTTTCCAAAGGAAAAAAAGGAAACCATGCAGTCAATGTCAGAAAATTTCCTAAACTGCATAACAGAGACTAAAGAATAACCTTTTTTCTTCCACTTAAATTCTCCAGAACGTAATGAAACCAACAGAGATGCACAGCCTGAAACCTGGCATTTTCTTAATTTTTGAAAAGTCACTGTTAATTACTTAAAGAAATGGGTTTACTTAAAATTTAATTACTTAAAGAAATGCTAAGAATGGGAACTATCCAGCATGTCTTACTTTTATTTACAGTTTTGTTATTGAGTGACTCTTTTTGCACATACTGGGTTATTTTTACCTGATTTTTAAACCTAATTTTCATCCCAGGTTTTTGATGTTTGTTACTTCCAAGGTGCCCTATGAAACTGACTGCAATTCATGTAGAACAGTGCTTTTCCTTACATTTCTGAGTAGTATTCAGGATTAATTCAGAGAAGCCAAAAAGCAGAAAGGTCATGTGGCAAGCTCCACTGTCAAAAAGAGAAATCCTACAGGCTGATGCTTCCCTTCCAAAACCTGGAAGGTATTTGTGGTGGTGTTTTCCTTAACACATCAATCACATGTATATTTAGCTCTCTGAATTAACTAGTAATCATTTGTGCCAGTGTCTGCTCCACCACTGGCATAAATATCACTGGGAGACTGAAACAGAAAAATGCCTACATGAATAACTATCGGGGAGAAAATGTCACACAGGCTCATCCCCCCCACCCAACCATCCCCTCTTCACTTTTCTAAACAGAAGTAATAATAAGTAAAAGGAAAGCCAGTTGACAGGATGCTAAACATCACCTATTGCTCATCCAATGGAGAACAGCTGAAACTTGCATTCATAAAAAATTTGCATATTAGCTTTATTAAGTCTACTGAGCGCTCATCCACACTCTGTCCTGGGTATGCATTTCCAAAAAGCATAAAGAAGTACACTGTCTGCTGTGACTGGACAAAAATACAAGGAAGTTTTAAATTCTGCTGTACATGCCTTGCCTTTCACTTGAGCATCTTCTGTACTACACACACTTCTGTCCCAGTGGTCCTTGAAGAATCAAGGAGAATATTTTGAGGCCAACACGTCCAAAATCAGTATCTTGTTTCAAGATTTTTATGGGAGCACTGTCCATCTGAAACTGGTGTGGTGAAGAACTGGTGGGACTCTGTGAAATGACCAAATACAATTTTTTATTTCTAAGGATATGTTGGGACAGGCACAATAACAAAAATAACTTGTCAACAAGTTCCCACTATTCAACAACTATACCTCAAAAGCAAAGTCAATATTGATGGATTACTCATACTGGAGTCTAATTTAGTCTGGGAATGGCACAAGAGGGAAGAGAAAAACAAAACCCACAGCCTTGGGTTCACTCAGCATTTTCCCTGAAAAACACCTTCCGGACACGTACTCAAGGGCTGACTAGCAGCTTTAATTTGAAAATTCAGTGCAATTTTACCCTGAAGCTGCATATAAAAACTGCATTAAGACAACACAGGCAATCACATGTAGATCATCATAACATAAAGCTCAGATTTTCTAATGCGGGGGTTTTGGTTTTTTGGGTTTTTTTTAATGTGGTCTCATTTCTCAGAGTAAGGAGTTACCTGTTCATTTAATTTATTTAATGAGGTTTATGAAATCCAGGTTCATTAAAACTAGACTGAGATCACAAAAAATACCACGACAATCATTAAAAGACCAAACTTTGGTATCACTTTCATGTAGCTTTAGAATTATAAGTTCTATATTATACCTTTCACAAAAAAATGTCTTATTAAAAAACAGATCACTTATGAACTGGACCAATTAAAATCACCAGACATATTTTGCACATATGGTCCTTAACAAGTGAATAACTCTAAAAAGTGTTTAAATTAGCTTAGAAAGACAAATTTAGTATTTCATAACCAAAAAAATTTATTTCCGGTATTTTTAAGTGGATCGTTTTCCAATAAATTAAAACCACAAACTGGTGGAAATGGGTCCATCTCCTTTGAATTCATTAACAACAGGAATTACACCACATGAAAATTCAGCAAATCAGTCTATAAATATATTCATAAACTCTTACGGTTCTTTTTGTTTGTTTCAATACATTTAAGTGCATTTACAGAGAGATGATGAACTCATTAAACCAATTTAAAAACCTTATTTTCTTTAGCTACATCCTTCCCAAGTGAATCCTATCCCCAGGCTATTATTTCACTTCACAGCTGTTGACAGGATGGTTAGGAAATGGTTAATTCTGCAAGATTATGTCTACCATATGCAACTACCATTCAGCATCCCACCCTAAGGGTACAATCAGCCAATAAAGGCTTTGTTCTGATTATGTAATGCATGCATTTGATATCCCACTTGAGAACTCTGTTGGATATAAAGACAGCTATAGCCTAGTGACTTGGCAAATAAGATGATGTAATGTTTCTTTGGAAGTAAGAAAACATCTGAGCATGCTCACTGTGAAGCAGAGAATTCACAAGCCCGAGCACTTCTCAGTCTGAACCACTCAGCCACTCAAGAGCTGTGTCTTCCTTCATGGTTTGCTTCCTCTGTAGCACTTACAAACTTTCTGACACCAAGAACAGAATCACAATTTTCTTCCAAACTAGTCATACAAAAAACCACACAGAACAACCCAATTTCATCTGAATTTACAGGTTCTCAAAAAATGGAATAAAATTCTCATCCAAATTGCATCTATGAACAAGAAAAAAATATTGTTTTCTTTAAGCAACTTTAAAAAATGCATATGTCTAAAAGGTAGCAGCCAGAAAAACAGATCAATGCAACTCCTAAGGGAGAAATATGTGGAATTCCAGCTTGTACCAATACACCCACAGCTTAAGAGTTAAGTATTTGCATTCAAATGTTGCACATTCCCTCTACATTCACTGTTCATCAAAGTAGAAGCAGTAATAGCCTATAAATGTCATAAAACCATGCACACAAACATACACTTTATAAGGACTGTCACCTGATGGGGTTTAAGATATAGCAGCTTTCATAGTTCAGGTCAATGAAGAAGCGGTTTTCAAAAGAGAAGAAAAGTTTAGTGGAAGCCAAATATTCACCTGAAAAATGACACAACAAAACAATAAGGTTCTATAACCAGCTGAGCAAAATCACTGTCACTTAAGAAATTACTATGAATAGTGAGAGAGACAGAACAATGTCAGGGTCAGAAGAATGAAGGCAGATAAAAAAAGATCAAACCCGAAGGTCTACTAGAAAACAAAGTGAACATTTTTCATTCATTATGAAAGATGTGACCCTTTTCTCTGTCCTCAATGCCATGCAACTGACAGCAACAAGTTGGCCCTATTTGAAACACAAGATTTCTAAGTCCATGTAGAAATGCAACACCCAGGCATTTTCCTTTCTAAACTCAGATTAATGTCTAGGTGAAAAGCACACATTTGCAATTCTGTGTGGATTACTTTCTGATTCTGGACCTCTTCCCTTTCCCACTGACTTCCCTCAGAGAACAGAAGTGCAATCAATGAGCCTCCCTGCATTCCAGTACAAATGCTAAAAATACCTCTAACCATTCCTTCCCAGTCACTCCACTGGACACTGGCATCTTCACATGGTCACATGGTCCTCCCTTCACCTTCCAATAATCCACTAATGGATTCTCTTCTTCCAACACGACAAACTGGAACCTCACCTGACCAACATTACCCTCTTTTATTGGTTTTGGCTCCTAGATGCACATAAAAAACACAGAGAGGCACAGAATAGTACATGAAGAGAATAGAAAAATAGTTGTTAATAGCTGGCGCAGTAATTAAAGAAAAAAAAAATCCCAAACAAACAATTTCACAAGGTGATTTGGTCTCTCTAGTATACTGCAGTTATGAAAAGAAACAAATTATTGATTGTATTTGCAAAATTATTCACAAACTTAATTCCCTACTTCTTTTTGTATTACTTACGTTAATGCTATTCCCTGAAGCCTATAGAAATTCACTACCAAAATTGGGAAGCTTTGCTGTTTTAGCTAAGTACCTGAAATAGAGAAAATACATACAAGAAAGCCCAATATTGAAGCAAAAGTAATGAGTCCCAGTTTGACCAAATTCTATGACATCAATACATGTGGAACACAGACCAGGACATCATTTAAAGCTAAGGTATCACAAACAGCCCTCAGTCACTCATTCTAAATATTAACTAGTTGAAAGAAGTCAAAATCCATTGGAAGCATCGTTCATTGAAGTTCAGACACACCCAGAACTCCTTTGTGTAAAACTTCATAAACTTTTCAGAGTGATTTCCAACAGATCTGGAGGCACTTCAGAATTCCCTCCAACTCAGACCCTGCCCTTCAGGAGCAAAGCTCTGAACTCTGGTAAGGGTTTCCACAAGCCCCTGAGCCATGAGTATTTCTGCTCCAGGGATACCTATGCCTACCACAACCACTCCAAGAACTGCAAGCATCCGTCACACTGACTGCTGAGAAAAATATACTTAGCAACATTTCTGGGCATGACTTGCTTTGATTTACATACACACAGATAGCTAAAAGTTAAGGCTCCACTCAGGTTCCCAAGCTCCAAGGTCAAAACAATTTTATAGCTCTCAAAGTGTTTATTCTTGTCAAGCTCTGTATGACCTTATGTCACTCTGGACACATCTTAGGCTTTTAGCAAAATAACTCCTCCTATTTTGGTAATGTTGGATTCATGTATGCTCCTCTTTTATTCAGCAGCAACATCCAGGACTGACATGTTTTATGTGAGAATAAAGCAAGGACTGATTTGTTTTATGTGACATTGCCTCTGCCCATCTACTATGGAAATCTGAAATAAAAACAATTAAAATCAGGAAAATAGCATAAAGCAGAAAAGAACTAACTTCATGTGTCCCAAACTTGAATCAAACTAAGACATCATGCACAACCAGATCTGGATTTAACCAGTACAACATACATTAAGAATTCAAAAATATACTTGTTCTTTTGCAGCTTTTTAGTTCTAGGCCTCTATTTATTATAAATGGAATCGAGACATTTCTGTATAATTTTAAATTTTAACACAAAAAGGCTGCATAAGTACTATCATAAGTACTGCATTACAATAACTAGAACAACTTTTCTCCTCTGTCCTTGCTACTGGCTAGAGTTATGGACAAATATTTACCTATACATATAGTTCTGTATTTATTGGAGAGGGGGCAGAGGGGTAAATAACCCAAAGATCTACAAATTTACAGTGCTTAAAATCCTTGTTCTGTAGAGTCACCTAAAAGTCTGTGTTCTTTGGTTGAATCCATTTAAGAAATTAGCTTATTTTTTTCTTGAGTAATAGTAGTTTGCTTCCAAGATAAATTATTAGCAGTTACCAAATTTACTATGAGAATTCACAGCAGGATATGCCACTACAGATTTCACTTGCATGAAACTGTATCACTACAAGGAAGAACCCAATATATTGCTCTCTTTAATCAATTCTACACAGTCCATCCTTACCACACACTTTGTAAGTGCAATTTGTATGGATTGCAACCATCTTTCATCTAATTAATATTAATCTTCATATTAGAAGCTCCTGAGTTCACTGGCCAGAGCAAATAGAAGCCAGAAATTATGCTCTGTCAAAATGCTTTCAAATCAAGTTACCCAGGGGAAACAATGTTAAAAGGTACAGAAGCTTCATCCTTACAGCTAAAAATAGGTAACTGATCAAAACAGGTTAAAAATAAAGTGCTCAACAACTAAAAAACCCCACAAAATAAAAAAGACTATAAAGCAGTGGGAAAGGTTGCAGGGAAGACTGTTTAAAGAACATAGGATTTTAGGGACTCAAAGAAAATTTTTCCTTTCCTTCAGGTGAAGGAAGAGAATTTCCTTAAACCACTTATTTTGTGCCTTAGTTCAGTTTTCAAGCATGAAGCAAGCTGTAGGCTATTCAAGCTTTTAGTTCATCTCCTAAAAGACTTTCTTAGTAATAGTCCATCCTGTTGACATAACACCCGGAGACATGAGATCAATAAAAGTGTTCCCAAATAATGACACAACTTCAATATTGCTGAGTTGAAAGTAATGGTTCCTAAGGCTGATACGTCTCATGCCAGCTGCTGTAAAAAAGCCAAATTAATACCCTTTTGTAGTTGTTTCCCTTCCTCACTCCAGGGTTTTGTAAAATTTTTGTTGCAGACTCTGGAGCTGTGGAGTGTCTGAGTCTGCTAAATACATTTCCCCAAGCCCAAGAGACTCCTTGAACAGTACCTGCTGTGGGCAAGACTAACACAAAGAGCTACATGTGACTACACCCTAGGAGGTCAAGAAATTCTGTAAATACTTTTCCAGACCAGAGAACTGAACTGCACAACTAAGTCACATTTCTAAACTATGAATCCATCAGATAGCTCAGCAATTCTGAACCCCAAAGGGATCAAAGTTTTACGAGCTACATTACATCCCTAGGAATCCGCAATCTAAAACAGCCCGTATAGGATGCATTTGCCTCTGTGTTATTTCAACACATGCTCCTTGAACAGGTACCAAAATCACCAATAACTTGAAGCACCGTGCTTGAAAGAGGAACTAACGTACAGCTACTGAAATTACGCAGAATAAGAAAAGCCTTTCTGAATGTATTTCTTACCAGGAATCCTAAGGGGGAGGATTTATCAAGGCAGAAAACATGTCTTTTATTACATAAATTTTGTAACATAGATGCAGCATCTAGAGACCCAAAGAAGGGCCTCTGCACCCAAGAGCATGTTTGTATTTTTGTCTGCTAATGCAGGCAACCCAACAAAAAAATACTTTCTCTCCTTGCAAATTTTGCCTTCCTTAGCATCCATACTCATCCTTCTACAGCCTTACTCCCTTTTAAAAAAGCTCTTTAACAGCTCTGTTTTCACTGGGTTAATCAGTAGGAGGCAAGAGAAGCCTGTTCAACAGAATTATAACAATGACATGTAGGCTTCATGATACATTTTAATTCTGGATTATCTCTACTTAACCAAAAAAAAATATAAAAAAAGGCATGACAGCTTTGTGCTCCACTTAGCATAAAATCAATGGCACCAATAAGCCTTCTTCCAGCTCCAATACTGCATTCAAGCCCACATTCACCTAAGTATGTGCCTGACAGGCTAGTGCTCTCAAAGTAGCCAATGGCCTCAGGAGGCTCCTGTAAACCTGCAACCCACAAGAAATGCACTGAGTGCTGAATTCCTTCTACCTGTGTGCTGGGCTTTTCTCTCCAAGCCACTGGTGGAACAGCATCACCCAGAAACAAGTGCAGGAACAACAGCCATGAAGGGAAAAGCCTAAGCAAAGAGATGGTGCATGATGTGGAGGAAGTGAAAGATCCTGCAATAACTTGATCTACTTTTTCACCTCATCTCATCAAAGCTTTGAAAGAAACATCCTCCACTGGCACCATGTTCAATTCATGGCAGTGTGAAAAACTGAGTCAACAAACCTGTGCAGTTTTTATTCAAACAAGAATTATACTGCTCTGAAAAGGAGTTTATCCCTTTGAATAAAATGACTGAACCCACAGCTTAGGTTAAACCATTAAAAAGAGACAGGAGTCATGTGGACTTGATGCTCAAAAAGTTTCAGCCATACCACTTCCCTGAAGTTCTACAAAAAGAATCTTGCTTTGACTGAATTCAAAGGCAATGGATGAAGAAACAGTGTCTATGTCTTTTATACATAGTGTCTATGTCTTTTTCTGCAGTTTAATAACTAAAGACAGACATTTAAAATATGTTCTACTTCCAAGCACGTTCACAGACATGAAGCTGAGCACCTTCCAAGGTCCTAAGTCTTCACAGAACTACAACTCACTTTTGCTATTGCATTAATACTGAAATGGCTGTCGTGCCTCCAGAAATAGCCCAACCAGACAGGCACACTTGTGGGTGGGGGTGGGCTGATAAAAAAATCTCACTATAGAACCCATCACTAACAAAACAAACCTCCAATCCCAAACTTCTTCTTAAAATACACTCTTGTACAGAGCTTGCAAGAACTAAAGAACATTATCTAATTTTATCATGGAGAAAAGATTACTTGGCTATATACGGTTTATACAGAGTAGAGGAAGACATACAAATCCAATTCTATCCATCCTTGTTCATGGTAAATTCTGCCATGCAAAAAATTGTTTTTTTCATAAAAAATAACCTTGGTCCCATACACAAAATGAAACCATCTCACAAGCAGATATGAAACGCTTGCAAAGTTCTCCTCAGAAGCCATTAGCAGTTGAGAGGTGCAGTCATCAACTTCCCAATACAGCACCCAACATAAAGGGATCTAATTATTCTTAACATTTGGCTAGGAATTTTATTTGTATCTGCCAAAAAAATGGGAGAATAATGGAATCTGCAAACAATAGGAGAGTTTGAAAAAATATTTCTCCCTCCTGCCAAAAAAAATTAAAACCACAGAGTAAAGGAGATATGAATCTCTTTCTACCCATGGTCCATAGTAAAAGTCACATGAATCTGAAAAATGTTATCTTTAGAACTTTCCCCTGCTTCTGCCCCTTGCCTTCCATATCAGTTTTCAGTACATTTCTGACTGTAAATAAGCCATAACAATCTCCATACTTCGCAATATTCAGAAATTAATCTATACATTAGGATATGAAACCCTAAAACATTTTACAGATGAAATCTAAGAGATCATCCAACACAATACTAGGAGAAATAATAAAGATAGAAATTTTTTGAAGGATATAATAATCTAAGAAATAATTAGAGTGAATCCTCTTTCAATAATGTCCAAACTCCCACAGATTTCAGAGACAAGGCTGAGCACACAGTGGAGAAAAATCCTTGAAGTCACATGAGTCATTAAAACATTAAATATCAGATCCCATTTATGCAAGGCAATAAAATTCAACTTGTCAATTCTGCTTACGTTTCAGTTCTCCAGGTATCACATGCAAAACTTAAGCAGACCACCTCCAAAAAAAAGAAGAGTTTTAAGTAATGTAAAATACTAATAAAATCTTTGACAGTGTTTGTACTTCAGTAGACATTTATTTTTGGAATGTGAAAGTAACCTAAGGATTTAGACCCCAGGGAGAATTTCAAAAGCCCAAGCTTCAACAATATCTATACAAAGTAAATGTGACCAAGTGCCTGATACAGCCAAGCATTTCAATATATCATTAAAATCAGACTTCTGATGAAATCCTTTCCTTTTTCAACAAAAATACACAGGGCTATGTTTTAAGTGCTTTGTTGAACTGAGGCCCAAGTTCTAATTTCCTTTATTTATCTTTGATATAAAATGGCCAAAAGAAGGGGTCAAATGCTGCAATAGGTTATGGTTTAAGGATACTGGAACAGATGCTATGAAACGCCATGGGAAGACAATGGAAAGAGAAGCAGTTAAACGATGGAAGTAATGGGAGGAATTCAGATAGTTTAAGATAAAGTCTAAACAACTGCCTCGAAGTCTTTTAGCTTATTTGTCCTATCTTCTCCTTGCCTCACATAATCTTCCATCTTCCCAGGGTCTATTTTTCTAAATCCTGAAAAATGCTTTTTTCAGTAAAATCCTGAAAGCATGTGGGCACAAATAACACAAAATGATAAGCACAGACTAGAAAAAAGTCACTGCAAGCAGCTGCAGAGAGCCCTGCATTGACAGGAGATGCCCAATGATTTAATAATATTTTCTTCTGGTCTCCAGCTTCTACAAATCAACAATTCCTTCTGCTGTCACAATACTTGCAAATGCACCAATTCTGTGCAAAACTATGTGTAGTAACTAAGGAAACAGAATTCATTTTCAGGGACCAACAGAGAGTAAGACAGGCATAGCTGCCTGCCCAAAGGGGTTTTTTTCTTCTTTTTTCTTCTCTTCTGTGTAGCTCAGCAGTGCCAGGATTCCACCTACAGATACTGAAAGAAACTGTAAAAATGCAGTAAAGGAAGGCTTCTTTGCAACTCAATTCATTGCCTCAGATAAAAATAAGCTTTTCATGTTATAGTAGTCCAGAACTTGGAATTTTTTATAATATATCCAAGCCCTTAACAGGGCTTGGGTAGTACTGTACAATGTCCTTGAAGTCATAACAATGTAAGAGAAGGAAGTCAGGTCATTACACTCAGCTGATGCTCTTTGATAAAGTTGATTTGCAGAAGGTCACAGATGTGTGCTTTTGTATTGCGGAGAGGAATTAATTAAGAAACAGTGAGTTTGTATTTTGGCCATCCCCAGATGTAAACACAGACTTATAAACAGAAGGACT
The DNA here is from genome assembly GCF_001522545.3 of Parus major. NCBI lineage: Eukaryota > Metazoa > Chordata > Aves > Passeriformes > Paridae > Parus > Parus major. The sequence continues at coordinate 94,290,847 of NC_031768.1, forward strand.
TGCATTCCCTATTCCCAGACTACCAATAAACTTATCACCAGCACTATTTGAGCTGTGTTCCTTGCAACTCCAGAAGAGAACTAAACTGTGAGGATGAATTTTTGATTGTTAGCTTTTGAGAAGTGCTCTTCTTCAAAGCTGCTTATGGTCAAAAGTAACTGTTTCATGTGGGAGAACAAAAATGCAGGCAGCTTTCATACACACTACAGAAACAGGGTGTGTGCAGGTGAAGGGAAAGTTGCAGAAAAACAAAACAATTTCAAAAATAATGGAAGGGAAAAAAGCAAACCCAGGACAAGAAACAGTAGTTGTCACCCCTAAGGATTTATATATTTATGCTTGCATACACACACATATATAAAAAAGAATGCATTCACATTCAACTCCTACCCACTGAATAGCTTTCCTGGCTCCCCCTGCAAATCAGAACTGGATACAGCAGTACTGCCACAGCCTGTTTGTAGACACTACCTTGCACCTGCAGTTATCCTGTCATATTAAACAGAGTCCCAGCAAAAAGGCTGAGTTTGTAGCTGAAGATATTTCCCATACCGAGGTCACCTAGATGAGTTTGTATTTCAAATGATCTGTATTGGTGCAATGCTTTTGAGAAAAACTAGAAAAACTGTTAGCCTCCAAAAACATTAGCCAAGGAACTGAATAGGTCAATATCAGCTAAAGGACAGGTCATTTTGCTTTTGTCTGTATTTGATTATTAACTCTTCCTGGAATAGCAAATAAAATACTATCCTGGTCTGTCCATTGGTATATTCAAATAAGATGTGTTCTATCTCCAAAACAATTTGGGAAGGGTTAGTATTAAATAATTTCAAAGTTTTCTGATGAGGCACCCAAATCTGAACTTTCTCAGAACCTTACTAAGAGGATACAGCAGGGTCATCCATACAAATAAGCAGCAGAGTTCTGAGGAAGTCTTTACTCAGTAACCATGCAAGGGGTTGCCTGGAATTTTCCAACTAAAGAATAACTACCTTTTTCACGCTACACTCAGGGTAAATACATGCAACATAGCTAGTATATTTCTGTCTTGTTAATGAAATGCAAACACCTTAATCACCATTTATCTTCATACTTACAGACAACACCCCCAAATAAGTAACTTCCCTTACTGTTAGCATTATGCTCAATATAACAAAATACACTAAAAGCAGGCAGAGAACAGCTTAAGCTATAGAGATGAAGACTAAAATTCAAATGCTGCAAATAAATTAATTGTGGATGCACCTACTATTTCAATAGTGTAGAATGCCTTTCAAGTGTCTAATTTACCCATCAACATAAAAGAAGTATATTTCACTGACTCCCATTAATGCTCAGTGGATTTTGAATAACAAATTTTGTGCTCATTTCCAGTATTTCTTCCTTCTGTCATCAATATTTATTCAGGGTGTACACTAAAGGATAGGGAATACAAGAGATACATTTTAAGTTCCTCAATCTAAATCCCACTTTTTGGCTTTCTGCCTCTTTCTTAAATATTAAAACAAACTACTCATTTATTCAAGACCTTCTTACTAAATATAGTTGGTTGGACTGCTTAATTGTGTTAGCTGAAACACAAACATACGAAAAAGGAAAGGGGTTTGTAGAAAAAACATTGAAGAGAAAAAAAATCAGATTTCATCTGGCCTTCCCATCATCACTTAAGAGAATTGTTTTGTAGTTACATCATCAGGAAATAAAATACTATCCTCCAAGGACCCCAACTCTTTACAGAAGGGAAAAAAAAAGGAAGGCTCAAAGTTCATATCCCCCCTCAGAGGAGTTCAGCTAAAGTCACATTTTTTGTCATAATAAAATTAAAAGAAAAAAAAAATTAAAAGAAAACCAGAAAAAGCTCCCTTAGAACAACTAATTAAACAAGATGAGTTGGAATTTAGTTTTTCCGTTTTCAAACTCCAGGCTGCGGGACTAAGTGGAAAACATTGTACCTAATCAGAAACAACCTCTAACGACTTCATTATCAGCGCTAGAGAGGAACTGCCCTAACCCAAACCTTCCGCGCATTCTTCTCGGCCCTGAGCTGGGGGACAAACTCAATGTTTCACACAGTGCTTTGCTCAGCCGGAGCCAGCACCCGGGCCCGAGCTGCCAAGGGCAGGCTGAGCTGCCCAGGGCCGAGCTGAGGGGGAGCCGGGTTAACCAAAGAGAGCCGAGCTGCCCAGAGGGAGCCGGGTTAACCAAAGAGAGCCGGGGCTGTCCAGAGGGAGCCGGGTTAACCAAAGAGAGCCGGGGCTGCCCAGAGGGAGCCGGGTTAACCAAAGAGAGCCGAGCTGCCCAGAGGGAGCCGGGGCTGCCCAAAGGGAGCCGAGCAGCCCAAAGAGAGCCGGGGCTGCCCAGGGGGAGCCGGGGCTGCCCAAAGAGAGCCAGGGTTGCCCAGAGGGAGCCGAGCAGCCCAAAGAGAGCCGGGGCTGCCCAGAGGGAGCCGAGCAGCCCAAAGGGAACCGGGGTTGCCCAGAGGGAGCCGGGGCTGCCCTGAGGGAGCCGAGCAGCCCAAAGGGAGCCAGGGTTGCCCAGAGGGAGCCGGGGCTGCCCAGAGGGAGCCGAACCGAGCCGAACCGAGCCGAGCCGCCCGGGCAGCGACCGCACCGGCGAGCAGCGGGCAGCGCGCGGGGCTGCACCGCGCCTTATATGGCAAGGCGCTGACGTAATGGTGCATAGGCTCGGGCCGCCCGCGCGCCCATCCCTCATTGTTCCGCGGGAGCGCTGGAATGCTCGCAGCAGCCCCGATGGCACCGCGCAGCGCCCCGCAGCACCGCCTCACCCGGGACTGCTATAGCCCGCCAGCGCAAGGTAAGGGAGAGGGTGGGAAGCAAGCTTCTTCTGGAAAGCACTGGCGCTTCTGGCTTTTTCCTGTTGAGATACTTTTTTTTTTTTAAAAAAAAAAGTCACTTACAAAAAAAACAAAAAAAAAAGAGGGGTGAGGACCGAAAAACAATGAAATACCCCTAAAGAGCACCAGGAGATCTAGAAGATGTCTGGTGGATCATATATAGGGTGACTATTTCAAGCGTTAAAAACTGTCTTTAAAACAATTCCTGCAGAGGCAACAGATGAGGAATTAACGTAACGTTAAAGAAGGAAAGAGTTATGAATTACACACACTTTCCAAATGGTCGGATAAAATCATGACTGCATTTAAAGCTGTGGAAGGAGTCCAGCGGTATTGTATTATATTAGGTAGAGCTACTGCCTCTCTTCCTGCTGCATTTACATGCATATGCTAAATATTAGTAGACATGTACACACGCATGTCTCTAAGCATTTACTGTACTTCTGGACAACTTCTCCTGTAGTTTTCAGAGTAATGTATAAATTGCCACAAACATTACTTTGCAATAAGATTGTGCTATGTCTGAAAGAATTGCAACTAGTTCAATTACCAACAAACTTTTCAACTCATACACGCTGCTTCCCTCTTCTGTGTCTTGCGTGCAAGTGTCAAATCACAAGAGGGCAGAACTGTCAAATTTTGATGAAAAAAAACTTTTAATCGTGGTCAAACACACGATGAGTGTCAGGATCAGAAAGCACACTACTCTCTTCAAGGCTTATTCTGCAAGATGCTCGACAGTACCGCAGCTATTAACTCCAGAAAACAGGGAATTAAAACCAGCTCTGACGAGGCACAGAGCACCTTGAAAGATTAGACTTCCATGTGCTTATAATTCCTACCTGCGTAGGGGGAAAATTACTGTCCTCTCCGTTAATTAAGGGCCAAACCCTGGCAAATCTCTGTTCATAAGATCAGCTGCAATTAAGTCAATTGTACTGTCCTACTTGCAAATTGGAACCAGGGAGCACTGCTCTTCAGAGTCCTATGTGTCATTTAAAATGTTAGAAAAGTTAAGATCTTAAGACCTTTAATTTCGAACTCTTCTTACAGGTAAAACATGTTTTTGTGGTATGTTCTCCTTTTCCTTAATACAAAAATAAATGCAATTTTAGGAGAGAAGTAAGAGTTCTTTTTCCCTTTATTTGATGTTTTAAATCCTACAAAATCCTTGTTCAAGGAAAAATCAAAGCTGTAACTAACATATGCATTGTTATAGTATCATGCATACACGGATTTAGAGGCTGAGCCAAAATATCTTGTGTGAACTTTCTCATAACTTTTTTTTTTTTGCTTTAAACATGGAGTAAATATGAAGCAGTTCTTTTCAACATGCTTCTAAAAATGTAAATATAAAGAGACATTGCATTTCAAAGACAATTCAGGTATTTGTGTATTATTGACCTGGCAATTAGATAAAAGACACATCCATGTTTCCAGCATATTCTTTTTTGTAACAAGCAAAGTTTATATCTCCATTGAGAGAATCAGGGAAGAGGACACTATATTGTGTCTATATAGAATGAAAAGCATCATAGCAACCAGAACAAATGTAATTTCACAGTACAAAAACAATACCCCATATCAGTATCCTGAGTCCCTTAAAAATCTTCTGCTCACCATTGTCATATCTGCAGAGTCCTCGCAGTTTTAAAATCATTACTTAATTTTCTAAATATCCAGTGGCAAGTTATAAAGTAGAAAACTTAGCTACGTTATGAAGAGATGTGTTAGGAACCAAAGTTAAATGACAGTCTTCAAAATGTCTGTCTGAGTAGGAAGGATAAGCTGAAGAAGTCAAAAAACTTCAGTATGGCAAAGAAAAAAAATTAACAGGAATGCTATGTGTCCAATAAATTTGATAAAAGCACTAAGTAGAAGAAGAAAAAAGTCTCCCCATAGGTAAGAGACAATTTCAGCCGCTCCACATCCGACCAAGGGTGACTTCTATTACTAATTACTGCTTCAGGAGTATCCAAAGTATCATCTGTACTCGGAACCTCTAGCCTAAAACAAATCATAACAGCTATCAAAAGCCAGAACTCTACTTCCCATAGTCTGTCTTCCTCAGATTAAAAGGAAAAGCATTCTTCACTTAATACTTACAGGACCAATTTTGCTCTCATTTATACTGGTAAAACTCCAAAATAATTAGACGGAGGTATAATGATTAAACTGTCTCTCTGCTGTTTTCCCTTACCACCGCCTCTGTACTACACTCCTTTATTATATCAGATTTCTTAACATATTTTGGGTATTAATTGATTGGTATTCCTAATTTTAAGTGATTAAAATGCTAGCTTCTGATAATTAAAAGTAAAAGAAGACAGTGAAAGAAAAGAATCATCACGTAACTCAGTCTTATTTCTTCATCTAAATTTCTTTTTATAGTAATTTTTCACAACATCCAATGTAAAAACATTTTAAGAACAAATATATCCTCCAGAAATGAAAGTCAACTTCCTATCAAACTGCATTGACCCTTTGTTCCTTTCCCGTCACTTCCCTTTCCTCCACTGACAAACATCTGCTGACAGCAGAATTATTAGAGATTTGATCCACAAGACAAGGGACAGTTCAATTCTCCATCAGGATCAGTAAAATCAAATTATTTCTTCATTTGTGCTGAGCAACAGAATTTTCATACTATTTACCTAATACTATGATGAATTACCAATTTTGCACTTGTCATGGGATTTAAAAAAAAAAAAAGCCTGGTTTTACTCCCAGTGAGTTTCTCCTCTGTGGCAGATCTTAAAAGACTGCTGCTTTTCTTCTGGAGAAATTCTTTACCACACATAGTTTGGCATGGGCAGCTGAGCAACTACAGCTCCTCTGGACCTTTCCTATAAGCAGCTGTTCTTAAATCCTGGGTGTGGTACTACCTGAATCAAGTTCATTAAAAAAGAAATTAAAATACCTAAGTCAAAGAATCCTAAAGAGTTTACAATGTAGGAAGACATATCTTTAAAAATCATTGTATAAAACTGTAGTTCTCTCTCATTAATACCTTCCCTCATACCGCTTTATCTTGTCACCAAGTTGATTTGAACTTAGAAATTGTCTCAGCAATAATTTTTAATTGCTTAGGGTTTTTCTTTCATGCTGAATAGATTCTGCCATGGCACCCTTAGGGTTTAGGTTGAGCTTCTTGATGCAGTTGAAAGCTTGGTTAGTTCAACCACTCACTAAACTGTATTACTCAGCTCCAAGAAGGTAAAAATCACTGCTGAAAAATTCTAAATATAGTGCCCAGTCTTGTGATTCAAGTGAAGTAATGGACACTTTGACTCTTAACACCTCTCAGTACATTATGCTGATTTTGAGGTCGGCTGTGTTTTCTGTCAGCAAGACAAAAATCCCTTTGATTGCATATCCAGTGCACCATGATGTTCCTGAAGTTCAGTAGCTGCACTCACACTGATGCACCAGTGGAGCACTCTCAGGCACTTACAGCTCACTTCTCCAGTGTTCACAATTTCTGGCAGAATGTATTTGAAGATTTGCTGAGGCAGTCTGTAGCCACCAGTTAAAAACAGTATGAAAAACACCTCCCAAAGCAATTGTTCCTCTCCAGGGCTGATGTGACTGTGAAGAGGTGAATGCTCATGCAAACAGTGAATGCTGGCTGAACACCCAGCAGCATCATCGTAGAACTCTCCATTAATAGCAATATGGAAACACTGGGGGTGAAAGTTCAACCCAACCTTGCTGTGCAACATTTCCACACAACTCAAAACTATAACCTTTGTCATTCAAGCTGATAAATGCATGTCCTTTTTGCCTGTTGCAGAAGTGACACCTGCTGCAGCTCATGGTGCACATGACGGTGAGGTAACACAGCTGCTTGACTTCAGCCTCAGGCTGGGCAGGTGACACCAGAGAGTGGCTGCTGAGGTAAAGCAGCAGAACTTGAGCCATTCTGCTTCATGCTGCATGCACAAAGAAGCTGAGAAACCAGAGCCCAAAACCACCTAGTTGCTCATGTCCAAACTTCCCAAAGCTTTACAGGTGTATGCCAGGTAGGGTACACAAAGCTCTAGTAAACATGACTGAAAACATGGATAGGAAAAAATCCACTCTTGACAAGAAAAACACTCATCTAGCATACATGTCAGGGGTGTGAAACAATACATCAGACTTCATTATCCTTCATAGATTTCCAAAGGCCTGGGAAGGAACACAGCTGCACTTTAAGGATGGATAGAGCTCTTAAAATCTGCCTTAAACCTAATATTCAAAGCATTTTCTTTCAAATTCACTGCAGACAGCTGATTTAAAACTTTGTCTTTTTTTATGAGAAACACAAAGCTTATCTAGTGTTTGCATAGCAACTATCACAATGACAGAGTAAAAGAATGAAGAAAATTTTTAAAAACTGAAATGAAGCAGCATGATGCTACTGCCATAAAAAAGCCACATAAAACTGGCTGCTTAAAAATAGAAAGTAATGCACTCATAAAGCTCACATGTTAATTACACGTTCAATTTTAGCCCATGGACAAAACTACCTAAGAGTTAAGTTTAAGCTGACTGAATTCTGTCAGCTTTCAATGGATTTAATCTTTTTTTAGGTGCAGCTTTCAGTCATTAAGCCTAATTATGAAGAAAATTGAGAAATTTTATCACATGCAAGTTTGGCCTACCTGAAACTAACATCACTCATCACATTCCCAACATGATTCTATTATACTTAGCCAAAAAGAGGTTTCTCAAAAGAAGCCTAATAAATGCCATAGTTGTTTTTGTTTTCAACTTCAAAATGCTACCTACCCCCTGGTCAAGTACATTCTACACCTCAGAAGAGCCATTCTGTTACCAAAAAAATATCCACAGCAAAAAAAAAGAAAGTCATTTGTATTGCTCACTTGACCCTGAGGGTGTAACAATGCCACATTTGGGGCAGACAATCCCCAATCTAAGTATCTGAAATCCAGTACTGAACACACTAACATGGATGTAGGAAGGTGTGGGAAAAAAATGCAATGCTCTAGTGTTAATGCTTAAATCTGAAGCATTTTTCTCTTAAGTTGCAAAATGCTATATACTGTTTCATGTAAAGAGAAAAGTTTTTTAATTAGCAGCCAAAAACTAAATTCCCAAACTAAATACTGAATTGTCTTCAATGAAAAGGCCACCAGGAACCTTGGCAGCCCTAAAACCTCTAAAATCAGTGTTTCTAAAAACATAACTAATATATAAATGAGCATGTTCATTTATGTGCATATGAGTAGGCAGAGCAGGGGGATGAAAGCCTCTGCAGCGATGTCAGCAAGTAGAGCTTCACTACAGGCCAATTCCAGATGACAAATAGCTGCCTGCGAGGGTGCTGCGGGGACGACACCAACCGGTGGAGAATGCTTTTGGACACCAATATTGGAGATGTGCTGGGAGATTCACACATTGGTTCCCTTTTGGCAAAGCAGCAGACAACAGCTGACAGGAATAGTCAAGCTTGCGTAGGTTGCTAACCCATACAGAGGAGGAGGGAAGAAGATGTAGCCTGGTATACAAAGGAGCAGCCACTTTGGAAAGGGTCTTCTTGCCCCTGCTTCGTTCCCACCCACCACCTAGAGTTCTATAGGATTATTTCCTCTCTGTAAATAGCAAAATTTCCCTATTTCAGTCAGGATTAACTGGGTGGCAGTAGTCAGAAATTGACATTGGCAACATTTTATAGCTTGTAAATAACCCTCTCATATATCCAGATTAAAGCACTTAATTAAATAATTTGCAAGTTCTGTCTAGAGAGAACTCTTATTTTCAGCATTTGAAACCACATTATAAATTAATGATAAAAGCTAAAATGTATTACATCAGAAACATACTGTACATGAAAGCATGCTACAGCTCCTTCATTTTCAGTGACATCTGAAACAAGAAACTATAACCTGAATACCACAGACCATCAGCCAAGAGGCAAGGAAAGAGATCAAGTAGGGCATGTAGCCAGATGTCACATAACGATACTGAGTTATAAATCAGTTTGGGGTACACTAACAAGGCACAGAATGTTCAACTGAATTCACAGTTCCTTAAAGAGCAAGGAACACAAGGCCTTCACATGAAGCCACAAGGGAAGCATATATGCACGTGACCCTGCTCTCTCCTAAAAAAGCATTTTCCTATGACAGTTTTCAAAAAGCAAAAAACACTGGAAAACAATTAAAGATGGAAAAAGTAAGTATCTCTCTTGGCTTTAGGAAGACTGCCCAGACCAGTTTTAAGAGTTTACGAAATCATTGATCACAGAAATGCTAGAACTAGTTAAATCCACTTTTTTTTCATCCCAACAGTTTAGGATTTTTTCCCCCTAGGAAATAGAGACGCTTTTATTTTACAAAGCAAGGAAGTTACTCCAGCTGCTGAACACACATGCAAGTAGCTAAAAAGTCCAAAACACCACAATCACCCTAAACAGTGATATTGGCACTCTGAGTGAACATACAACCAAAGGATCCAATCTCTTTTATTCTAAAGCAGAATATTTGATCTTTAACAAAGTGAATAACCAAGGCTGCAAAAAAATGGAAAAATCTTCAACACATCATAATCAACAGACCTGAGAGTAAAAAATGTTCTTCAGTTAAAGCATTCATCACAGGTGAAGAAGTTTCTTAAAGTATCATTTGCTACTGTACTGTGAATTAAATCTGTGAAGTAAACCTTGGTTAGAACTATAACAATTAAAAAAAAATCTGAAACTATCATCTTTAGGTCTCCAATGTAGGTTCCTGTCCTGTAGCCTAAAACAATGTGTTAGTCCTCTTTGAAGATTAGTTTGGAGAAACCATGTAAATTTAATGCTGAACCAGAGCACCTTTGCTCAGGATTAACATGACAAAACCTGTATTGACACTACCTTTAGATAATTCACCAAGTACTCCCAAGTCTATGTGGCCAGAGACCTACTGGGAGAAGAGAAAATACAACTTCCAAACATTTAGCAATAGATAGCAAGAAAATTAATTATCTGCCATGTCACTAAGTCACCAAAGCTACAGAGGTTCAGTGCCTAGAACTGTACCCTGAAGCAATTTGTAATGCATAAGAAAAAGTTCCAATACAATTTCTGAAGGTCACAGACTGCAAACCAGGAAACTAGCAGGATTCTTCAGCTAAAACTGAAGAAAACTTGTAGCTTTGAAGTTTAGCTACTTAACCCTGCCACAATGCATTGCTACCATCTCTCTCACCTGTGCCTCCAACATGAAGTTCTAGCCAAGCCTCTCTTAGATAAAATGGACATCCTCACATTATCAGGTCTATGGGAAAAGATGCATATTTGCTTCAAAATGAAACTTCTGTTTGATATTAACACTATTGCTGTTAACATTATTAAAGTCTTGGCTATCAGAAAAAGTTGCAATGGTATTAGCAAACCTGACAAAAGCCTCAACTGCACTGCTTCATGCAACTTAGCATCAAGGAAAATTTAAATACCTCATGCTAAATTTGCAGTAACAATTAAGATTTGAGTTTTCTGACAAAACAGAAGAAATGGGGTGCCACCCAAGCCCAGTTTCAAACACTCAGAGTTTATTAAACACACACAGAGCTTCTTCAGGAAATAAGCACACCAGAAAAGTGGCTTACTTCTGTCTGAAGATGTATGTATATAAAAAAGATCTATGGGTATAAACAGAACAGAACCCTCAAGAAGTAATGGAATTTGAATCCTCCTGCAAAGCACTGACACCACCTATATAATTTCTGAGGAATGCTTGTCTAATTGTTTACAACCGGCTTCATTCCTCCAAATAATGGCAAACTCTCAGTCTTCCCTAACACTGCCATTCAGCACTGAAGTATCTTTATTTAATTTACCATGTTTAATCTATGTCATTTAAATCACAATTTCAGCATAAATGCTTGTACACTGAGCATGAAGAGTTCATAATAAAGTTTGCAGACAAGTTCCATCTGTCTAGAAGCAAGTGGCCACTGAACAGCTTATCCAGGGCTGGCAGCATGAGTAGGATGCCTTCAGTTCAAAAGAATAAGTGATCATGGCAGCATGGAAAGTTCTAAATTTTATTACTGCTGATGACTGGTAATAGAAGGCCATGGTTAGCATAAGAGATAGGCACAGTGCCTACTCTGCCCATGGATTAAAATATAGCCCCAGACATTTATTTTTATATAAAATGTTTGTTAAAATTGTTTTAGAGAACATCCAGTTCCTGTAAATGTTATGGGAAAATGACATTTACAACTAACCGGTCTCCTCTGAGTAACATGAAGTGGCGGAGTGCCATTTTCTGTCATACCAAAAATATTAACTAATTGAAGTTTAAAAAGTTTGTATAATTTAGATCCTTGCACAATTATGCCCAATTCTGGTCAAGACAGCAGCACCAGCACTGCCTCAAGGGCATCATATACCAGAACAGCACCTATTTTCCCACCTGAGCCCCCTTAAAAACATTCTATAAAAGAGGTCCACCTCTTTTACACTATGATGTATGGTGTTGCATACAGTATATAAAAAAAAAACTTCACAGGATTTATCTGTATAAATTGCTTAAGGAAAATTCAGACTGTTCTCTTATTATAAAACAGTATCATTAAATTTAAGTGTAAATTATGACTTAAGGGTTACAAACTTACACCGAGCTGAAGCAACTGACTCGTTCACAGACACAGAACTCCTGCAAACCCCTCAATCAACTGAAGGATGCAGAGTAAATAGCAAAGACAAAAACACCTCCAAATATTACTCTTGCATCAATAGTAAACACAGCAAAGCAGTGACTGCAAAGTAGTATTTGCCTTCCACAAACCAAACACACATGGCTGGGATCATCAATCTAGTAGCAGCCTCACCAGAACTATCCACAGCTTGGGCAAGCTGCACTCCCTTGTTTGTGCCTGATCTTTCCATGGGGAGTGGGAGTGAAGACAGGCAGAGGGCTCCAAAGGACACTTTTCAGGAGCTGAGTTAACTCCTTCAAGTTTTTCACTTGGAATCCTAGCAGGGGACTGCAATGTTATCGATTCCTAATACTGACACTCTGAGTAGAAAATGCAAACCCATTCACCTGCCTACAGGGTAAGGGGTAGGATCAAGCCCTGACCTGTTTATCTCTGCAATATTGAGTGTTTTATCACACTTGGTGATTTTAAAAACATCTCAGTAACTGTGGTCAAGCAAAAACATTCTATCGGGAATAGAACTTAAAGCATACACTTAAAACAAAACTCAGGTTCATAAAGACACACAATTTCTCCCCTCAATTTAACTTGTTAGCATGTAACATTAAATATAAAATGCAATCATTTCAATGATGCTGTTGTTTAAAAAGCACAAATCATAAAAAACAATAGTTGTCTTGGTTTATTTTTTGTAATTAGTGCACTTAGAACCTATTTGGATTAATAGTAATTCTCAAAGTCTGTTACAGTAAGTTAACACTGTTTTTTCATTCCAATAAATGTGAGGGTCAGGCACAAAATTTCACTTTTTGAAGATGAAGACAAGACAGAAGCAGGACCTGATTAGTAACTGAAAAGTTCTGCCTCAGTTTTCTTGCTTTGACCCTATACCACATCTCTTGTGGTTCATCTTTCCATTTCCTTCAGTAAGCTTTCCATCTGCAAAACTATAATTTGCTGGCTGACGTAAATTTGAGGAGTTCCAAATTCTGGTGTTGCATCTGAAATTACTGCCTTTATTTCTGATTTTACAAGCAGTATGACAGGAGACATTGAGAGATGGGGAAGAAAGGGAAAGGTGGTAAATATTAACTACGGTAATATAAAAAAAAATCCCAAGTTACTAACTAACAAAACCTAAGTGCTGTTCCTGTGAGCTGGTGTTACCAGCTCAATACCTTATTGATGTATTTAGATTCAGAACAGAAGAGGATTAAGTCATGCTGTGTGCACAGTCATATGGCATTAAAATGCCTACAGTAATAGATACTGACTTCAAAGAATACCTGAAATAGCTGTTAAATCTAGAAAAAGGAAAGAAGAAAGCAGAGTGCATCTCAAAAGCAGCAACACATCAGAGTCCAGCTCACACTTGATTGTGCCATGTTTTCAAATAAGCTGAGTGCTGGGACCCAGAGTTCCTAAGGCTAACTTCATGTAATGCTCATTAATATTGTGGTCTCCTCAGGTTAGTGTTCATTTAAAATGTTTTCAAGATAATCAGTCAAGTCAAAAACCATACCAAAAACCTGCCAACAATTTAATAGGACAATATCTTCTTCACTCCCACCTAAAAGTCCCACTCCTACCTGCCCATCATAATTTCAAATACCGTAGATGGCTGCCATTAGAAGATTAGAAATTAACATTTGAATTAATAATTATCATACTGGCATTCAAAGCCTTACTGCCACAGAAAGCATTAATGCTTTTTTACACAAGACTGATGTTTTGATAGGTGACTTCCAAGAACATCCAGATAAGGAAAAAATGTAATTCAAGACAGAATTTTTTTTTCTTAAATGAGGTTTCATAATAAAACAAAACTGAAATTCAGTGCTGAAGTGAAATTACTTGAACTGGAAGTTAATCTGGTCTTAAATTAACCAATATAAATCTGTTAAATGTTTCTCACGCCATTTACTGTCACTGAATTTACCCAGGATTTCGTAACATTTATGAGTGCAAATATCCTTATATCACCAGTAAGAATATTCAGAAGCTTAGCAGTTGTGAAATCATGGTCAGAAACATCAGTACTCCAGAATAATTAATTTTTAAAACCATGTATTATCTACTTGTGTTTACTCAGCATCACAACTAAGTACATCTGGTTATCCATGTGAAATTTTGCCCGTTAACCCAGAACTGGCAATACCATTCATCTTCTATGACTTTTATTAAGACTTGTAAAGCAAGTCAGCATTTTAAGCATCAGATAAAACGATAATTACTTTGTGACAGTCTATGGAGTAATAAGAACTCACATCCCCCTCATTAAAAGTTCTCATTTTATAAAATGTATTTCCTTATTGAGAATTATAGACTTACACAGTCTCTTCAGTTGAGACAGCCTTTGTGGAGGTTTGCATCCTAGCATAAATGAATTCCTTGAAATTTACAGATGTAAATTAATGTAATGGAAAACAAATTTTAAAGTAAGTATTCACATTCTGTTGGGAAGTGCTGACTGATTCAGATGAAGCCAGCAGATTACACAACAGCTATGGTATGTTGTTGCTGCTGTAATTTCAAAGGCTTTTGACTTTCTTTATGACAGGGGGAAAAGAAGCATTAATAAAGATAATAGAGAGCCATAAAAAAAAGCTGTAACATATGTCTTCATAAAAACTGCACATTGATAAATAGAACTGAATAGTAGGCAAAGGAAAAGAAAAAAAATTTAAAAAAATGCATAGCCACCCCAAGACCAAAAATACTTTAACAAACACAAATTTTGTTTCAATGAACTGTGGAAGGTAAACTGGTTTTCTTACAAAAATAAATATGTAACTACACTGGTGTCAAAAAATTACTACAACTTGTAAGATTTACCAGAAATGATGAAGCATGTTTCTTCTCTCATTAAAGGCCAGACCATGTCTTATTGCTAACTGGGAAGAGTGCCTCAAAGGAAGAGGCATGACTTCATCCACATTTAAAAGCTTTCAGCTTAAAGCTTTTATTTGCTTTGTACCAGGGGAAATTCAAGCATATGTCCAAAAACTTTAGAAGTCTCCCTCGTGTAATAACCTGTTGAACCTCTCGTAAACCACATCTTTCATCTGGGGAAGGGTGAAGAGCATGACCTGGTGAAAAATATGTATCTTTATGATTTAAAAAAAAAGAATCACAGGAATTAAAAATCACTATAATTTCTGCAGAATGGTCTGATACAGATATTGACAATATGTACATTAAAAACTGTACACTTCAGTGAGAGGAAAGACAAAAGCTGAGCTTTAAAAACCATCATCTGTTTCATTTGCATCCTTAGAGGACAGCCTTTTCTAAAGTTACCACTACAACATTGCTTAAACAAACAAAAAAATTCATAATTTTTATTCTTATTATTCAAAGAATAACAATTCATTCTAGAACAAAAATAAATAATTAAATAAAATAAAAAGTTAGAAAACAAGAGTGTTGCAATCTCAACCTCCCATACTTTCTTTGGTTTCTGTGAAACAAAGGAAGTCAGCCCCTTAGAATTCTGTAAAAACATAAACAATCTCCTGGGTCACCCCAGGAAAATGGAAAGTCCCTCTTAAAGACAAAATCTAATGACATGACAGGACAGTGAACTGTTATGGGAGTCTCCACATCTTGTAGAGAGTGCAGTCATTATGTTGCCAAATTTAATGTAGTGTAGCTGAAGCTACGTGCACTTGGAAAAAATTAGGAAAAACAAGACAATACAATTGAATGCAGGGCATTAACACCAAGAAGCTGTAGCCTTCATACTGAGGGAAACAACTACAATAAACAGAGGAGAGCTGAGAAATACAATTTCTTCCAGGAAATAAAGGAGCAGTTAACTGGTATTGCAAATAAGTACAATATTAAGCCACAATAAAGCAATAATTTATAACAGAAGCTCTGAAGTAATAAGACACTGCCCTGACTCTCTTTAACTACCTATCAGTCATTTTCGTAAAAACAATTTTTGATGTCTGTTTTTGCTGGCCTCAATTCAGAAAGGGTTGTTGTTGTAGTCCTGTGAAGTCAACTGCTTAGAGTTGTGTGAAAGTTGTGTCTAGGTATATCATTTTTAAATTATATACCTACCTTTCTCTAATACAAAATTACATGATCATTAAATTTAGCTGGCAAAGAAAATGAAAAAAATATTTTATTGGCTAGGGGAGTGCCTGTTCTTTTTTAAAAAAATATTATTTATTTAAGCCAACTGTTTTGACCTTTGTATATTTTCAGTAAAATTGCTCTCTCAGATACTCTAGATGCTGTTCTTCAGGAAGACAGCATTTTGGATGATGTTAACACAAAATATTTTTACCCTGTCACCAAAGTCACTAAGTGCTATTATCAGTTCAAGCATTTCTTCAAGCACATGACTTTTTAATTCAGATAATACACATAACAGTTCACCGACCCACAGAGCTCAGGTTCCAAAAAAAACCTGAACAATAGTAATTTAAGAACACAAGCAAACAAATAAATGACCAAAACCCCCAAACATTTTAGGGTCATTTTCCATTCCTATGTCCATATATACAGACACAGTCATTGTCACCTACTGAACCATGAAATGGGAACCCAGCAGCCAAGGAAAAATCTTTGCAAATATTAACAGACTCCAAGCTGACTTCTTACAATTTCAGTCTTTATCCAAAAAATCACTATCTATTCAGCAGTGTTGAGGGTATTTCCTATATAGGAATATATGACTAAGCATACAGTTGTCAAAAGCAAGTGAATAAACTTAATGACATATATCAAAAAATACACCATGCTTAATACATTCTTTTTTTTCTTTCTGGAAACACATTAAAATCCTTCAACTCCCAGTTGCTGTGCTGTGCTCTTAACTTCAATCAAGAGATTTTACAGAAGCATTTTTTTTAAATTAAATAGATCTCAGTCATTACAAATATTTGCTCATGAGTCTGTTCGAATCTTAAAACTGCATTTTTACTTTTGAATGAAGGAATCACTTCTAAACACAGCAAGTCTTTTGGCATGACCAAAGAAAAATTGTCTTAACTGTCTTGAAAATCCTTACACAACAGTCCAGGTACCAGTAATATAGGGAATTTCATTCAAATAGCCCATGCTACACAGACTTGATCAGACTTGACTTGATTGTCAACTTATTTTATTCATTATTTATGCACAATTATCTTATTTGAATCTTAAAACATTTATACAGCATCTCTATGAAAATTACAACCATTTGTTACTATGTGGCTAAGAGCTTCTTTCCAAAGCAATTTAGAGGCATGACTTGCTGGATCATTAGAGCTTCATTTGGCCAGAAAGATATCAACTAGTTAATATGGAAGTGTTGGGTAAAACACTGACTACCTAAGATATTAATGACCACAGCTAAATCTGCCTTAAAAAATAAATTACAGTGAAACAAGTAAAATAAATCAAATGCTAGTAAGTCCAAGTAACCATATTAATATGTCTTAACTTCATGCACACACAAAACCTGAGTTCATTCCAAATGAAATTGTTAGTTGTGCTTCTGTTATGGTTTTATAGCTATGGCAACGGTAAATCATCAATTGAACTTCACTACTAAAGCATTCAGAGGCAAGGGTGTGGAGGGAAAAAAGATTTTTATACTAAAAAGAATTAGAACTGAAAGCAGCACTGAAAAGTAAACTGACAAAAGTTTATATACCATGAACACAGTAAAAAGCTGCCTTTGAGATAGTGCAGTCCTCCCCCCCATTTATTTGTTCTGTCAACCGGCAGCGTTCTTTCAAACTCATTTCACAAACCTCTCCCTCTCCATTTCTTTATTTTCATATCTGTTTCCCCCATTATGTTACTTGGCTGTTGTACAGAACTTATGACTGCATCAAGTCTTTGATTTTATGGCTACTTCCCATTCTGTTAATTTTTCACACCAAGCATTTCATTACATTCAACTTAGAGCAACTTAGGCACTAAAACAGAAACAGTAGGGACTACGAAGATGCTATAAGAAAATCCATTTTTCATGGATTTCTATACAACATCACCATTAAATCAGATAAGTCTGGTGGACAGTTGTACAATGGCAAGGACTTCCTCTCTCTGTGTAGGAAATGACATTGGTTCCAGAGGGGATGCTGCTGAGGCAGGCAATTGCCCAGGAATATATGCCTTCAGTCAGCCAGCAGCTAATTGAAAGCTGTGCAAAGGAGGCTCTTATCTAAGCTCTTCCTGAACTGAAAGGGAGGCTGCAACAGGAACTTGTCAGTGGGAAGCTGTAAAGACTCATCACTTGGACATGGACATCACAGTGGTGACCCTAGACAGATGTGGAACAGGAATCCTGTGTTTCAGAAGCAACTTCTAGACAGCTGTCATCATATTTCAGAGGGGGAAGAAATAAGGTTTAATGGATGCTTAAACAGTCATTTTGTACAAGTACAGAATGGTCTTGATAACCAAGTCATTTCTTTCACATGATCTACACAACTGAGACTGTACCATTCTTATGAACAACATACAAATACTAATTCTTTATTACTTCAACCTAGGCTTTTCAGATTTTTATTTAATACTAGAATATATTTATCTTGACTGTGGGAAAAATGTAATTGAAAGGAGGCATACATGCTGACCAAACCTAATCATACTTTAGATGAACTCCATAAGCATCTCCTTGACAAAGAAAAGTCCACAAAAGGGCCTAAGAAGTTGAGGTGTTTGGAGATTTCTTAGGATCTTACATAAACAAATGTACAACTTCATCCCAAGTCTCTTGCTAATTAAGTATTTTGCATCCTAATAAAGACTGAGTATTAACATAAACTTGTAAAGCTAATTTTGGAAAATCATCATGAAAACCTTCAAGAATCATGTAAAAGCAGGATTGTACTGAGGCATGTCTTCAAATCCAGGCCTAACGCACATTAAGCTATTTGGGCTTGGTTAAGTTCAAAAGGCACAACTGAATACCTGTTTATCTGCTGACTGCATTTTTGTGTGTGTGTTTGATAGGAAGTCATGAGGCCTAAGGACAGACTTACCTAATTTTGCTCTGGTGTGCTGCTTAGGGATTCACATTAGGCAGCCTGGCTAACTGCCCACTATGGCTACATTTCCTTCACATGCTCAAACCTCCTTAAGGTTTAACTGTAAAATATCAGGATGGTTTATAAGTAATAAAGCTAGGAGGTTTATGATGCTGTAAATTCTACCACTGCCCTAATTTCTCAAGCATTATAAAAATTACATTTCTTAAAAAAAAAAAAAAGAGGCACAACATACACAAAAAAACAAACAAAATCTGCATGTACATACCTAGCCCAATAGTTTTGTTGCACTGATCCCTGTCAAAAGTTGAAAATGTAATCAAAGATGCACAGTAACTGGAGTTGCTAAGTCTAAATGGTCTTACTGAAGTGTTCATTACAAAAGAACTTCTGATTAGGAAGTAAAGCCAGTGGGCACTTCCAAATGGTGCTGCAAGGAGAGGTCTGCTTGTAGTTAGAAGTGGATGTTCATGGACATCTGTCAGAAATGTCATAATATTTCAAATGTGTTTTTAAATGCCCACTAAAATGGCTACAAAATACAATATTATTTCCTCCCACAGATTGAAAAAGCTTCTTGAACAAGAGACAGTATATCAGGCAAAAAAAGAAAAGGAAAACAACAAGAAAATAGCTAAACTGAAAGAAGAATTAACTAAACTGAAATCCTTTGCTTTAATGGTGGTGGATGAACAGCAAAGACTCACTGAGCAGTTGAATCAGCAGAGTAAAAAAATTCAAGAATTAACCACTTCTACAGAACAAGCACACGAAAAGCTGGCTTTTGCTGAAGCAAAAATTCAAGAAGAGAAACAGAGATCCAGCAGGCTGGAGGCTGAAATTCACGCCCAGAGCAGTAAGATTTCCCAAGACCAAGAAGCAATGATGGCCAAACTAACCAATGAAGACAGTCAGAATCGCCAGCTCCGGCTAAAATTAACAACTCTCAGCCGGCAAATCGATGAGCTGGAAGAGACCAACAAATCTTTGCGAAAAGCAGAAGAAGAACTGCAAGACCTAAGGGATAAAATTAGTAAGGGAGAGTGTGGGAACGCCACACTTATGGCTGAAGTAGAAGAACTACGGAAACGACTGCTGGAGATGGAAGGAAAAGATGAAGAGCTCATAAAAATGGAAGATCAGTGCAGAGAACTTAATAGAAAATTAGAAAAAGAAGCATCACAGAGTAAGAACCTAAAAGGGGAAGTTGATAAACTTAATAAAAGAATTATGGAGCTGGAGAAACTAGAAGATGCTTTCAACAAGAGTAAACAGGAATGTTACTCCCTGAAATGCAACCTAGAAAGAGAAAAAATGTTAACAAAGCAGTTGTCCCATGAGCTGGATGGCTTAAAGGCTAGAGTTGGTGAGCTTGAAGCAATTGAAAACAAGTTAGAAAAAACTGAGTTTACACTTAAGGAAGATTTAACAAAGCTGAAGAGTTTAACAGTGATGCTTGTGGATGAAAGAAAAACTATGGGTGAAAAAATAAAGCAAACAGAAGAAAAGCTGCAAGCTGCAACTTCTCAGCTTCAGGTGGAACAAAATAAAGTGATGTCAGTTACAGAAAAGCTGATGGAGGAAAGTAAAAAGGCACTGAAATCAAAATCTGATGCAGAAGAAAAGATGTCCAGTGTTACAAAAGAAAGAGATGAGCTGAAAAACAAACTCAAAGCAGAAGAGGAGAAAGGAAGTGATCTTGTTTCCAAAGTGAATATTCTAAGTAAAAGACTTCAGTCTCTGGAAGATGTTGAAAAAGAGTTTCTTAAAAATAAACGTAAGGAGAGTACTAAATCTAGCACCTCCTTGCAGCAGGAAAATAACATAATCAAAGAGCTTTCTCAAGAAGTTGAGAGGCTTAAGCAGAAGCTCAACGAAATGAAGTCCGTAGAAGATGATCTTATGAAAACTGAAGATGAATTTGAGTCTCTAGAACGAAAATACGTCAGTGAACGGGACAGAGCCAAGCTCCTCTCAGAGGAGCTGGAGGCTGTGAAAATGGAATTGGCAAGGTATAAATTAACAGAAAAGGCAGAACCCAGTCAGGAGCGCCTTTTTAAGAAACTCAGAGAAGAGGAAGCTAAATCAAGTCACCTTTCCAGAGAAGTAGATGCACTGAAAGAGAAAGTTCATGAATACGTGGGAACAGAAGAACTAATCTGTCACCTGCGAGGTGATCACACAGTCTTACAGAAGAAACTCCTCCAGCAAGAAAACAAAAACAGGGAGTTAGCCAGAGAAATGGAAAGCCTCACAAGAGAACTGGAGAGGTACAGATCCTTCAGCAAGAACATCAGGCCTGGTCTCAACGGAAAGAAAATTCCAGATGTGCAAGTTTTT
Source organism: Parus major (assembly GCF_001522545.3). Taxonomy (NCBI): domain Eukaryota; kingdom Metazoa; phylum Chordata; class Aves; order Passeriformes; family Paridae; genus Parus; species Parus major. The sequence continues at coordinate 94,311,691 of NC_031768.1, forward strand.
TCTAAAGAAATCCAAACAGATCCAGCAGACAATGAACCACCCGATTACAAAACCCTCATGCCTTTAGAGCGAACAGTCATAAATGGGCAGCTCTATGAAGACAGTGATAATGAGGAGGAACAAACAGTGTCTTTCAAAAGCAACTCCTCCACCGCAAATGCCGCAAACAAAAAACTATGGATCCCCTGGATGAAGTCCAAAGACAGCCATCCTCAAAACGGAAAGATACACACAAAGCAAAATGGAAACTGTGCACAGGCTGGAGATCTAGTGCTAAGCCATACACCTGGCCAGCCCCTTCACATAAAAGTCACTCCAGATCATGGACAGAACACAGCAACCCTTGAAATAACCAGTCCTACCACTGAAAGCTCTCACTCCTACACAAGCACAGCAGTTATACCCAACTGTGGCACTCCAAAGCAAAGAATAACCATTATTCAAAACGCCTCCTTAACACCTGTAAAATCAAAAGCAGGAGAAGGTTACGTGACCCCAGAGCATGTAATTTCTCCTATTACTATGACTACTTTTGCAAGATCTCAAACTCCTGAATCATGTGGTTCTTTAACTCCTGAAAGAACAATGTCCCCTTTGGCTTTACCGGGCTCAAGTTCTCAGGAACAAACACTCACCTCGGAGCCTTTGGAAATGGGAGCCAAGCATGCTGTTTTTAGAGTATCCCCAGACAGGCAGTCATCATGGCAGTTTCAGAGATCTAACAGTACAGGATCAAGTGTAATAACTACTGAGGATAACAAAATCCACATTCATTTAGGAAGTCCTTATGTCCAAGCTCTCACCAATTCCAAGCCCATCAGCCCTTGCAATGCAGTGCAAGACAACAGAACTCCAGCACTACCTAATGGCCTACCCACTAAGCCCACCAATAAAATCACCAGCAGTATTACTATCACACCAACAGCCACTCCTCTTCCACGGCAATCACAAATTACAGTAAGTAATGTCTATAACTGACCCCCATCCATGCTGACACCCTTACCAGCAACCCATCCTGTTTTTCATCCCAGCAAGAATTATTTGGAACAGCCTCTTTACTTTGGGAAAGATCTGTGCATGAACTATACAACAGCATATGGAACTAACGTTAAGTTTTGCCTGCTTAGTGTTACCAAGTGTGCACTTACTGTATATCTTCTCATCGAAATACAGTTATGTAAAATATTTAGTCTTGCACTTGTATAAATGCATCTTTATGTATTGCCATTTTCAAAATAACTCACTTTACTTTTGACTGCAACTTGCCTTGGTAAAATATTTTAACATTACCAAAAAAAAAAAAACAGTAAATAAGTGATTATTTTCATCATTGCTTGCTGAATATTTTTTGTTTGTTATGTGTGGTTTGTATTTTTTCTGCATGTATGACAGAATTTGAATTAAGCCATAATACTGCCTGCTAACTTCAGAAAAGACTTGTTTCATTATCTTCCCTACTATTTCCCAATTCCTTCCTTTCCCAATTCTCATTTCAGGAAATTATCACTACATCACACACAAAATATTATGTATTGTATAACAGTGTTTGGTTAAAACTCTTTTTAAACCCTCCTGCAAACTTTGCTTGTAAGTAAACTGAGTTCAGAAGCTTGTATCACTCCCCAAACAAGGGTCCTTTTCCAATACAACAGAAAAACTGCTGTCATTTAGGTATGCTGTAAAACAAGGTCCAGCAGCAGTTATATTTCTAAACGATAATTCAAGAGAATAGATTTACATACAATAGATTTACATACAATATTCAGATTTCATCTAAACTCCTAGCATTCAATTTGACAAACAGTATACATCACACAAGTACAGTCAAAAAGAAACAAGATTATGGTGTACCTTCATGTTTTTCACTTCATAGACAGAGAAAGCTTGGAAGAAGCATTATGAAGCAGTACTAGATCAAGTCTCCAAACTTGATCCAAATGCAGGTCTCTGGGTCTGGGATAAACAGAGTGCCATACAGAATGGACAAAGCAGGTTAAAGTATTTCAGTGACAATTACAGTATTTGTGCCTAGCAAAAGGACAGAAATGAAATGTGCCAAGCAGTCAATTTTAATTTCCCATAAAATACTGTTAGTGGTAGAGCCCCTTCACATACAACGTAAATCTGTCCAGGAGATCTAGAATGCACTTTCAAACTTCTGTTTTTCACAAAAGTTGTACACCTCAAATCTAAATTGTAACAGTTGTTCTTCTAAAAAGCTAAATGGCCATAAATTTGATACTTTCATGGGGCGGTGGTGGTATGTATTATTTTTTTAAAACATTAAAAATTGCAACATACTTATCAACAAGGAAGTTTGCAAGTAAGCAGAAAGTCCCTACTCACTAAACCCTTATCTTTATTCTGCCTATATTCCCCAGAGAAAAGAAATATTTCTGCAGTATAACTTAGCAACGGATTCAGCAAAGAACTTTGGCCCATGATCTCACATAATAAGGGGACTTCTATCATTTTAAGTCCTTTTGATTGACAGGAAACTAAATGTTTATAGCTACAGATAATAACTGATTTTAGAACAATTTCTACTGAAAAACAAAGTCCACTGCCCATATACACTTTTTTCAGTAAACAATGGGAAGAAAAAAAAAATCAAATTATATAAGAAATGGATAATAACATATGTATTACAGTTGAACAGTGGCAGTTTCAAAAGGAGAAATTGTGTGTGGACCTGCACAACCCCAGCTTATATAATCAGAAGTTACTAGGCTTCATAAAAGGTCCTTCTTCCTTGTTTTGTCTCAGTAGCTCCATGGCTGCACAAGTGAGCTCTGACTAAGACCTGGGTCATAGGGAGGACATAGTCGTCTTCTGCAAAGCAAACTTTGACTCACACCAACTTCAGCAAAAGTTACTGATGAAGACAGCAGCCAGAACTCAAGCAAAGCAAAATCATAATATTTTTAGAGCATGTTAATTAGATGAACAAGTTAGCTAATCACATTCAGGGGACACATTCTTTACTGCAGGGCTCAGTTAAGAGCCCAAAAATCAGTACCTTCAAAATACATTCTCTGCACTTCTGTTCTTTGGGACACTGCATATCCTGCTGATCTATACCTAAGATCTCTGCAGGAACACAAGCATGGTACTGAATAACTGTGTCTGAAGTAGCCACTTGCCAGCATACTAACAGACACCAAATTCTCCAAAAATTAAAGGACTAATGTTGGTCTTCCAGAGGCACTAAAATTTTGTTCAGTTAGACCTAAAAAGCTTGTAGGGGAAAAAAAAAATCAGATCTGCCTTCAAAAATACACAGAAACATGTTGATCATTAACCACCTGGGCATCTATTAGAATATCTTATGAAAGAAAACTACAAATAAGGGCATAGCAATAAGCACGCACAGTCCTTTGGACAATTACCAAGATATTATGAATAAGGAAGTTCAGTATTTAAAGCCAAGATCTAAATACAAAACCTAGATGAGAGTTCACACCATTTCTAAGTATCATCATTTAACAGGAGAGTACTTCTGTCCCTGTCTTAAACTCATAGTGATTGATCAGTAACTGTCCAATTAACAAAAGACAAAGGAAGCAGCCACTCATGATCATTAACTCCTAAGTAAGAAGCATCAGCACTGCCTGAAAATGAAATTGCTACATTTCCTGAAAACACAGCATGATTAAGGAATTACATTCCCCTACTGATGAAACAACCTCTGTGTAGATTTAACTGACTTCACAGCAAAATTTTTGTCAGTCATTCCAACAGATAAAAAAATCAAAGAATTATTTTTGCCTGAAAATAAGATTTGCACAATGAAACAGGTCTGTTCTGTTTGAATTCCCAAGATCAGTTTCAAAGCAGAGAAAATAAACACCTGGATGTATTTGCAGAGAGCTGAAACTTAATTGTTTAAACAGAAAAAAGTTAACTGCAATTTTATCATAAAATAGCAAACAGGAAGCATAGCTTTAGGATTTACAAATTAACATTGAGTTGTTCAGATCACCACTCCATATTTCAGAATATTTCCATTTTGCTGAGTGGGAATAGCCACCTGCTTCCTTGGCAGACAATAAGAAAACAGCAGAACAAGGAGAAATTTTTATTAAGTTATCTGCACATTGATTCAAGCACTCTGAACAAAAACATCAAGCACAATCACATTAAAATTCAACAGTAAGACAGCTTTTATAGGAATTTCAGCTACTCTCTAAGTGGTAAGTATTGCTGTTAATTTGGAGGCTGAGACACTTTTGCTTTCAGCAGCTGCTCAAAAGCCTAAAGTCTGACAGGTATGTAATGGTTCATTTATATGTTAAGGGTGAAATAAGGTCACGTAGTAAGAAGGATATATCAGAGGGATTAAACTGTGAAAGAGAGCATAAAAACAGTTTTCAGCAGATCATAATATCAATCCTTCTCTTTTCCAAAACTCTTGGCAAGCACCTCTAAGGTCTAAAAATCTACCCTTTCCCCTTTATGTTTAGTTCCCATCAAAAGAAGGGAGAATTAACTAATTAAAATGTGACAGCAGTTACCAGCCCACTTTCCTTCATCTTTTTGGGCTTATTTCACTAAATGATCAAATGGACATAAGCGAGAGCAGCACCAAAGCTTTGGTGCTCGGCATTTTTAAGCCACTCTTTTTATGTGATTAAATTTCTCAGAAGAAATACTTGCAATTTTTGTCCTTACACAGAGAGGATGGATGAGGGGAGGGAAGGAGGGAAAAGGAGGAAAAGCGAAGAGATTATGAAGAGATAATGGTAATCTGAGACCAAAGTGCCCATCCATCAACTATGAGGTAGCACTTCAAGTTACTTAAAGACCTCCTGCAAGCCACTAATTAAGAAACAGAATTGACAAAAATTACAGAAGCAGACTGCTAATCTTCCTGATCCAAAGCACCGTAGCCAATACAGTGTCTGGGGACAGACAGCATGCAAGGCTATAATAAGAAAAAGATCTGAATGTAAGCATTTCATGCAAGGATTAGGAAAGCGTGCTCCCCACACTAGGGAAAAAATAACCAGAAACAGAATTGTACAGCTCTATTTTCTGAATAAGATTCAATGGATGCTGCAGGGTTAGATGATGGAAAGGGAGCAACCATCTGCAGGATGACTTTGTCCCTAGGAAACAGATATTGAGGCAGGCAAAACAAAAACTGACAACTGCCTAATCTCCAGGCTTAAGGAAAGACTACCAAAACATTATGTTACCAAGAAACAGAAGAGAAAAAGATCTTATGGTTCAAACACAGCACAAGTGGGTGTATAAAAACGTTTTTAAAATTAACACCAAGTACTGTAAGTGGGAAATTGCTCAAAAAAAAACAAAAAAGACAAACCATAAAAATTTAAGCAGCATGAAGTGATTTCACAGATCTGCAGCCAGTGGCCCAAAGATGAAGCTGAATTCTCTCTGTGCTGTAGCTAGCACATTACCCAGTCCCACCATACAGTGGGCACTCAGAAAGCCTCAAGTAGCAGAGCTGCCAACTGAATGTGATTCTCTTCTGACCACAAAGCAAAGCATCCTTGAGAAACACTTTTTGAGTACAAGTGGAAAGACCTCTTTTAATCAATGTCTCTTCATCTGCCATGCAGTGGTCTGACATCACAGGGTTTTCAAACAGGGATAAGCCAAAGAAGCTCCCTCCCTTTTTTCTCCCCTACCACAACCCAAATTACAAAAAATTGCTTTCAGTTGTGCTGTCACCACTGTGCTGAAGGCAGCACTATGAGCCAGGTCAAGAAACTAACCTGGATTTAAAAAAACAAAAAGCCATACTCCACAAATCCTCATTAAAACAAAACAAACCAAAAACCAAACAAACAACCTCAACAAAACAGGATCCATTTCACAGCACAGCTTTATAAAGAGCTACATCAGCATAACTGAATGGACAAGCAAAAAGGAAAAAGGAGCATTTTATAATGCAATCACTGCTCAATCCTGGTCCCTCACCATTGTCTGAAGAGATAAAATATACTTTAAATATACAACAAAGATTCATCAGTCCCATTAAAATAATTCTGTATCTCTCTTGGGAGAGAAGTTAATCAACTTGTGCAAAAACTGAACAGGGCAGCTTTGAATGTGATTAGTACCTAAATTTTCTTATCCTTGATTGTCTCATACGCAAGCCACTATAAGTCATGTTTTGTCCTGAATAAACACCAATCTTAGCTAGATAAAAGGTAAAGAGTCTTTTACTTTAGTTATCATTTTATATAGATTAGGAAAAAAATATATATACTGACAATAAGACTCTGATTAACACATCTTTCAATGCAGCCTCCCAAGAGGAAAACAGCCTACTCACACACAAAAACCACAGTAGTAAAAGCAAGGGGGTCTTTTTCCTTCTCCATGCATAACCTCTGTAAACCTTTTCAACAGAAATTTGCTAACATAGGGAAAACATACTCAAAGCTTTTGAACAGACAATATTGATAATGAAGAAGTTTCCACATTAAAAGTGGGTCTAAGTGCAGTTTCAAGCACCCTTAAAAACTTCCTTAAAAATACCCAAATGTAAACATCCCTACATGTTCCCAATCTGTACAGAATGATCCTCCACTGCCCAGAATCTAACTCAACAAATGGCAGAGCAGCTTTAAACCAACTGGGCTGCTGGTCCCAGCCAGGCTGTATTATTCTCTCCAGCAGAGAGACTAAGTGCCAGCACTCCCCTGTGCGGGACACAGCTGATACTGCAGGGTGTGTAGTATTCTAAAAAAGCCATGCACTTCTGTTCCTAGGCACCTCCAAGTGCCCTGTCAAGGAGCCTGAGACCCCTTGGACTTTCAAGGGGAAAAGGGAAGATTAACAACAAGCGGTTGTTCATTGCAGCTGCATGACGATGCTGATCAACCATCCTACGGGAGTTAAGCCACAACATAACCTTACCCTTCTCTGCATTTTGTCAATTATCTGCCAGAAATGAGTCTTTAAATTATCCAAAGTTTAAAATAATGTCATCACACTTGCCAGTGAAGACATTTCCCAAGAAAAGCAAGGCATGTAACAGAACTTTAGAAACTGTAATTACATCTTCTGCCTCCAACCATTCTTTTCCCCACCACCAGAAAGTAAATTTAAACTCTGTATTCAGGAAATCAGATCACAGGAACACATTTAAGTGCAAAGCACATTTAAGCATTAGTGCAAATTGTGCCACATACATGGAAATAATTTCCAATATTAAGACAGATTTTTTTGGTCAAATATGCCATATTATTGAAATCAAGAGGGCTGTAATAAAGCAAATATCAGCAGAAGAGTAGAAGACACATAAAATAGAGCTTAAAAAGGATCTCAGGACATTTTTTAGCCTACTTCCTCACTATAACTTTACTTAGAACCTTCCAAATTACAATAATTCCAAGTAACTGGTTCATACAGTCCCAAAAAACTTCTGCAATGACAACTTCACAGTTACCCAGCAGTCTGGAACAGGGCTGAAATACCCTTGTCATTAACAATCTTGCTAATTTCTAAACTAAATTTATGTTGCTGAAATTGTACTTCAGCATTCTCTTTCCTGTCCCCCTCACTGGACTTTGAAAATTATTTTCTGTGCAACACATATTAGAAGACAATTATCACGTCTCTTCTCAGTTTTGTTTTCTCCAGATTAAACAAACCCAATTACTCTCCCACTTAATAGCTCAAGTAGTACGACTCTAGATTATTGTAGAGTCATTTTCCCTCAGCTGAGCTGTTTATAGTGGTGTGACAAGGCAGTGAGCCAAGCCAGACACCAGCCTGGCTTAGGTCTTATCCAAAGTGAGTTAGTTAGAGTCAGGATTACACTGCTCCTGCTCACATATCTCAGTACAGTCACACACACAGGTGTGCTGCATAAAAGGGAATTCAGAGCAACTGAGACTTCTCTCTTTGGATTCCTAGAAAACAAATGCCAGGATCTAGTGAAAGAAAAGTAAAGAAAAGGAAGTCCTGAATTCTCTGTGCTGCTGAGGATGCCTAACCAGAAATTTCAGCCAAAACTGTCTGGCTTGGAGACCAAAGGGAATATTCAAGTTTATCACTTAATCTTAACTCGTTCTCACTTGCAGATCTGGCTTTCATTCTGACTGCATTCAATCATCCAGGAGCAAACTTAAATCTGGCAAGAGGCATGCCTTGTGCACATACAGACATGGACTGCTGAGTAAAGGATCTTCAGCACCATCCACTGGACACATTCACTAAAGCTGCAAACGATAGTCTTGTTACTCAAATTTCCTAAACCAAAAATTTGAGCACAGAGAAAGAACCTTGTCTTAAAGTTATTTCTCCTAGATCAAGTGCTACAATGACATAGAAAAAAAAGAAAAAAAAGAAGAAAATCTACAGCATAAATACTACATGCTCTCCATTTAAATAAATAAAGTTCAAACAGGAAGCAAAGCACACATCATACTTCAGAAGGAAAAGGATTAGGACCAAAAGCAGGAGAACTACTTCAACAGCACAGAAACAGAACTATTTCCTCTCCCTGACACTCCCATATGCACTTGCCTTAGCCCACTCCCTAAAGCGAGCTTTGCATCGCATGAAAATTCTCTATGCGTACACCTTACAGCACCTTAAGCACTGATCTAGTCAGCTGACCCAAAATGTTCTGTTTACAGCTTTTATCTGAGGTTCATAGTTTGTCAAATGCAAGTTTTAGAAAATAAATAAAGTTTAATCCTTGATCTAGCTACACATATGATTGAATTTAAAAAGTAAAGGGTCAGTAAGTATTTTCCTTAAATTTAAATTATTCATTCTTTCCTCTCTGGAATTTATATCACAAATTATAAAAAATAAACCAATTTTTAAGTGCAGTATAAGGAGGAAGAGAACTAGATGGGCAGTTTGTTAAATCCTTGCCTGCATCAGAATCACATCATTTTGAATTACAAAAAAAAAAACTTGCTTGAAATTAAATCTGATAGCTCAGAAGGCCACATTGCCAATGGTGGTTTTAATGAGCTAGACTAAACTAGACTAAACTGAACTCATTAAAGGTCACTAGCTAAACTGATGCAAACTATAGGCCGGAGCACAGGGATATTTCAACACCTAACTTGTCATTGATTTAATAAAGATGCAAAAAACCTGTAAAAATCTGGGCCCACGAATACCTTCCTGAAGTACACACATGGCTGGTCAATCAACTCCAGACAATACTCCAACCACTTTGTTACTGAAGGAATCTCTGGGACGCTTCTCAAAAAGACCCTGAACCAAACAAAACTCTTAGAGATATAATCTCACTTTAGTATGCAAGATTTTACATAAATATTTTTATCTATTCACCTCAATATACTTAGCAAATGATGGGTAATGTAATTCTTTGTATAGCAGGGAAACAGACACATTTTCTATCATCTCCATAATTACATCAGCCAGCAGCACTGCCAGTAATAGTCCACCCAAACATTTTATTCACAATACTGTCCTCATCTACCAGGCCATACTGCATGGTCAGAGGCAAACTCTTCCAACTCAGTACTCAGAGAAAGCCACGTAACAGTAACACAATTATCCCCTCCAACATCAATTCCTTTCTTAACACAGCATCTTCAGTAACAGAAGCAGAATGCTTTCTGGTTTGGGGGCAAAGAGTGAATTCTTTTTTTTTGCTTCCTTTCCTACTAACAATATTAATGCTAAAATTTCAGCCTACAATAAAAATGCATGTTAATTTCGTTTACTCAACATTTAACGAATAGTTCCAGTCGGGTTTAAGTGAAATACTGGGATGCAATACAAAAGGAAATCTTCGCTGCCATCTAGAGGTAAAATCTTGAAGGAACACAGGGGAAGAAAAATGCATCTCATTTTTCCTTACGCACTTTCAAAGCCAAACTCTTTCCTTTCGATGCATTAAAAAAAAAAAAATTTGAAGTGCTACAAACTGAAACATGCTGATTTTAAAAATAAAAACCCGAAAGAGGTTTTAGACATTCAGACTAGGTATCTCCTCTTTGGTAGTGACCAGTGTTAAATGTCTCTGAATGTTAAGTAGCAGGCACAGAAAGTGGAAAATGCAGCCTCTGGCAGCCTGCAACTTACGGCTGCAATCTCCACACATCTTTGTGTTTAGCAGTCCTTGATGGATGCCCCGAATCAGTAAAAATTCTCTCCAAACCAATTTATATCATCACCTCAAAAACCATCTGTCCCAGTGAGTTTCACAGCTCATTGACAAGGGAAAACACTTTTCACATACCTTTAATCCACCCCCAATGGGTGCCCTCTCACGAACACTAGAGAAATGCCCTATTCCCCATAGTGCTACATTTCTGTTATTTATTTTTCTCACCACCAGCTATTTTTCAGTCTTGAAAAGGTTTAGTGTTTGTTATTAATCTTCACTCAGAAGACATTTTGTAATTGATAGTCTTTGCCACCTTTTTTGCATTTTGGCATACCCTTTCTTGAGCTGTTTGGACAAAACTCAGCAAAACATCCACAATATAGGATGGTTTGGATTCACACACTAAAAAATGATGGGGTTTGTTCTCTTCTATTATTTTCCTAGTAATTTCTAACCTGCTACCTTTTTGACAACTGCCAGTTGCTGAGCAATGAGGATGATTTACATGGATTCCAAGATCTGATCTGTGTTCTGAATCACAATAAATGTCACTACTGTACATGAACTAGTTTTCCCTGCATATATTATTTTTCAATTGTTAACACTGAACTGACACACATTTTTTACTCACTAACATGAATTATTGTCAGCTCTTGCTTCTAATATTCTCCCTGCTATTCCATATGCAAGTAATAGCAAATTTCAGTACTGTCTTCTTGTGCAGTTTATGAATATGTTGAGTATCAGAGGTGTGAGATTCAGATGCTATCTCCAATATACTATTAAAAACTAGCTCACTGCTCTGTTACCTATCCACTTGCCACTTATTAACCTTGAGAATTTTCATTGTTTTCCCACAGTTTGCACACAACATCTGCTCTCACAAGATTCTTTTGTTAGAGACCACTATCAAGGGATTTTTTTTATAGGTCTTTCCCTCCCACATGGGTCTCATCATTAAACAATCCAATAGCATGTACCTATATAACAATATCTGACTAACAGACCTGAATATTTTCCCTGACAAGAAATGTGGATGCTTCCACAAAATTAGAAGCCATGTGGGCAAACGTATTACTTAACTGGCATTTCTACACTTTGATCAGTTCATTTTTAAGTCTTCTTTACTCTAAAGTGGCATTGCACCCCTCTAGCATCACCAACAATTTCAGGGGGGGATTGCACATCACTAGCAAGGAATCTGCAATTCTAAAAAACATCTCCTTCAGAACTCTTAGAAACGTGCTACACTGTTCAGGGAGATTGTTATTATTTTGTCTCTTTGTTATTAAACCTCAATTAAGCCCAGGCTGATTTTCTTCCTTATTCATGATCCATTAAGCATATCTATGACATGCAAACTTTCCCCAAATTCCTCCATGGTCAATACATGCAATGATCTGATGTTGGTTCAGCTTTATTCTATCGAAAACCCCTGTCATACATAATTATATACAGGTAAATGGCAAGCTGTTGATTTGAGACTATTTTTATTTTTTTAATCAGCCCAGACAGAACATTATAGCAACTAGGAAGTTTTCTCAAAATCTGCTTTGATCTATCTCATTCTTATTCATAATTAAGTCACCAGAATGCCAACACTGTTTTCTATTGTCCTCATTTGAACACCATTTCTATTTTATGTTTTTTTTTCAAAAATACATTAAGTGAAGTTCTTTTACCCTTAGCTTGACTGAAAAAGGTATATAAAAATGCTTGTGATGCAGAAAGGTTTTCTCATGAGTAGCATGTTTAATCCTGGTTTCAGATAATGGTACTTTTCAAACAGTCTTCTTGCCTTTACAGTCATTCACCTTTTCGGTGCACGTAATAACTTTTTTAATATTTACATTTTTTGTAATTAAATATGACTGTCATCATTCTAGAGGGAGAGCTGTCTCACAATTACATTTTTTTTGTGTACAGTGGTGACTGTCAAAGAATGATCTCTTACAGTAAAGTATGACCTGGGTATTGCCTTCTACTCAGGACTGAATCAAGATTTTCTTCTGCATGTGAAGTTTCTCTAATTATTCACCCAGAGAACCCACACAGTTCAAGACTTTGCATTGCATCACTCACTCAGCTCCTAGGGCTGATAGTCAGCTGACAGATAGGAAACACCTCTTATTTATACTCTGAGTTTCGATCCATTGAGATTCTTTGATATTCACCAATCAAGCAGGTAAATTAAATACAAAGCTTCTGTCTCATTACCAACAAGATAAGGGAAGCTTGAACAAACAGGTCTGAGAGCATTGCATTCAGGTTTACAAAGTGGAAAAAGCACTAGCAAGCTAAAAACACCACTTGTTTCTCCTCCCTAATACATGATTTATTTTCTTGGTTTATTTCCAGATTACCAATACGTTCCGTCGTTCAATTCCAACTCGGATCCCCAAACCAAAGCCTGCAAGCACAACCAAAGCACCTGTCAAAATTCCTGCTGGACATCTCAACAAACCACTCCAAGACAGCCCTTCTGGAAAGATACGCATTGTAAGGACTGTGTCTAAAGCCTGCCTTCAAGGTGGAGGGAGAAGGTAAATAATTTTCTGTGATCTATGACATTAAAATGGATTTAAGCCACCTGAACCTCAGCAGCAATTGTTTCCACTGGGGAAAAAACAGAAACCATCCACATGGTCAGCACATCAATGGCCACCAATCACAGGACATCAGGACAGCCAAATTCTTAGGAGCCAAAGTTAACTGCATGTCTGCAGGGACCATGCTCTGCTCCATTTTTTTCTGCTGCAATTTCAGATTTTGCCACTCACAGTGCAGGAGCACAAGACACAAATAAGTTTCTACTATAAATTCAGTTCTGACATGTTCTACAAATAACAATAGTAAGACTATCTCAGTAGATTTATAAAAATATGGTCAATCACATAAAGAGGGGTTGCAGAAGGTGTCATGTTTTCAAAGTTGGTTTAGCCAAGAAGTGTCTCAGTATGGATATCCTAAGTTCCACATTAAGGGTGGGATGAAGAAAGGCACGGAGAAATCTGCTCTTGTATATTGAATCTTGTATATTGTATCTTGTGTATTGAATTTAGAGAAATGCAGAGCTCCTTGCTGAGCCAAGCATCACTTTAAAAGCATGATGTGAAGATAAGCAACCCTTTCCTCAAGGAGTTAACTAGTGTGATTACCTCCACTGCAATTCATGCAGATGTTATATTAGGAAAACAGATGTGAGACTCAAGATGGACATTGTTTGCATCAGCTGTATAAACTTTCATCATTTGGACTACAGTATTTAGATTTCAGTTCACTTAAACAGTATTTTAGAACTGATCAAAATAAGTTATGGCTTACACAGAAGTGTAACATTATTCTTGCATTCCTCCACAATTTTGCCCTTCCTTTCAACTGTTCACATTCACTTAAAATATGTAACTGGATTCATTGCTCCTGGTGAAGGGGGTATTTTTAACTGAACTCTTTGCACAAGAAATTCTAGTTCATCCATGAGAGAATTTGCATTTTTGCTTTTCTTAAAGCATAACTTCTTTAAAAGACTTCAAATTCAAGGTTTCCCTTCAGGCAACACACACACACACACACAACAACCTCAAACAAAAAACACAAAAACATGAGAAGAGAATCCATGCTTGTTTCCAATTTTCTGAAAAATAGCAATTGTTCTGCAAGAAAATTTCTCACTGCTCTGTAGCACGTTAAGAAAGACTAACAAAATACTACTACTACAGCAAGGAACTCCCACACAAGAATCCTGTAATATCAGCTAATACTAGTTACTGCTTTAAAATATAAAAATTAATTTATTTCTCTGGTATTAATGTCTCCCTCATTCTTCTTCCCCTAACAGAGTGCATTCCAACAGTCTAAATGGCTCAACTGATAATACGTGGGAAAACTCCTTACACATAGGTGTTTCTTTAAGAACTGCCAAATCCTAGTTGCTAAATAAAGCAAAAGCTGGTGGTGATCACAGTGCCATAGCCAGAACTGCAATCCTTTTGCTGAAGCAAGGAGAGATTCTGATGCATTCAGTTACCCAATTTTTCCCCTTTCATTTTGCAGCTAAAAGTCTAACTTAACCACTGAGACAGTACAACACATTAGCACTGCTGTGTGGTTGTTTTTGCAAGAAACCTATGCCTTCCTCAACAGCTTCACAAGAAGTTCTCTAGAAGTACTTAAAAAGAAGCTTTAAAAGATCAGTCTACCAAAAAATTATTTCAGCTGTGTCCTACAAGACACACCTGCGTTAACACACAGACATTACAGAATGACTGCCACAGTAAAAAGGAAAGGCTTCCCGTTTTATTCACTAAATCTTCAGCTATCGTGCTCTGAGGGTCCATATCATGTATGCTCAGACCCCAAAACAGCTCACAGAAGCACACATTGCAATTGCAGAATGAATGTACTTGATGTGAAGAAACACAGATTTCAAAAAGCAGCTCTCAGCTTGGCATGCTTATCAGAAAGATCTTCAAGTACTGACCAAGTTCTATTACAAGGAACAGCAAGTCATTGATGAGTCAAAAAAAAATACAAAAATACAAACCTTTTCATACAGAGTCCAGCAATAGACCTCAGCTCTGATCAAGCAACAGTGCTCCCACTGAATGCACTACAATGAAGAGTCTGCTTCTCAATAGCTGCAAATCACACATTACAAATTGATGTTACCTAGCACCCTTCAGTACTCAGAAAGAAAGGTGAAACCCTGGCAAAAGAAATCAATTCCTGAAAATCCTTTGCTTTAGAGCCCACACAGGACCCCACAAGCACTGCCAGATCATCCTCCGTGGTCCCATATTATACTTCTCACCTATTTGTGCTGCTGACATACAAGAGCTCCTGTCTTGCATGACACAATAAATTTCTACCTATGAGAGCCATGCCCATCATAGGTAGATCCTGCTTAAGGATCTAAAACTGACAAATGGAGATACTACACTCCTATGGGATTAAGGGCGATACAGGAAGCATGGAGAATGAAAGACAAGGAGTGGTTACTAAAAAGGAGGAAACTGGAAGAATTTCTGAAAAACAGAAGCCCATCCCTCTCCCTCAAACTGACTGGGAGAGGAGGCACGCTGGCTACAGGCAAGATCTGGACATTTATAGCTCTGTGAGAATTGCTCTTTTCTGTTCATGGAGGGAAGAGGAGAAAGTTGGTGTCCTTCACCAGTACAAAATAAACTCCTCCAAATTCCTTATTCCTTCCCTTGTAATTCTGAATGCAATATAAAAATCTCATGAGAGACTGGACAAAGTTGTGACACAAACTGGAAAAAAGGAAGGTAAGGAAGTCCTGCAGTTGCATGACATGGGACGTGTAACACTAAACTATGCTGCTAAACAGAGAATAATCCCTAACCACTCCCTCCGCAAATCTCATCTCAAAGGCTTGCTGAAGATGTTATTAGGCAAGATTCTTTAATTTTTGTCATGTGAAAAGGTAAAAAAAATGGGTAATCTCTTCAGCAATTTCTTCCTTGAGTTTTATGGGCTATTTTTACACTTATAAATCACTTGCAGCAGGGTAAACATTCATGACTTGAGGTGAGAGTAATTACCTTTAATCTTTAATATGGACTCTAAAATAATGACTTCCAATGATATGGCCAAAAGCAAACTTAGAATTACATATCCATACACTAGAATATATATTTATATATATATTGTGTTTTCATACTCTTTAGGTGGAGCATATGAACAATTTTCAAACTCATTTTAAAAGTAGCCTTTTCTAACTACAAGTGGCTAAAATCTAAAACACTTTTGAGAGTTGAGTTCTGATGAATATTCTGTAGGTCAGAGCTTATTCTAGGGTTAAAGGATGTGGCAAAATACCAGTATTTCAAAAGTACGTTTTGAATTCTGCTTTGCACCTGCAGTTATGGCAGAGATATTTTTAAACAGGTCAGCAAATGAGGTTGGATAGTATTTTTTTAACAAAACTTGATGTTTCACAGAAATAAAATTGACCAAGTCTTTCAGAGGTGCTCACTAATGTGCAGTTATTTTCTTGTATTGCTACCTACATCATACATTGTGAACCCCGAATTCCTCTTTTACGCCAACTGATTTTAAAGCATTTTACAGTATCGATAAGATGCTGTACAAATTAACCTTTGATTTTACTGTTTTATGTGAAAAATAGCTACACAAAATAAAAGTAAGAGATGTTTTATGTTTACTGATAGCTTGTGTCAACTTCATCCAAAAGCAGGCTCCATAAAAAGAACCTGCCAACAAGTTTAAAAAGGTGGGCTGCAGACAGCAGAGTACCTGGTTTGCACAATACTCACCTGTAATCACTACTTTCAACACACTCAAAGAATGCTCTTGGAGTAAAGTACACAGTATTGGGTTAGACACCTCCAGAGGTTATCTTCCACTTGAATTCTTTTAATAGCTCAAAAATACCGTTGCAAAAATCCCCCAAGTTTTTCATAACTGGAAAAGTTATCATTCACAGTATCACCTCAAAGTCAGATGGTTCATCCATCATGTCAAAAGTTTATAATCAAAGTCCTGGCTCTGTATCCAGTTTCAAAACAAAAGCTGACAACTTGTAACAGTCAGCTAACCACCCACCCCAAATGAAAGCTGTGGTGGCACAATGTGCAGGTAGGCTCTTAAGAAAAATTTCTAATGAAGAACATTTACCACGGGAACTGAGACTGCTTAAGGAACCCACATGAGACTAAAAATAAAATTAAATGGTCAGAAGCTTAATTAGGTCTTGTGAGCCCTCTTTATTACATACATACAACTTTTATATTGCTTCCTCTCTAACTGTTCTCCAAGTGCCTTCTCAAAGGAAATAAGCACCAATTATCAAGACACTCAAAATAACTGGAGTCTTTGCAGAGGTGCCGATAACTCCCAGTAATTCCCTACTCCTGCCAATATTGTATTAAAGAAGACATTTTAAAAACAATCAATAAAATAGGCCACTACAAAGTCTAAAGTCATTTTAGTTGCCTACATCTACCTAAATTTTCACGCTAAATGTAAGCATTACAGCCAAAGCATTTTACAGCTTGTGGTTTCGAGACACATTGAATAAATACAAGTGTATCAGCCAGGTATCATAACCATCAGGAAAAATAAGACAAATCAGTCACAGCACCGTACTCCAAGAAGCAACGGCTGGAGAGAACTTTTTAACTCCTGCCCTTTCACAGTAACACATGGCAAGGGTGATGCGACACACCCCAGTGAGCACATGGGTGATGCTTTTCAAGTACCACAGATACTTTTCCCTCCAAAGGCTCTACTATGAATTTACTGTTTCCTAGGCCTTACAAAACTGTAAGTAAATTCACGCCGGTAATGGCAAACACAATCACAGACTATTCTGAGGTGGAAGGGACCCACAAGGCTCACACAGTATGCAAAACCCTTTCGTCAAATAAACTCCTGGGAAAAAAAGACACGTTTGGAAGGTAAATGAATGCAAGGGAGAGCTGAGCCCTGAATTCAAAGCAAGAAATTTTCCCATTCCCCTTGCCTCGCTTTTCAAACTTGGCGTAAATGTGTTTTTGTTAAGCGGGTTCCTGTTGTTCCCTAGGTATTGGTATTCTGGTTTGCCGCTCCATCGTCTATCCAGGGCTCAGATCAGAGACTGGACATCACCTCGCTGCAGGGATTCTGCTTACAAGCAAAGCCGCCCTGGGTAGCAAGCAGGGAAAAGCAGGCACGGGGGAAAAGCGAGAGTGGAAAACCCGGAGAAGTAAATTAAAAGCAGAGAAAGGAAAGGCGGAGAGGGGAAGTGGAAAAAAAAAAAAAAAACCCAAAATCCAACGAAAAGGAAGGAGAGCAGGAAAGGAGGCGAAGGGGGAGGCTGGCTCTCAGGCAAAATGCTTCAATCCCAGCGTGAGGAGCGCGCTCCAGGAGAGGAGTACCTGGAGTGCCGCCCGCCCCGGTCTCGGTGTCCCACCACGGCTCCTCCAGCGTGTCCCCCATGCCGCCGCCGCCGCCGCGCCTGCGCACTGCCCGCGGGCCGGGCCGGGCGTGCCCGCGCTGCCGGACGGGGGCGGTGCTGCCTTGGGCACGGCTGGTACCGCGGCTGACAGCGCGTCTTACAGAACGGTCTTTTGAGAGAGAAACAGGCCTTTAAATGCATGCTGGGGATTCTTTTATTTTTTCCCTTTCTTTTATTTTTTAGTGGAAAACATAGAAGTGAGAGAAAGAGGGAAGGAATTAAAACTATTATCCCGTTCTTCACAACACTCGATTGCCTCAACCCGGTTTCATACTGTAAAATATCTACTTCTTGGTTGAGGCAATTCACGTAATCTTTTCCGAGGAACAGACAGGTGCCTGCAAAAGGGGCGCGTCACCTTGGAATGAGTGTTCGCGGCCCTTTGGGGCCGGAGCCCGCAGGACAAGCGTTCCCATCCCGTATCTCTTCCCGCAGGAGCCGTCCCGCCCCCAGCCCGGGCGTTACCGGCTGGAGCACGCCCCGAGCGGAGCCGCGCGAGTGAGACCGAGCCGTGTAAGGAGCGGAACTTCTCGTAAGGAGGCACTGTTATTCCGTGTATAACCCGCTCCAATGGCTTTTCGCAGTTTCCATTGAAGTATACTATTTTTTTCCCCTTTTGAGAATGCATGTGGGTAAAGAACGTGCATGACAGAGAGCATATAGTGTTACGCTGCCCGGGGTTGCTAATGGACTTCACCAAGTGATTTTTAACCCTTGGAAACTGAAATCTGTGAATTTCCCCGAGTCGCGGAGTACGTCCGACCTGTGGCACGTTAAACACTGTGGGAGAAGTCGCTTAATAATCAAACCTACATCTGGCAAAGCAGTTCAGCTTGATGAAAACCTCAAACATTCAAACGTCAGGCAGAGCGGACCCAGTACCCAACTCCAGCCGCGCTGCGCGGCCTCTCCTTCAGAGGCTGCCGCCGCCGCCCCGCCCTCCGCCTGTGCCAGGCTTCCGCGCTTTGCGGCCCGCGCCCTCAGCCCGGCGGCGCGGGGAGGCGGGGCGGGAGCCGGGAAGGGGACAGGCTTCGGGAGGAGCGGCCCCGGCGAGGAAACACCTCCCGAGCGCGCTTTACGGCCGGGCGAGCGGGCACGTCAACAGCTATGGCGGAAGGGGAAGAGGCGCCGCCGCCGCCGGGCAGCTGGTGAGTTATGGGGGCGTGGGCACCGCCGCCCTCCCGCTCTCCTCTGTCCCCTCCGCAGCGGGGACGAGGGGAGAGAGGCCGGAACGCGGCGCCCACCGCCGCTCTCCCCCCGGGACCCGCCGCGCTCGGGGTGTGTGCGGGGTCGCGCTGGGAGCCCGGCAGAGCCCCCCGCAAACACCGCCGGGCTCGGCGGCTCCGGGTCCTCAGAGAGGAAGGGGCCCGTCCAAACATGGGCGAGACGCAAAACGAGGGCCGTGCCCAGCCTGGAGCCAGGCGGCCGCTCCAGTTTAAAATGACAGCTTTAATATGCGGTAGGAGCTGCTCCAGGAGTCTGCCTGGAGTGGAGTTGCTTTGTTCAGTTCAGCCTCCCCTTTCGCTGCGTGCCTGCTCGCAGGAACAGGTGACAGCAGTTGGGTCCTGCCTCGTTTTCTGAATGGTTTGCTCACCATCCTCCTTTAGCACAGCTATTACTTATAATGGATTTTACATTGAACCTCTAGGACAAGAATAGAGACTTTTGCTGGAGCGTTTATAGGATCGTTTTGATGGTAAAAGTGATGTGATTTCAGCATTTGTTGCATGTGTATTCACTCAAGATTGCCGGAGCTAGAATAAACAGTGTGTTTAAACACTGAAGCTATTCTTACTGTACCAAATATCTCCACTTGCATCTTCACTTTGTTTTTGTCTTTGCGCTTCTGCATTGCATGTGATTTCTTTCTGTGGCTCTGTGCCACACCATTGCTCTTTGTCCTTTCCACGTATATGTTTTTCAAGCAATTCCTTTACAGACCTGCATTTTATGATCACTTCCAATCTGGTTTTGGTTTTAGGCTCTATTTGACGTAGCAGATTCAAAGTTTCCTGCAGACTGAGCCTAGCCTTCTTTGTGCTTAGTTATCTCACTGTAAAAAAGCCAGAACACACACACAGGTGTAGGTAGAACCTCTTCTTTTTCTACATTGGTTCTATAAATACAGCTCTTGGTTAAAACAACTTAGTATCATTAACTAGAAAATGAGAGGTAGTTGGTGTCATTTTTTTATTCTTGGTTTGTTTTTTTTCTATTTTAGTTACAGCCTCAGAATTTATGAAGCTCTTTGTATAAGTACAATGTTGTATAAACATTATTTTTAAATACAGACCTGACTGTTGGGCCATATAATTACAAAGCGAGGAATGGGATTTCTGACAGTACACTCCTGACACTTTGAAATATAACCATGGACATTGAATGAGAACCACACCTCAAATACCTCTGGGAAAAAACCCTTCAGATGACTTCCATTACTAATATTGGAATAATATTACTGTCTCCCAGATCACAACAAACTTCTCTAGAATTTCTGTTAAGGATGAGGATGAGTGTGTTTCCAGACACATTTCAAGGCACAGCCTGCATTGTTGATGTTCTGGTTGTCAGCTTCAAAACTAAATTTAATATGCTAATGGTACTAGAAACTGCAAACTTGAAGGCGTTTGCTAAAACAGAAATAAGTCTTCATGGGAACAATTAAAGATTTCTATGCTTAAATGCTTCATTAATATGTGACAGTGCATCCTGTTACTAGAGCTGTATGCTGTGAATGGCAAAATTGCACTCCTTATTGCTTGCTTAGAAACTTCACATGGCTTTTTGGGTTTGTTGTCCTGTTTTGTTTTTTGTTTAAAAGAAAAATACCAGTTTCAGTGCCGTATTTGCTTTTTCATTTGTGGACTTAAAGCATTGTCTTGTATTCATATTTCAGTGCTGTGAACAGTTGCTTTTGAAAGCTTTTTGGTGTAAATTACTACACTATCATATTTTGAAGTATATAGGATTTCAAATTTTAAAAATACCCAAACATATAATGATATATATGTATGCATGAGCTCTACTGGGAGCAAAACTGGCAGTGCTGATTCTGTGTCCTCCCTTCACTTCCTTAGGAGGATTAAACGGCAGTTGGAATTTCGTGATCAGATGCTGTTGCGGCACCTTGAGTGTGTAGAATCCAGTTGTGCTCACTAACATAAAGTTCCGTTTGTTTTCCCTGTGTTAACTTGTCATGCAGTGCTAGTATAAGGGGAAAGTATCACAAGCTAATTATGAATTAAACCCCTTAACATCTGTACTAACTGCTTGGTGTTTTGCTGAACAAGAACCAGGGAACTTTGCCACTGCTCAATAAAATAAAATTTAAAAGAAAACCCAGCATCACCGCCACCCCAAACTTGCATATAGAGAAAGATGAGACTGTAATTTTTTTTTTCTTCAGTAAATACAAGAAGTTGTTAACACTTACTTACAGGAAGTTTTAACACTTCTGATTTAAAAATTAGCAAAATCAGATAGACCTTGTTTGCTAAATGTTTCTTTTGAGCTATTTGGCATATACTCAAAAGCTAATTTGAGGAATTGCCAGCACTATTTTGTTCTGGAAGACATATCTGTCCAAAGCTAAGAATGCTGTGAAACACAAAGGAGGAAGGCTGCTTTCAAGCTGCTGTAAAATCTTTTTTTTTTGTTTTCTTATTTGTTTATTTTAATCATAATTTCAGTCAATGCAGTACATCTAGTCAGTAGACACAAATAAGATGGTCTGTTATTAGTTAAAATGTTTGTAATTGGAAGTTACAGATTTTTCTTGCCTCATTTTCCAAGGAAATAGATGATTTGGACCTTATTATTCTTGTTCAGACTTTTAAACAGATTAATGATTATGAACTAGTTTCTAAAACCTTTTTGCAGATGTTTGTTTAGTACTCAAGTTTCAGCAAACTTGATCAAGTACTAATTTTTTAAGATCTGAACTTGGGAAATAGGGACCTGAAGTAACTAAATATAACTGTAACCAGGGATGGGATTGTTCCTGTGCATTTAACTTTGCGTTGGAATAACTCATATTATGGGTCCCAAAATCCACTGCAACTGCCTAAGACAACAGGGTGACAAATCTGGTTTACATATATCTTTCCCATTCTCACAATTTGGCTAAGTAATACTTGGATCCATAGTATTTATTTTGAAAGTCCATTAACAGAAAAGTCCTTTCCAGTTAAGCATGAAATGGAAGAAAAAATGTCAGGGAATTGTTTTTCTCCAGAATTCTATTGGAGAATAAAAGATGGTTCAGTAATGTGCTGGATACAATGGATATTTTGGAGCAAATGTGAGGGATTGATTTTTGTTTCTTTGTTTTCAATAGAGAACAAACACTCATTAATTTCAGTTCAGTATAGCTCTTGTTGAGGATTTTTCCTGGCAGTCAGGAAAATCCTGAATTAAAAGTAGGAACTGTAGTAATGGCTTCTATAAAAGTATGATATTGATTGTAGTATTCTTAACACCTTATGTAGTTTATTGATCACTTACTATTATCTTTTGTCTGCTGTTCACATTCCCACACTTTTAATCCCTTCACTAGCATTTGTGAGTGATTATTACCAAGTATCTCAGTCCTACATAAATAATGTATATAATAATAACATATATAAATAACACTTAGATAAAATGGCTTAAGCTGAATTCCCAACAGTTGATCAATTTTCTTGCTGCCAGCTTACACATCTTAAGTTAAAAAAGGTCCTATTTAATACCTGTGAAGACAGCTACTTATTGATTATAATATGTCACCAGACTGGCATGAAAGAGATCCTTCTGTAAGTATGGAAATTTACTGCAGATACACTAGTAGGAACATTTTGTCATTTGTTATTCAATAGGAACTTTAGGACATTCTGAACAGTATATCACGTGGGCATTTACCTTTCAGGCCATGGCTTGGGTGTATGCTGGAATTCAGCACATCTAACTAAAAATTTTGGGTAGCACCTAGAAACAGGCAGTGAAGCCATGGCAGAGCAGAAAGTACAGATGTTCAGGTCTGGAGGAGTTTGCCCATAGGCACAAGTGCTGCTTTCGGTTCCAAATAAGTGTAATAATTGTCTGTGTGAACAGGAGACTTCCTAGCTGCTCTTCACTCATGAAAGACAATGATACAGATTGTAGTTTACTGGAATATTTGTAGAACAACTGACAGAAATAAGGTCAAACACAGCGAGTGGATATGTTCAAGTGTTGAAATCACTTTTCATGTTTTGTACTTTGCAACTTAGCTTGAATAGAAAGTTTATTAGAAAATAACTTTCTTAATCTTTGAAAATTCCTTACTTACAGTCTGTGAGCAGTCTTGCAGTTGATGGAGGAAATGAGCTCCAAATTGAATCACGGCAGAACAAAGCGTTTTTCCCCTTGCTGTCATTTCATTTAACTCCTTGCTGGTAACGCATCACATCTCTTCATGTGGCAGACGGGCATGTCAGTGTCTTGCTTTGTGAGGTGAAGTAGTAAAACTGGCATTTGCTTCTCATCATTACAGTGTAGAAAGTGGGGGTGTCAGCACTTGGAAGTAGTTTTTGCAAATATTGTCAAGCAGCAGAAGCACACATTTGCAGATAACACATTGAAGTTGGTGTTAACTCACGCACAGCTTCTTGAATACTGGATACTAGCAACTGGGAGAATTTAGTCCTTGTGGGTTTCTGAAACATTCTTTGCCAGGTGATTCTGTAATTTGTGTAGATGTAGTTTTAAGTGTTGCTTCAAGTAAAAATTACTTTTTTATTCTCAAAAGAGGTTCTGTGAGTGACATAGAAACGAAATTTAAGTATTGCAATTTAAGACCTTTCTACTTGGAGTGGAATGTGCACACAGCTGTTGCATTCATTTCTACATACCTGTTTAATACTTGGATATAGTTGTAGCAACTAGTTGTATTTTGTGTGCTGGAATTCAAGGCCTGGCTGTTGCTCTCCAGTCTGTTTTTCATACACAGTGTTCACAGAAAATACACTATGTGTAAGAGTACATCATTCTCTCCAGCTGATGTTTGATGTTGGCTTCTGTTGAAGCTAGATCATCCTAGAGTTCATATAGTTCTGCTGAGGGCTAGGAGGTATCTTTGTGTAAATGTCCTGGGAATACTTGATTTTTATTTAGGGCTAACTGATCCACTCATTTAACTTCTTAGGCATTGACCATTACTTATACAAGTGGATAATAGGATAGATGATGGAAGTGCAAGTGTGCTTCCATATTCTGCTTCCCCTCCATTTGTGTCTCGGGAAAGGGACTGGCAACCTGTAGCCTTATAAAAATTGATTTGGGGACTTTTTTCTTTTTTTATAATACTAAAAATGAGAGAAAATAAGGCAGGTCAGTCTCTTTGTGATCTATGCTCTTTTCCATCAAAATTTGAAAAATTATTTGAAGAAAATAGAGTTGTGCCCCAGTGTGTATTTGAAATATGATTTACAATGCAAACCAAAAACTAGTGACAAAGAAACTGGGTGATACAATGTTTACTCTTCAGACCTGTACATACTTCAAGGAGTCTTGAGTAAAGCTAGCCAAATATCTGCATGCCTTCTTCCAGGTCTGAGATTTTAATCTACTTGTCCAAAAGGATGGCATTTAGAAAATCAGAAATATGTGTGTTTGAAGTTTTCAGGAGACCAAACTTGTGAACTTGATATCAAGGATATATGGAAATGAAAGTAGACAGGAGTTCAACAGCTGACATTCTTTTTCTGTGCCTTTTTGAATTGATTACATAGTAGTTATGGAGTAATTGAGAGTTATACTGGTAACACTTTAACATCTGCTACTTCATGTGTATAAATAGATGTGTTATTCGCCAGGAGTGCATCTTCCTGCCTGAATATCTGTCTCGGAGAAGCAATCCTGTTCTTTGTTTTTTTCTGGCTGTAAATGCCTTGGATGTGTTTAACTCACCAGGTATCTGAAGCAAAGCCTTTCTTAAGGCAGGTGTCAGAGCAAGTAGAGAAGAGTTAAAGAGGATACAGCAAGGGACAAGTTTTGCTCTACGGGACCTATGTGTCACTGCCATTGCTGTTTTTCCAGTGAACCTGTTTTGCCACTGCTCTGCTACATGATATTGAAATCCTGAAATCATCAGATGTGGTTCTCCCATTACTGACAGCATGGAAACATTGAACCAGTCTGCAGAAGCTATCAGAGAGATTGTAAAGTAATAATTTCTGAATGCTGAGTTCCTTCTTATCTATAATGCTTGTGAACTTTTGCTGTCTTACTACAGCAATCGTCATTAATGTTTGTCTTGTCAATTTGTGTATTTTGCTACTCTCTCCGTTATTAACATTTTTGTATGTTTTAATTCAGACTTGTGCATATGTCCACACTTAAAATACTAGAACTATATAGTTAAATAAATTTGAGTTTGACTGAAAGGTCTTTTCCCATTTCAGGGAAAGGTGAGGTTAAAAGCTTACTGTTCTAAACATTTGAAACAAGTGTTCTGTTTTCTAGGACATCTAATATTTTATTTAAAATAACTCCACCATCTAATTTAGGTGTAATGTTTGCTTTGTGTGTGTGTGGAAACTTGCTGAAATTGAAAGTTGCTGAAAGTTGTAAACTGCAACCAAATTTGCATTTCTATGGTATGTTCTGCAACATCGTCACTTAATAAAAACAAAAAAGCAAACTTCTTTTTTCTTGTATGTAAATTGAATGGAATTACAAGTTGAACAAGCAGCCTTAAAGCAGAGGAATAAATAACATTTTGCAAGTATTTCTTTTTAGTAATTTCCAAGTTGTCTTACACCTTTGCATATGTGTGGGATTTGCCTGACAGTAGCCTTCAGTCTGTATAAACATGGAAAAATAATATAAGTGATTTTTAAAATTACATGTCATTTTTTTAGGATAAAAGATCTTGCAGATGCTCTAGAAGAAGGAGGTTGTGATCTTGAAACTGTGAGAAACATCATTCAAGGAAGGCAATTGCCTGCTGATCTAAGGGCCAAAGTCTGGAAGGTAAATATGAGTTTAAATCAGGAAGCAGGAAATACTTGAGGTTGTGTTTCATTGGAGGTAAAAGATTTAATTGCTAGGCATCTCTACAGAAGAGATGTAGTACTGTAATTTTAATATGCATCTGTGTTGATTCAGTTTAAGAATAAGTGGGGTTTTTTTTGGTTTTTTCAGGGTTTTTTTGTTGTTTTTTTTTCCAAATTAAAGAGTTCAGTAATTGAGCAACTGCAAAAAGACACTAAAATATTTAGAGGGCTTTCTATTTTTGTTTTCAGATTGCACTTAATGTTGTAGGAAAGGGGGACAGCCTGGCATCCTGGGATGGCTCCTTAGACCTACCTGAGCAGAGTATAATTCATAAAGATTGCCAAGAACTAATTGGTAAGTTCTGTTACATTTAGATCATCAGTTTAAAAACTTCTGTATTCTCTGTTGTCTTAAGACAATTTATTTCAATTAAATTATCTAAATGATGTTTACATTTTGGAGGAAGCTTTGAGGAGGAAGATGAAAGAGCAGATAAAAATCAGTAATAAACTGTAAGAAAACAATAGTATCTTACCTGTACACAGACTCTGCTGGGGCTGACTTCATGGGAGTTTAAAGTACTGCCTTGTAAATGATAGTTTGCATAGTCAGAAAGCTTTGTGAGATGAAAAAATGGTAGTTGTTTTCCAGGCTCCATCTTTTAAAGCAGACATTCTTTGTATAGTGTCCTTCAGGTTTTTAATTGTGGAAGGCCTGGTTCTTAATCTGGAAACCTGCTGTAGAAGAAAATGCATGTAACATTTGAGAGAAGAAATAAATCAAACATTTTAGACTTCAAAAACTATTTTAAAGAAAGATACTTTTTAATAGCATTTTCAGCAAAATTGAAGGGCTGTGTTTGTGCAAGCAGGGTGCTGCCAGGTCAAAGGAAATAATACTCTGGTGTGTTTGCAAGGAGGTGCCACAGGATCTGCTTGGCAGCTCATCGCAGAACTGGTCAAATCCCTGCTGTGATGCAACAGCATTGATATCAGTGATCACTTGATAGAATCAATGCTGACTCATAAATCAGGATACATCTCATGAGTTCAATAAGAGAATTTTCTGTTTTATTACCTATCACTTTATTTATTTTTGTGCAATTGAAAGTTAAGGCAGAGGATGGAATTGGTGCATGCATAAATACCTTCCATTTCTGAAATGCAGTTCTACAGTTTCTAGCCCTAAAATCTAGTAGGACTTATTTTCCTTTTCTCTGTCCTGTAAAGGAAAGAGATTGGAGTGGAATTTCCACTCTCTGATTTAATCACACTGTCTCTTCAGGAAGATGCAAAGTGTCCTGATTATATTCATAACATATAAAATTAAGCACTTCAGTGTCTGATAGTTCTCCTTTTGTATTTATTGACAAATATTTCATGATATGTAAGGACTTAAACTGATAAAGGGAACAAATGTAAAGTTACTTCAGAAAGACAGTTATATGGAGACTTCAGTTTTTTGTTGGATTAAATGTCTCTACTTCAATGTTTTAGCACAGCAAGTAATCTCCAAATTTAAAGTATATCCTCAGTTGGCATGTGAGTTTTATGTACTGTTTCATTTTTCTGAGAGGCAGAGAAAAGGAATGTCAAATACTGACTGGCTTTGATGGGAAAGTATTAAAGACTTTCGTAATAAATGTGTAATAAAAAATGTGAATTATAAGTTAATGCTGAAATTTAAGTCTGTAAGCCTAGCTGATCTCAAACTTATAATTTGGATAAATTTGTATGTCAGTCAACTTCTGAGGAATTGAAGATCTGCACTGTGGGTTGATCTGTGTTGAAATTCAAATGAATTTGTTGTAGACTTGAGCCTAAGTTGTGTGCTGAGCACATCAAATAGAAGAGGAATATTCTGTGCATTGAAAGAATCTACCTTCTTTCATATAGATCTTGGAAACCCCAAACTTCTTTCATCCTGTTGTTGTGGTATTTAAATTATATTTAAATGACTTATCCTACTAGGTTTATAAAATCACTTGTATTTTGATACCTTTTTTAACGCCTTTCTGTAAGAATTTAATCCAAATAGCCAGTTTTTTGTTTGTCTGGTTTTGTTGGCTTTTTTTTCCCCGATCAGTCCCTATTGGTGCAATTGTGCTATGACATAAACTCATCCAATTTCATTGAAAATCCTTTAACACAGTTTATATTTCTGTGCCTATTTCAGACCAGTTGTCAGTGCCAGAAGAAGAGAAGTCAGTATTAATTTTGGATATTGAGTCTGTTATTACATTTTATTGTAAATCACGCAATGTTAAATACAGTTCTTGCCTCGGCTGGATACATCTGCTCAAACCTCTGGTGCACCTTCATTTGCCCCGCAGTGATTTGTACAACTGCTTCTATGCTATCATGAATAAATTCATTCCAAGGTAAAACTCTTTCTTTTCCATATGTACTATTTTTATTGGCAGTAGCAGTATTCTCTGAAAGATGTCCATGTTGGTTTTGGCTAGAGTAGCAGTGTTTGTAGCCATATTGTCAGATTCTTTCATATGATCATAAATTTCAGTACCTGTTGGTTTAAAATCCAGGAGATGATTGAGTTGCTTTAAGATGCAAAGAGTTAGCATGTGACTCAATATGCCTCTTAAAGAACTGTTCTTCCATGCAATATCAAAACATTTGTTTATGAACTAATTCACATAGCTTATGGGAAAGTGGTTTTTTTGTTCCCTTTCCTAGCATTTTTTATATCTAAAATACTTCTATCCCTTTAGAAACAGCAATTCCTAAGCACTAGTTAAGTCTCAGAATTTCTCTAGAAGTAGTTGATATTTTTTCCCTATGTTCTTTTGAGTTGGGACTGAAATCACTTTTTTCTAAGTTGCTAGATATTTTTAATGACAAATACTACTTTTGAGCTTTTCATGCTGTTATGTAGGTGCTCACACTAAAATAGGTTTTTTATGTATGTTGGACCACTATGACACTTCAGCATGGCTGAATAGTCTGTAATTAAAGATCTTAGTCTGATTGCCTGGAGAGGGGATTCCAGCCTGGCTGATGGATAGGTGCCCAAAGTATGAAAAACACGTTTGCTGTAGTGGCAGGAAGTATTTATCAGTTCCATCACTTGACTCAGCTCATGTCCCTTGCTGCTCTGAGACACTCTTGGGCTCTGTGAGCTATTTGGGGATAGTGGCATTATGGTCACATAACTCATGTGCTTTCAGAAGGCTTTAGAAGCCTTTAGAAGGCTTGCAGAGTATTTGAGCTTCTCTGTAGGAATCTAGGTGGTGTTTCAATGAGATGTAAACTGTTTCCTGGGGTTTTTTTTTCTCTTCAGTGGGAGAATGAAAGCCATAGAAAGGCAATTTATAGTAGATCAGTGAATCTCTGCTCCATTGTTACTGTGCTTTCCTTGTTTTGAGATTTAAATCTGTTTTAAATACTTCTGTATTATATAATCTGTCAATATTGACAGTATTTCATTCTACTGCCTTGTTAATTTAGTGGGGGTTTCAATGTTTGTGGGATTTTTGTTGGTTTGATTTCATTGGTTGTTTTTTGACTCTTGAGGCAAGTTGACTTCATGATCAGTCTCTGTGAATTAAAAGAGCAATGTACAGGAAATTACATAATCACAGATAGTAAAGAATTGCTACTGTAAGTCTGAAAACTGCAATATTACAGGGGAATTTATTATTTTCATTGCTATCTTTTAGGGATTGTTTTATGAAGGGAAGACCCTTTCATCTATTTAGGCTGTTGCTTCAGTACCATGAGCCTGAACTCTGCTCCTTTCTGGACACCAAGAAGATGACTCCAGATTCATATGCACTCAACTGGGTAATAAAGTGAAAGTAGGGAAACATAATGAAAAATAAATTTCTGTTAAAATTTAAGAGGTTTTTATGTTGTCTGTTTATGGAAGAGTAGTACAAGCAATTAGGACTGCATATATTAAAATAAATTGCATGTTTTAATGTTGTGTGGGCTTTTTGTTGTTAGTGTTTAGCATGAGGTATGAGGTCTTGTTAATGTCATGTTTTTATTGTACTGGGTGAGTCCTTATTGAGCCACTGATGTTAGGAACTTCTTGGACTAAGGAATGATAGCAGCTGATGTTCTCTAAAAGCAAGAAGCCCTGATGTTAGTTTTGATTGTGGGCAGCTGTATGTTGTAGATATGGGTAAACATCAATCTAACAGGTCTTTTAAAGCTAAAGTATGAATTATTTTAAAAATCTTGCTGCTAAGAGATACATGTACGTGTTTTAAAATTTAGGCACATTAATTTTACAAATTTTAAAGCATTAGTCATTTCCTCTTCAAAACTTCCTCAAACTGTGAGTAGTTACAAAAATGCTTACCTCAATAATTTTTTATAAAGTTTGTGGAGCAGGACTACAACAACATTTTTGTTTCAATGCTACTTAGTATATGCTATACAAAATCATGATACTGTGCTTGCACAGGCAAAGTCTGTAATTTAATAGAGAAGGCTTTGACCCATGAACTCTTCTAGGTTCTTCTTTCATAATCATTGGCTGTGTAAAACTTTTTTCAATTTTGTGTATTTTCATTTAAAAAAGACTGAAATGAGTTATAAAACTTGAGGTCTGTATTTGGGGGTGGTTTTTCTGGAGTTTTTTTTAAGGCTGCTGCCAATCTTAGTGTAAAAATGTGTCTAGGAAAAATTTTCATATTGTCAAAATCTGCCTTTTGTCAGTCTCACAAGCCTTCAAAAGAGAAATCAGGCCTTTTTTTCCCATTCAATTTCCATTTTTTAATAGAATTTTCCTCAGTAAGTACAAAATTCTTTGAAGTTGTTTATTAGAATTTTGGAACCTAATGAGAAAAATAATCTTCTCTCTGAAAGGTGGTAGTGAAGCAAGCTGGTGTAGCTGCCAGCTCTCAGCACCATGCTTCCTGGTGTACAATTTTAGGAAAAAATCTTACATTTCATTTTATACAATGAGATTACAGTAAAATTCTATGTTTCATCTGTGAAAAATCTCATTCTATATAAGTGTATCACTAATACTTAGAAATATCTAAGCAATGTACAGAGACCTGCCATTGTCGTCTTCATGGACATTTTGTCTTCAGTTGCATTTGAGTCAGAATTGAATAAATCTTTTTATCTTTTGCTATAAAATTATACTAGGAAGTGTTGAAATATTCCATGATAGTGTTTTAAATCAGGTACCAAGCTTTTGAAGCTATAGCTGTGTTGATACAGCATTTGTGTGCATCACCAAGTTGAGTAAGAGCCCAGTGAATTCAGGTGGCAAACATTTCAGTTAGGTGAGATTTTAAATGTTACCTGGCATGTATGGTAAGAAGTTCCTACCTTTTATCTGCTTTGAACTTTGTATATCAGAGAGGATGTATTTTCAAGTGGGAGCATGGGAACAGGCAAAGGGTTTCTTAAAAGGTAATGAAAATTTTCTGATGCTTGCAAATGTTTAATTACTCAGTCATAAAGCATCATAATGTAATGCTAAGTAAGTGATGTTGTCAAACTAATGTGCAACCATGTTCAATTAGCCCAATTCTACTGTGGAAAATAAAAATAATTATGTTTGCAGGATCCTTCCAAAGCCCTAATTGCTATGCTATTTGAGTAAATATATTCTCTTATGATTGTCTTGTTGGTAATTGGTATTTAGCACTGGCTGTGAGCTAAACAGTACTCCAGCTTGATTGTGTTATCTGTGGTTGAATTTGCAAGCCTGGCAGTGTACAGCCAACTTTGCCTTCACACTAGTCATATTTATTCACAGATAATCTGTAGCATTGTGCACTGTTTCCATAAAAATATTTTAGAGGTTAGAACCATCCTTCAATATGCTGTGCAGATGTAGGCCTTATCATAATTTTGTTGGGTTTATTTTCTTTTAGATATCGTGTATCTCTGTTAAAAATGTTTCCCTGATAAGATTGTTCCTGGTAATTGCATTTTCTCACATTATTTTCCAAATTTTTAGCTTGGAAGCCTCTTCTCATACTACTGTTCAGCTGAAGTCACTCAGGCAATATGGGATGGATATCTACAACAAGCAGATCCATTCTTTATTTATTTTTTAATGTTGATCATCCTTGTCAATGCAAAGTAAGTGTGTAGTTAATTCTTTGGGACATTCTTTGCTGACACTGTTTTAATCCAGGTTTGTTTCATTTTGGTTTTACTGACTTAATCTATGCCTGTGACTTTACTGTTTTCAGAGACGTTATCTTAGCACAAGAATCAGATAAAGAAGAAATGATAAGTAAGTACTTCTCTTACATAGCTGCTAGTGAAATATTTATTATATACTCTAATTCCCATTTATTACTATTTTTTGTTGCTAAAGAGCTAGATTGTTTATTTCCATGTGATTTTTCTCATTAACAAATCTCTTCACCCATTAATTCCTTTCTTACTGTTGTTTTGCTGCCCTGTACTTGATCTTCTTTCCTCATTCCTTTTAATACTCCCACACCTAGTTTTATACTTCAGTTTGAAGTACTGGAAACAATCACCAGAAACTGGTCTTTCTAAGCCCAAAGCAACAGCTGTCAAATCCTTCTTTAAATGCACTTGTTGCATTTTCTGGATTGTCTTCATGCACACTTAATTTGAGCTTAATTCATTGTTTTTATAGAAAATGCATTAAATTTCAGTGGAAAATGTAAATAGCTCTTGTCTTTGTATTTTTTTTACAAACATAATGCAATGTAATTAATAATCTCTAGTAGTTCAAAATGAGAGTGCTTGGAATTTTGTGTCTTTGCCATATGGTGCAGAATTACACCCTTGGGTTTTCCTGGACAGAGAACAGTGCTACTGATTAAGTACTCATTTTAAAGGATTCTAGAGGTGAAGCTCTTTAGAAAAGTAGCTAAATTAGAATTAGAACTGAAAGCTAAAACTATGCAGAAGTAAGAATGTGGTAAAAAATAATTTGCATAGAAGGTTCAGACATCTAGAAAAAAAAAGTTTTCTATGAATAAGGAGTATTTCCTGTATCTCCACTTTTCATCTGGAGAGTGGATCAATATTCATGTTTAATCAATACACTAGATTGTTATGCCTTATTAAAATAAGTTCTTTTATGATCTGTGTTGCTTGATTTCTGTGTCTGAATAGTGTTGCATTTATGTTGTTTATTTGTCTCAGAATCCTTAGAAACATCACCAGCCAATCTCGATTTAGAGGATATAGAAGATCTCTTCTCTTTGGCACAATATTACTGTAGCAAAACTCCAGCTTCTTTCAGGAAGGTAATGGAAGTAATTTTGAAATGCTCTTCTTTTTGGCAAGTGTTTAAGCTCCTACTGACAGTAACTTGGAATATTTCATTGTGATTTTTTTTTTTTTTAAGCGATTTTTTCATGTTGTTACTCTGACGATATTTACTGTTAGGACCTTTGAAAGATAAGGTTAAGTGGAATATGTTGAGAGAATCTTCCTTGCAATATTCTCACTTCATGGCTGATAACCTCATTTTCCAAAGTTCTTGTATGAATATTGACATGAATATATCTGTGTATATTGACACAATTGCATTGTAGTACACTGCACAGCAGTGCTAGCTGTATTTGCAATAACAAAGAGGAAAAGGTCTCTATAGATAAATCTATTATCACCTGCAGTTTTTGCAGCTCTTCCTTACTCATGGTATCTGACTTAGTTAATGATGAAATAGAAGTATTTGATAGCCAGTGCCCTCAGCTTGTATGTACTTTGGCTGACCTGTGTAGACAGGTATGGGAGGTTTTTTGTGGGGGGAAAAAAACAAAGCAAACAACCAAAAAACAAATACCAGAGACACTGCATCATGTTGGTGTGGTCAAAGTGGTGAATCAACATGTTTGTAATGGAAGTGCAGACCTTGCCATCATCCTCAGAAAGAATCTCTGATCAAAAGTTTTATTACTGTGTGGACAGGATACACACGTGTGGAACTTCATATTTGCCAGCTTAGTGGATATTGTTTTATTTTAAACTTTCACACATAAAGATAATGGCTTCAGTTAATCTTTATTTTTCTTGCCTTATTAGGACAACCACAGTCTTTTTGGCAGCAGTTTGCTGGGCCTCAAAGATGATGACACAGACTTGAGCCAGGCTCTCTGTCTAGCAGTTTCTGTGTCTGAGATTCTGCAAGCAAACCAGCAACAAGGAGTTAGTATACTGAATTTACCTTCCCCTCACTATTTTACAGAAAAGACTCAATCACTAACCATTAGTTTTAAGAGCTAACAACACAAATGAGTATTTGCTATTTCAGGAAAAATATTTTTGGTCTTGAAGTTGTCTCCCTTGTAAATGATCTGCTGTCTTCAATGCATTTGAGCTGTAGGAAGGAGCATAGGGAGCTTAAGACAGCTGATTTGAATTTGAGGAGTGTGAGCTCAAATACTATCTCACTAATTTGAATTCCTTTCCAAATGTAGCTACTATAGAGGAAAATTTAAAATTCATTACTCAGTACCTTTGAGAAGAATGCTGTTAAGGAATATCTGTCTTTTGTCAATGAAGGGTTTAAATGAAAAAAAGAAAATTTATTAAAATTGTTTCAGTAGAAGTTAATTGGAGACATAGATTCAAGGACTTCACTACAAATATGTAAGACCCATATATGGATCATAATGTAGTTAGATTACAGTGTTTCTTATTGACTACTGACTTCTTGTAGAAGTTTTGTCATTAATAGTTTGGGGTTTTGCCCTGTCCAAATAAAGTTAAGCATCTGTTTATATCCTGTCCAAGTTGGTGGGATATAAACCCATCCTTATACGCTGTGCTGGATAGTAGTGCACTCTTGGATTGTCTCATACCCCCTTTTTTTCCTCTCAGTAGAAGTTATATAATTGCACTTGGATGATCCTTTCCCATGCACAAGCTGATGTATTAATGGAAAGCTGATACTAAAATACTACTGTTAGTCTGGTAACAGACTAGATTAACCAAGTGGTGGAGTAAGTTAGTTTTGAATAGCTCTTAGCCCCTCTGAGCAGTTCCTGTACTACTGGAATTAGTATTGGAATGTAATTGAATTCTGTCAATAATTATGCAATTTTAACATTTAAAAATTTCTCTTTCAGGAAGGAGTGAGATTCTTTGTAGTGGATTGTCGTCCTGCAGAGCAATACAATGCTGGGCATTTATCGACAGCATTTCATTTAGACTCAGATTTGGTTTGTATGCTTTTTGTTTCTTTACTGGTATTTCAATCCTAACTGAGATAGAAGGGGAGAGAAATGCCTGCCTTGAAAAATAAAGTAACCTTAACTTAGGTTCTGGTATGTGGACTAGATGCAGCATCTAGCTATGTGATGATAAGTTTTCAAAAATTAGCTTATCTAAAGGAGATGATAAAACCATTATTTGACTGAGAAGTTTAGCCCTTAATGACATTAGAATGTGGGATTCCAGACTTCCTGTTCTTTGATTAGAAATGGAAACCCATACAGACTAAAGAGTATACATTGCTTGGAGGAGAAATCTCTTTTTAGCATCCTATTTTCCAGTGAAAAGTGTAATTAATTTTTTAAAAGAGCACTTTTTTTCTTTGTCTCTTTTTTTGCCTCAGCCAGTCTTATTACAGTCTGCTTTTACAGGGCATATATCTTGAAAAGAATTTGGATGCTTCTTTAAAATTTTTGCTGTACAATACACAAGTGCATTATTTTTGTGATGTGCACTGAGATGTGCTGTGGATGAATAACTTCAATAAAGATTTTGTACTTCCTATTTGATTATGAATTCCCAATTGAATGTTCAGTCGTAATTATTCTCTATCCTTTTTTCCCCCCAAAATCACTCCCATCTCAGCAGTGTATTCATCATTTCTAGATTAACACTCAACCATTTTACTTTGAGCAGTCTGTGGAAGCTGTATGGAATGATTTATTTGGATATACAACATAAAAGACTATTACACCTTAGTAAAGTTCAATCCTGCATCTAGTATCTTTACCTCTCTAATAAAAATGATGCATTACTCAGTATTATATGCACATATGTAAATATAATATTAAATATAATTACAGAGGAGAGAAAAGGAGGCTGAAGGATGACTTTAGTGCTTTCTATAACTATCTGAAGGAGGCTGTAGCAAGATGGGTGTCAGTCTCTTCTCCCAAGTAAAAAGCAGTAGAACAGGAGGAATAAGTGGCTTCATGTTGCATCAGAGGAAATTTAGATTGGATGTTAGGAAAAATTTCTTCCCTGAAAGGGTTGTCAAGCATTGGAACAGGCTGCCCAGGGAAGGGGTTGAGTCACCATCCCTGGTTTATTACTTGTAGATGTGGCACTTGGGGACGTGGCTTAGCAGTGGAGAGTTGGCAGGGTGAGGTTCATGGTTGGACTTGATAACAAGGGTCTTTTCCAACCTAAATGATTCTTTGATATAGTGTGGTTTTTAACCTAGATTGAAAATCATTTAAGAAAAACTTGCCCTGTCCTATGTGGGTATTCTGCTAGCCTTATTTGAATGTCATATTCAGTGAAGTAGAAATAAGCATTTTAAATTATTAAGTAGTACAAATAGCTGATAGTATATGAAAAAGGAGTCCATGGAAACAAGTCTTAAATTAGATGTGATCAGTTCATATGTATTCAAATTGTATATTGGAATTAATGGTCCTTCATGAACCATGGTGGATGAATGTCACCAAGTTCATCCTTGTTTTTAGAAGTTCAATGCTAGGAAAATATTATAGGGAAAAATCTTTGTGATGAAAAGTCATTAATGGAATTTCAGTGCATTTCACATTCCTGTATGTGTCAAAGTACACAAAAGTTATTGTAAGGAGAGACAATGGGAAAAGAAAGCACTTTGGATTCCATCTCATTTATAGTTAGAGGAAGTAGTGAGATTTAGGACCTGTGTAATAAAGCAGCAGCCTTATCTGTAGGAAAACCCCAGTTAAAATTCAGCTTTACTTACTGATGGCTAGGTTGTGTACTTGTGACTTTGTCTTTCAGTATTTAATCCACTGTACAGACAAGATAATGGGAGCCCCTTCTGGCCCCTCCCTGCCCCCCTCAATCCAGTTACACGTCAAAATTCCCTTATGAGTTTAAATAAGTACCTTTCCCACGAACACAGGTTAAAATTTTAGCTATATTCAGAAAGTCCTCGTTTCTCCATCTCTTTCATATAGAACTTTTGTTTTTGCATGCAGAGCAGGCCTTCATGTATCCCAGCCTTTAATTTTTTTAGAGTACAAAGAATCACAGATACCTCCTTGTACTCTCAATTGTAATTTCTGTTTGCAAATCTTGATACGTAAATGAGAAAAAGCTTAGTGGGGAGACAGCAAGAGAAAGATTTACTAGCATCTAGAAATCCTAGGAAGTTGAAAAGGTTATGAATCTCCGAAGTTCGAATGTGTTGTGCCCAAGCACGCGTGAATATGGAAACAAGTCCCGCTGCTCTATTACCAAATTAATGCAACATGAAGGTTTCCAAAACTTATTACTAGATGCCTTGAGAAGTAAACTAGCAAATGTTAGCTGTATTTTTTTCCTGGGGGGAGCCAGTGGGGTGAGGAAGTAAAGGACCATTCTCAAGTGTTCTTTATGTAACATGAAGTCTCAGTCTGGTTCAGGGTGTATGTGTGTGACTCGCGCAGTGCTGATGTTGCCTTGCTTTGTGCTCAGCAAATTGTAACTATTCTCAAAGTTTGTCTCCTTTCACAGCTTGTGTTACAGTATCTTGTTGTCAAACACCATTTTTTGTTTGTTCATTCCACAGATGCTTCAGAACCCATCAGAATTTGCACAGTCTGTAAAATCCCTGTTAGAAGCACAAAAACAATCTATTGAGTCTGGCTCCATAGCTGGTGGGGAACATCTCTGCTTCATGGGAAGTGGCAGGGAAGAAGAGGATATGTATATGAACATGGTGTTGGCACATTTCTTACAGGTACAATTAAATTGCCACTGATTTAAGAGCTGGAGCAAAGGGTGTCTGCATGTGTCATTGATGGAAAACAGCAAAACATTTTCTCCTTAAAATCTGAACTGGTTTTTGCACTACTCAAGTTTACAGTTTTTAGTAAACAAACTAACCCCTGTTTCATTACCATAATTGCCAAACTCATTCCACAGGTTTTTGCTCTGATCAGAATGATCTTTTTTGTTGCAGAAAAATAAGGAGTATGTTAGCATTGCCAAAGGAGGCTTTATGGGTAAGCTTATTAATAATGAACTTTGACTTGAAAAATCTTGATATCTTAACGCTTAATATTTTTGAGGCTTTTGCTAAAAGCTATTTAAATGAATAGCAGCTAGGTGTCATTTGTCAGGTTTTTGTTTTGTGTAAGTAAACACTGTGCACTTACACATTTGTGGCTAACTCTTGGGGCTCACCCAAATTTCTGAGTGGTGAAAAATTAATTCCAGAACTGGGAAATTCCCTCTTCCAACTTGTCATTATTTATGTTTTAGCCACTGTAGATTATAGATTCATATGAAGATGGAATTTCCTAATTACTATTAACTGCTGTTATGATTTCTTAAATCAGGAGTTCATAATTCTGCAGTTGATGTTGCTGGAAATAATCAGGCTCTACAACAGTAGAGATCTATGCTACAATATGACAGTAGAGGTATTATTAATCATATGTGTGATATTGTAAGAGCTGTCTCCAAGATCAAAGCAGTGATTTATTTTTAATTGCTGCTGTATTCTAAATGTTTACTAAAATAATTAGTATACAAGGTAGATAAATAGGCATTAGATAATTAGATTATCTTAATGCCTTTGTACTGTAAAGAAAAGCTGGGGATTGTTAGAGTGATTGCTGAATTTATCTGTTTTATTGAATTGTGGGGGAGAAATTGTTACTGATTAGTCTTGTGTATAGACAGTATTTTCATCAACAGACTAAGTCCAGTGTAATTCTGGTTGTTTTTAATGGCCTTTTAACAGCCCTCCAACAGCACTTAGCAGATATCAATGTGGAAGGACCAGAAAATGGATATGGCCACTGGATTGCAAGTACTTCAGGCTCAAGAAATAGCATAAACTCTGTTGATGTAAGTGAAATTTTAGCATAAGTGTTACAGTGGGATGGGAACCCTAGGTTTACTGAATGCTTTCTTCACATTCCTTGTTCTAGTCTGTAAAATGCATTATTGCAAGCCATGACTGTTTTCACTTGTGTGTTTAATTTCAAGCTATGATCACAGTCTAGTCAGAGGTGATCTAAACATTTTTATCCTCTTGAGGGAAAGAGTTTGTAGGTAAGAACTTGCTGCTATCATTCTCCAGCAGAATATATGTAATAGACAACTCTTTCTAGGCTCTTACTCTGGGAATAAGTTACTATAAAGTAGCATACAATTTTGCAGCAGAGCTCAGAATGGTATCTTTTCTACAGCTGATATATTATGTGTAGAATTTAGCTTTTAATCTAGATGCAGTGTATCACTAACAGGATTCCTTTGTCTAGATGTCCATAGCAGAGTGCTCAGAAATGTAATCTGTCAAGCTTGCTTTATAGGATGATATTTTCCTCAGTCACATGTCATTGCTGTTATTTGATAGAGCTCTGAAGAAATACTCAGTTGTGTAATTAAGGTTCTACTGAGTACCAAAAAGTAAATTGCTGTTCTGTAGTCTGTTTCCTTTTTAATAAATTCATTGAGATGAAATAGCATAGTTTTATATGATTAATCCTGAGAGGAGTTACTTTTTCAGGGTGATTCTCCAAATGGTTCAGGTGATGGAAAAGGAGTGAAGTCCCTAGTGAATAAAATGACGGTTGCTTTGAAGACTAAGTCTGTGAATGTGAAAGAGAAAGTTATCAGTTTTATTGAAAATACATCTACTCCAGTGGACAGGTGCGTCATTTATCTCACTGCATTAGCTGGGAGAAGTTTATTTCATGTGGCTGTTCTGTAAGTGTGAAAACTTTGCTAATTGAGAACAAGTTGCCTTAAAAAACTGAATATCAGTTTTTTAATTCTCTAACCCTACCCTCATCACACATTTTGTCATGATCCAGGGAGTGTACTGCTGTTCCTTAATATTACAAGGCCAATGTGGGTCCCTGTTGCCTTGAATGCTTATCTAGAATTTGTCATTTAATTTCACTTCTTATAATGTGTCAATTTTGTGTTCAGTCTAAAAGTGAACAATGATTTCAGTTCCTCCCCATCCTGACTCTAATGAAATAGATCAAAGACAGCAGAATTCTGGATAGGTTTTTTCAGTTGGTTGGTTGATTTTGTTCTGTTTTGGTTTTTTCACTGCTGCATCTTGCCAAATTGAGTTCACCTCTTTTAAAGATCCTAATTTTTTTCAAGTCCTTGTGTAAAGCTGCTTTCCTAATCCAGAATTTCAGAATCCACCCTTGTTTAGTTTTTGTGTCTTCAGGAATGAGAATGTGCAAGTAGATTGAAAAACACTTTCAAATTTGGAAGACATCATTCCAAATACATACCTTAACTAAATACAAGAATAGCAGCTTTCATCTGTCGGAGCTTTAAATAAAACACCTGTTGTAGTTCTTTAAATTCTTTGAAGATGTACGTTGAACACCAAGACACTGGTATTCAGGAGTCTCAGAGACCTAGCATGTGTTTGATAGCAGGATTTAAAATATCAAAAGAAGAGTAGTTTTTAATAGTTTTGTTCCTCAGATCATTCCTTCTGTTTTTTTTGGAAAATGTTTTTCTAAATTACTTATTATTACTTTTATTCCACAATTAGAGGAAAAAATTCTTAAGTAGTGTTTGGTAGTAGCTTTTGCTGTGTGAAGAATTAAACTTACACATTTGTGATTAACTCTTAGGGCTTACCCAAATTTCTGAGTGGTGAAAAATTAATGCCAGAATTAGGGAAATTCCCTCTTCCAACTGGTCATTATTTATGTTTTAGCCACTGTAGGTTGCAGATTCATATGAAGATGGAACTTCCTAATTACTATTAACTGCTGTTACGATTTCTTAAATCAGGAGTTCATAATTCTGTAATTAATGTGAAAAAAAAAAACTGAAAGAGGGTAAATTTAGATTAGATATTAGGAAGAAATTCTTTACAGTGAGGGTGGTGAGGTGCTAGCAGAGGCTGCCCAGGGAAGCTGTGGCTGCCCCATCCCTGGCCAATGCTCAAGGCCAGGCTGAATGGAGCTTTAAGCAATGTGGTCTAGTGTGAGATGTCCCTGTGCAGGGCAGGGTGTGGAACATATTGCTCTTTAGGGTCCCTTGCAACCCAAGCCATTCTGTGAAATCAAGTACTGCGTGCATTTAAGCCATAGGTAGCATAAGAAATTCATCTTTTAGGAGATTTTTTTTTTTTTTTGCAAATACTCTTTACCTCATGTCCAGCTTTCTTGAAGCCTTGTTTTTATTTACAAGCATCCTCCTTGAAGAAGGTACATTGCCAATATAGAGAATTTCAGCTATTTATCTGGGTTTTTCCTTTACATTTTTTTAATTCTTTTGTTCTGTCCTCTGCCCCAATGTACTGTAGAATACCTTTCAATATTTCCTGGCCAGACAGAGCAAGCATGGAGCGGTAAGCTTGATAATTAAGCAGTCTGACTAAAACCACCTTTCTTGTATTTAGCATGGCATCACAATGTTTGTAAGCATTGGTTACACTGACAAGATTGCTTGCATATTTTGATATTAATTTAATTTTTTTAAAATATATTAAAACTGTCTTTTTACAAGCACTGGTCAAGAGACTAAAGGAAGAAAAAGAATGTATTGGCAGTGCTTTCTTAGTTTCTGCTTTGTTATTTCTGTCCTCTTCCTTGCTATTGCTTTTTATAGATTTTTTTTTTAACCTGTCATTTCCTATGTGCATTTTATTAGTAACCTGTAATAGTAAAAGACACAAAAAATACTGAACAAATTATGGCTTAAGGTTCTAACAAGAGAGACTATAAGTATTAAAAGTAAACTTTTCATAAAACATCATCAGAACTTAGACATGACAGGGAACCCATATGGAAATTCTGTCTGGAAGTCTCAAACTTGTATGCTTCTTATCACATGGTAATAGAACATGCTGAAAGAAATAGACATGCTCATTACTGGGAAAAGAAAAATTGAAAGTAAATATGCTTTTGCAATTCTATCTTATCTTGTTCACATAATTACTGTGTTTCATGCAAACGTGCCTCACATACAGTGTCTTATAATGATTTCAGAAATAAAAATTGTGAATTGAGTTTTTATAAAATTACTTGTGGTAATTGAAGAACAGTTCATGCATAATCACTTTGGAACTTTGATTATGCTTTAGGAGTTCTGTAGCTTTTGACCTTCTTACACTGAAATGCATGGAGATTAATTCTAGATGAATTATTGGAAATCTTGAAACTGGATTTTCAAGGATTTTTCACTAATTTTTCTTTCAAGTAGTTTGCACATAATTTGAGCTGGGATTCACCCAAAAGTGTCACAGAAAGGTATTGTTCATGTGAACAAAATCAGTAGTAATGTTAACCAGTATTCTGTAAAAGAAAAGCAATAGGAATGGTCCAACAGCACACATAGTATGTTTTGTTAATTTAGAAGTACTAAAGATCATGGGGATTGTACCCCACTTTTTGTTGATGTTTCTAGAATATGGAAACAAATGTTAAAATACCAAATTAAATGTATGGTGACTCTCTAAGTCAGAGATGTATCAATCTGTATTTGTAACCAGAAGTTTTGATATATTGAGATTTTGCTTTGGTTATTTTGCATATTCCTTTCACTCCTATTGCACATCTTCTTTCATTGGGTAGATGTAATAATAAATTAGTTCACACTGTATATCCCTAAAGTATTTTCTTAAAATTACAGTTCTTAAAAACCTAGAATGGCATTTTTTCTGTATCCATTCAATTAGGTCTACTTTGTGCTTATCACCAGGATGTTTCATTTGGTAGGTTTGCCACCAAAAGACATTGCATTCAATTTGTAACAATGT
The DNA here is from genome assembly GCF_001522545.3 of Parus major. Taxonomy (NCBI): domain Eukaryota; kingdom Metazoa; phylum Chordata; class Aves; order Passeriformes; family Paridae; genus Parus; species Parus major. The sequence goes on from NC_031768.1 coordinate 94,354,641, forward strand.
AATTATAGCCCTCCATGTCAGCAGGTTAAAGAGAATAAATTTCTAGTTTATAAAGTTTATAAAAAGTAGCATTTTACTAGTAGTATAAAGTTTATACTTTTATAATGTAGCATTTTACTCTCTTGTTTACTCTCTTGTCCTGACTAACTTCAGTTGATAAACACCAGTGAGATCTGCTCTTAGATCCTCTCTGTATAATTCAATTTGACATTATTTGAATTTGCTGCTTCTTACTCAATTGGTTATGTTTTACTAAAGTATATTTACAAAATAATATGTATTCCATATGGAAGCACTGCCCTCTTGAATTGTCAGTGTCATTGATGCTTATTGTCTTTAACACTAATGAGCATGTTATTGTATGTTTAGTTTTGTGCCATTTTAGACCACATTTCTGTTTGTTTGTTTTTTAACTTTTCCTTATTTTATTCATATTACTAAATTTTACCCATAGAAAATGTTGTTTTCTAACTTTCAATTCTACTTTTAACTATCCCTAAGTAGCAGCATTAATTTACCTGTTACTAAACCTGTTCCCTGTCTAGCTTGGTTCTAAAGTAGCATGTAAACTGGAGTTTGTGAATATACTTAAAACAGGAGGCAAGGCTTAGAGTTGGTAGGAAACATAAATGCACAGTATGGGGAAGGAGGTTATTGAACTGGAGGAAAGAGACAGGCAAGTTTTTTGGTTTTGTTTTGAGTGTTGTAAAACTGCTAAGCCCTGCCAGTTCTAAAGGCTAAAACTGGTTGGTTTTTTCAGAAATTGACTATTTTGTTGCTTTCTGAGCTTTCAGGTTTTTGTCTTATTTTTCACGTATTCTCTACAGTTCAGAGCAAGAGCTTTTAATTCAGCTGTGATCATGTAATTGCAGCATTCTGAGCTGGAGCTTTAAAATACCTCAGGGCTTGAGCTGTCACACATTAAGACTCAGTTGTCTGTGTCATTTGATATGATCTGTAGAAATAATTTAAATGTGATTTTTGACATCAATATCACAATAGTGCTGGGATTGTAGCAATAGGAATTGTTTGAGTAAATATTTCAACATTTGACTCAAACTGGAAGTAGTGAGCAGGAAATCTTGATTTAGACTGCAGTGGATGGTTTGTAATAACCCCACTGTGTAGTTCTTAAGGCATTTTGTTGTATTTTGAAGAATTAACAAGGAAAAAAATAACTTCCAGACATGTTAGTTAAATCTTTGTTTTTTGCTTCATCTGAATTTGGCATCCTTGTGAAGTTGCCCTGACTGTCCAGTTATATTTTAGTTTTATGCTGGAAACTTAGCATGTTGTCAGTTTTCAGGTCTCTAATGTGTGTTGCCATTTGAGAAGATGAGCAGAAGTTGGGGAGTTTTTGAAACAAAACAACCTTTCTTTCCACTTTCTTTGTTACAAGAGTCAGCCTCACAAAGCGACTGAACTATGTGCTTTCTCTAACCAAGTTGCTTGATGGGTCACTCACGTCTTCCTTGCAGGCAGCTTCATAAATTATCTTGTCTGTTGCACAGCTGTGTTTACATTTTGCTAATATGTTACTGTGGAACTCAGACCATCAGTTTGAAAGATACTTTTCTTCTCCTGTCCCATGCTCTCTCCTGCCCTTTTCATTGCCAACAGACATGTCAGCAGCAGTGACAGAGTTGGAAAACCCTACCGTGGTGTGAAGCCAGTATTCAGCATCGGAGATGAAGAAGAATATGATACTGGTACAGTAGAAGATTTTCCTCTTACCTAGATTATCTTATTTAGGCAAAATTATTAAGTTGGACTAAATCAAAGAGTGTCTCTTACATCTTTGTCTTGCAATATGATACTTGTCTGTTATTGTTGTACATGTGTGTTATGGTAATGCCTAGGACCAGCCCTCTTCAAATCCATAGTAGCAGATTAAATAAAAAATAATTTGTGGTAGGCACCAAACACCCAACAGGAAGAAATTGAAATAAGCAGATATAGTGGATCTTTTGTCTTTACTTGTTATTTCTGTAACAAAGACCTTTTTCTATACTGATCTTGTATGCATAAACTAGCAATTGTGCCTTTATTACTCTCAATAGTAAGCAAAATGTAGGTTTAGTTTGGCTGATGTATCTCAATTTAAATATCTAGTATTGTCAGTTAGTGTAATGCTCTGAATTTCTGTAACATAGTTGGAGCTAGACTTTAAATGGCCAATGTGTGCACACCTCTCCAGCATTTCAGACTTTGCTTTTCAGCACTGAATCTATTAATAATGGATTCATCTCTTGATGTTATTGATGATATTAATCAACATGCAGGTTGCTGTAGGAAAAAACATGCAATTTTTATTTAAATTTTTTATGTAGATGAAAAACTGCAGGCAAAACTAGAGCACCACACATTTCATAAAGGTTTGGAGGTTTTTTGAGAGCAGTTCTAACATTAGAATGGTGCAGACCTACTGCTGTCCTGGTTTTGCTCTGGTAGTTTTAGCCCACTGCCAGTCATCATCTTACAAATATCTCTTCTGTGGCCAAAAGGCATATTTGGCTTCTGTAGGAGAAACAAGTAACTAGTCTGAGAATCTTTGACATGCAAAAGAAACAATTCAGGAAAATTAATGAGAGTCAGAGGTTTAAATAGCATGGATGACAAACAGTTGTTCATTATCTGCAATAAAAATTTTGAAGGAGCAAAGTGAAATTATCAGGCAGAAGCTTTAATGCTAACAAGATTTTTCTCCAAATGCCGTGTGATTAATTTTGCACAGTTCTGTGAGCATCCATAATAGTGTTTGGCAAAGTCTGTGTAGATTCAGAAAACAAGCTCCCCCAAGACAGATTGTCTAGAACACATTTTCAGTAATGGTTGTTTGCTAAGTTCTATTAATTATTTGCTTTTCAAAACACTATTACACTTGGTAAGTAAGTAGAATCAGAGTAATTTGAGTGAGCAAAGTGAAGTGAAATACATATAATCTTGATACAGAAGAATGCAAAAAGTGAGCCTGTTTCTGTATAATTTGTTTTGTGAAGCTTTAGTCTTTGGGGTTTTTCAGTAGTAAGTAATTGCAGTCAGCTGTAATTATTGCAGCCTGCTCTAGGTGGATCTGCTTGAGCAGGGGAGTTGGACCAGGTGACCTCCAGAGATCCCTTCTGTCCTCAGCCATTCTGTCATTCTGTGTCATGAGGGTGGATTATTGTTCCATTTGTTTCAACTCCATTTTCTATTTTTCAGTGAAAGCGTTTTCCAAAGTGTGTTTCAAATTCTGAATTGCATTGAAGTAAATAGTTAACAAAGGGTAGGAAAGTGACTTTGAAAAAGGCTCTTTAAAGAGCTGTCCTGAGTTATTTCTGAGAGTAATTTGTATGGAGTTAATATAGTTGGTTGTGTTAGATAACTAGATTGCTTAAATTATTTTAATGTAGCACCAAAATTACTCTGTAAACATAATCACCACCTTTAGACATAAAAGCAGTATTTTGCAACTAAGTAATAACAAGTGCAGGAGTTTTGGCTGTTTCACAGAGATCTGTGCTGAAAATTTAGGGTTGGAATATGTTCTTAAATATCCTTTAAAAAGGATGTGAAGCCAAAGATGGCAATTTTTGCTAATGATCCTAGGTTATTTGAGATAGTAAGGGCAGACTGAGTCTTTTGCTAATCTGAATGACTGGGTAATAAAAATGAAATTCAGTATGAATTTAATGCAAGAAAGACATGTAAAAAACCCCACCCACTTTTAATTTCAGATCCAGTTGTGGTAGAATGATTTGGCTGTGTCCAGCAGCAGTGGGTTTACAATAAGTAAGCAGTCATTAGCAGTCAGAAAAGGAAATCAAATCCTCAGAAATCTATGATTCACCCACACATTAAATATTGTGTGTCTTCTGCCCTTGATGTCAGAAGCAATGTTTGAACAAGAGGAGGGTCATAGAGGAGTAAGAATGGTGAGGAAAGAAAGATGTGATATTACTTTCAGAAAAGGCACAGCTGAATGTTAGAAGTTGTGTTATGTGAAAGAAGCATTTCAAGGGAGAGAAAGTGGTCCACAAAAATAATGCCTGGCCTTGAAAGGGATCAACAGGTGTTCATTTCTTCTTGTAAAAGAAGCTAGAAGCCACAAGAAGAGACTCTCCTGGACTGAAGTTGGCTTGGTTTTGGTACTCCTTGCCACAAGATATTGGTGGTTTAAATGCAAAGGGTTTTTATGGCTTCGAGGAAAGTCTGGACAAGTCCATGTGAAAAAAAAACATGAAACTTTACTGAAGAGACAAATTAGAACAACCTAAGATACCTCCTGAGCTCAAGATACGTTTTGTTCAGAGAAAATTAAGAGAGAAATATCAGATATGCCTTTTTCTTTCTTCCCTCTCAGTGATTCTGTATGGTTAGGTACCCCTGCTTTGAACCAGTGTAGCTACAGTGGCTTTAAGCATATTGAAAAATTGGCTGATGGGTGTGAAAATGCTTGTTTTGTTTTTTTTTGTTAACGTTTTTACCCTCTCCATTCAAAACAGATGAAATTGATAGCTCCTCAATGTCAGATGATGATCGAAAAGAGGTTGTCAACATCCAAACGTGGATAAATAAACCTGATGTGAAGTATAACTTTCCATGTAATGAAGTAAAAGAAAATGGACACATGTTTCCCAGGTACTGAAATGAATCCTAAGTTCAATGAAAACATCCATCTTGATACACATTCTAAAAAAAAAGTATTGGTCACTTAATTTATCCATTATATTAAACTAGGAAATGGAAGTGTGAATATAGTGTTAATGTATTTGCATTCTTGTATTTGCAGTGTTATAGAATGATAATTATGTATAAAACCTGGTGTAAAGTTTTGCTTGAAGAACAAGATAGTAAGAAAAATTGAAAGGGGAGAGAGGGTCTTGGAGGTACTTGCCATGCTCTGTGCACCAGTAGTGTTGGGGAGGATGCCATGCTTGTTTTCAGAAATGGCCATGCTACAGCACTCAAGGAAAATCAGAAGTATTTTGTAGAGCTTTCTTAATTAGATGACAGTATTAAAACTATTTCTTAGGTTTGGTAGCTGTATTAATGTCCATGTAGTTTATTCATAAACATTTCTAAACAATTTATATTTAATTCATTAAGAAAACTAATATGTATTTTTCTTCTCTTCCAGTCATCTCCTAGTCACAGCAACTCATATGTACTGTTTGAGGGAGATTCCATCAAGAAAGGGACTGGCTTACATACAGTCTCGACAGGCACTCAACTCTGTAGTCAAAATCACATCCAAGAAGAAACATCCAGAACTGATCACCTTTAAGTATGGAAATAGCAATACTTCAGGCATAGAAATTCTGGCAGTTGAAAGGTAAGCCATCTCAGTAGCAGAGGTGTAAGTGGTAATGATATCCAGGATGCTGGACACTGGAAGTCAAGGGTATGCTTGAATTATGTAATTCACAGAATTGAGTTCAAAAGTAATAGTTTTTATTTAGGAATGCATAATTCAGATATGAACTAGGAAAAAAAGATTTGTCACCAAAATGGTGAGTGTTTGAGATGCAGAAGTGAGGACATTGCAGTTGTTAGGGATGGGATGTGTGCAAATGTTTTCCTTTTGTAATAGGTCTTAAGCAAAAATGAAGTGAACAGTTCTCTGCAGCAAAAATACGGATTTGTGAAAAATGGAATTTATAAGTATGGTCATTTTACTGTGGAATTTATTTATTTATTTTATTTTTTACATCTGACTCATATTGTCTGTGCAGTGTGCAAGGAGTCCAGAAGCCTAAACTCAAAACTCTAATTCCCTGAAATCTGATTCCTGGAAGTTACATGTAGCCATGCTCAGTATTTGCATGCCTAAGAGGGGAAAGGGGTCAGATGGAGCGATGTATCAGGCTTTTTTCCACTGGTGTAGCTTGCTGTTTCTTGGCACTCTTTTAACAAGGTTGCTGATACCAGCTGGATGTTTTCTCATCCTCTTCCTTGGAGAGAACTGTGTGCTGTGCAGTGGATGCTCTGTTTTCACAAGAGAGGAGAGATGAGTTGGAACCTGACTAGAGACGTTCTATGCCTGTTGGCTCCTTAGGTTTGTAGTAGGTCAAGAAAGATAAATTAAAATTTTGCTGAGAACTGTACTGCTTGTTGAACTCATCACTGCCTTGTAGACTGGAGCAGATTGATCTAGAGCTATCTATAGGAATTAGAAAAACAAAAACCAAAATACCACAAAACAAAAACCAAGCAGGGACCACTATGCTTCAGTCAGACAGTGATGTCTATGTAGAGATATTGAATGGCCTGACCTATCCTGTTGTCAACTTTTCTTTCCAAGATGGCCTGTGAAGTACTCAACAGTTCTAATTTCACAAAGAGAAAGTTTCCTAGTATAATCAGGAATTAAATGTTATTTTCTTAGTATTTTTTTCATTTTAATACATTCCCCTCTTCCCTTCCTTCTAGACAGAGGAAGAATGAAAAGAATTATGGAATTTATACTCAAAAATTTTATGGTGAATTAATGATGGCTTTTTCTAATTTTTTTTAAGGTATTTGATTCCAAATGCAGGTGATGCTACCAAAGCCATTAAACAACAGATCATGAAAGTATTGGATGCCTTGGAGAGTTAATAACTAAAGACTTTGTAGAGACCAGTTTATAAAGAAGAAGCAACCAAGATACTGTATGTGGACACAAGCTGACTGTTTCCCAACTGAATACTAACTTAAGAGAATTTTTCTGTTTGCTGGTGGGAGTGCCTGAGTAGCAGGCTTGAGATAGGGTAAATTATTATCCATTTCTGAACAGGATTTTTGTTTGGGCTATTTTTATTTTTTTATTTTGTTATTTGTTTTGTTTTGGAGAAGTGTTTATTATAAAGGTCAGTTTGTTTCATTTTAATGCAGCCTTACTGGGAGTGATCTGCATCTTTGCAAGAGCAGATGCAGCTGGGTTCATGTTAAGTGTGTGTTAAAGCAATGGGGGGACTGAGATACAGAGGAGCAGTTGAAAACACAATGGTTTTTAAATTGTTATCCCTTGCAAATAAGATGTCTCCATTGCCTACAGTCTAGAAATTTGATTTTGCCTAGCTGGTAGTATCAAAGATTAATTAAAAATTTAGCTTTTTGAGCAGAGCAGATAGAAATCTTAAAAACACCATTTTCACATTAAAAATGGTTAAGTCCAGTTTGGTCTGCAGATAAATGGAAAAAATACAAACAATTCGTGAAATTAAGGGTTTTTTAAATGTCTTACCAGCTACTAGGCTAAATAACTGGAATTGGTGGTAAGGATTATTTTTAAACACTGAAATTACCTGTAGTTTTTACTACAGCAGCGTGATTTTTTTTAAATTATGCAAAATTTTACATTTCATAGGTTGAGGCTATTTCCCGTGTAAGAATGAGTGTGTGCACTGAAATGCATGTGTCATGACAGAATATGACAGTTAAAAACAAGTTGCCTTGCTCCTCAGAAACAAAATATCTAAGAAATTTAGATGTTTAAAACCCTTCAGCACAAAAGTGAGTACAAACTGACCAAAGGTGAGTTCAGCAAGAAGATGAATGCACACAAAACCAGGGAAGAAATTCCAGTGCTGGCTGCCTTCATTGATTCAAGCATTTGTAACAACTTCTAAATTAGTAAATTTGTGGGAGATGGCAACTTATATGATTGTTCATCATAAGCTTTCCATTTGTTCAAGAATTGTTCTCTTGTTCAAAGCTCAGTACAGGAATGTTCTTACAGACATGGTAGAGCATCTTTGTAGACTGATGGTAAATCACCAAAAACTATAAAGATAATGGGGATTAGTTTTGCTGCATAAGATCTGAGTACTTGAATCAAAGCCTATGATTTGGTACTTCATCAGAAGGTAAAATAAGTTAAACTGACCTTTATAAAAAACATTTATTCTAAGTTATTTTACTAGGAATCAAGCTAGGGCACCTTAATTCTTGAACTAATTTTTTTTTTCTTCTTAGTATCTGAGTAAACACCAATAGAACTTGAACTGTTGAGAATATTTGCATGAAATTGCACCTGGGCCAATGCTCATGTATTTATAGTTTTGCCCAGCAGCTGTTGTATTACATTTTCCTCTTCCTAATCCCTTCTGAAAATATCCTCAAGAGTCTTTGACTCTGTGCCTACTTCAGCAACAAGATTTTTTCATGTAAAGATGTTTGTGCTACTGTTTATAAACTACAGTTGTAAATAAACCAGTACAATTTGAACATAACTTGTTCTGTCAGAAGACATTTAGTTGCATACTGTGTAAATTCTCTGAATCAATTAAAAGTTTTTCCTAAAGGTGTTTTGTAAATGGAAGTGAATTTGATCTTTGGAGTGGAGGAAGCTGATTATGGATCATAGGGAGCTACTGCCATGACTTCTTAGTGTAAGTATTTCCGAATTTAAGTTAATTTCATTAAGGACTTTTGGGGGAGCATTCACAGAAAGATCGAAGTGAATTAAAAAATAATCAAGATATAAAAAAGGTTTCTGCATAAATTCCAGACTTCTCAGCATCCTATTTTTATTATGAAAATGTTTACAGACTGATACAAGGTATTCCTCCTCAGGAGGGGGAGAAGTGAAAATGATACTCAGTTGTTAAACGGGTGTATTTGAGTATTAAATGTGGAACATGGCTAATGTGTATGCTTCACTCTGAGGACTGCAAATACAGAAGCAGCAAGTAAAGCAAGAGGAAGTCAGTTCTTAAGTCCTTCTCTGTAGAAACATACAATCCAAGCTGTTTTGAGGCTAATTATTTGTAAATTTTAGGGAAATGTACAAGTTATCAACAGACCTCTTAGCTTAAAAAGCTCAGCCCAAACTATGAATAATTTCAATGGTGCTGGTGTATCTCTACCCACAGTTTAAGGGCCACTTTTGCCTTATAGTGTACATACCTGTAGTTATTATTTTTGTTATAAAACTTATATTATTAAGCAGAAATTTTAATTACAGTACTGTAGCAACATTTTTTGAAAAGAAAACCACAAAATGTTGGTATGCTACTTCCTGTCCCTTTTAGCTTTGACGATTTTTTTTTTTTTAATTATTTGCTAGAGATGTGTTGGGTCTTGTTTTATTCTGCATGCACCACTGTCTATATTGTTGAATATAAGGTGACAGTTGTTATGATGCAGGAGTGATAGAAATGAGGTCTGGTGTAGGAAAGAAAGTCTTGGAGTAAAACTTCCCTGCCAAGTGAAAGCTCTTACCTTTGTGTCATAGTGAGAGTTTGTGCTTCTGTGCTCACTGATGGCTCTTCACTTGTCTCACTAACTCTTAGATTATGATTTGTATGAGAATTTGTAAAGAATTTTACATACTGTTGATTGCAGAGTTGCAATTTTTAAAATTGCCTGTTAGCCCTAATACATGGGTCTCACCGGTGATTGTATCTTTTCCTTCCAACTACATGTCAGCTGTAGTTTCAAAACTTCAGGTACTGCCAAGTAAGCTTTTTCAACATAGGCGTCGTCTACTGAATGTGTGAAAAGTTTCCTTTTAGGGAAGGAAAAGGGTGGTACTATGTAACTTGTTCTACTGGGCATACCTAGTGCAGTCAGATACTGTTGTTTGGAAGCTTGAAAAGAATACATTTTATCTCTGAGCCATGGGAAACCGGATTTTAGGCCTGTGCTTTGCACCTTGAAAGGATGACGCTACCTAATTTTTTATTCTTTTTCTTATTTGGGAAGAAGTTGGGAGACAGCTGTTCTTTGCACCTGGAGCCCTGCAAAGTGTGATAGTTGGAGAAAAAAAATTACAAAAGAATCATACATGTTCTTTTTACCACCATGGGCATGTATAAAAAAGGAGGGAGAGAGGCCTGCTAAGGGCTGCTGCACTGTCTGTTCTGCCATCCTTTAGCTTGGTCAGATTGGGATGAGTGGTTCTCTTTTCTGCTCCAAGGGGCAGGTTGAGCAGTTCTCTGGTTGAAGGAAGGTCTGTAATTGTTGGACACAGTAGTGGTTATGCACTTCCATCCTTTATCTCTCTCCATGTTTCCTGAAAGGGAAGGTGTGTAAGAGATTGATCACCCTGGGTTACCCATGTTATCTTTACCCATTCTGTCGTTGTGTGCTTTCAGCTTACAGACATAATCTTGTGTGAGAAATATTGCTACACAACATAAATCTACAATTCTACAAGCATGCTTCTAAAACACCCAAGGCTGGAAAAGATATGAGACAGCAATGTTTTGTGCTGATTAAAGTGGAGCACTTGGGGTTTAAAGCCAAGGAAGAGCAGCATGGTACTTAGTGTGTAGGTTTCACAGAATTGGCAGTCTTGGTCGGGACCTCTGAAGCTCATCTAGTCCAAGTGCAGGGTCACCTAGAGCAGGTGACACAGGAACTTGTCCAGGTGGGTTTGGAATGTCTCGGGAAAGGGAGACTTCACTGTGCAGCCTGTTCAGTGCTCTGCCACCCTCAGTGTAAGGAAGTTCCTCCTCATGTTGAGGTGAAACTTTGTGTGTTTTAGTTTATGGCCACTGCTCCTGTCCTGTCACTGGGCACGGCTGAAATGAGTCTGGCACCACCCTCTCGACAAACGCCTTTGAGATGTTTATATGCACTTGTGAGATCCCCTCTCAGCCTTCCCTTCTCCAGACTAAACAGGCCCAGCTCCCACAGTCTCTGCTCATAAGAGAGATGTTACAGACCCCAAATCATCTTTGTTTCCTCCACTGCACCCTCTCTAGTATCTCCCTGTCTTTCCAGTACTGAGGAGCCCAGAACTGGACACTGCTCCGCATCTGGAGCACTGTGAAGGTGTTTGTACCTTGGGAGATGCCGTTCTTGTACAGAAAGACAGGGACGTCCCAGGTGAACGGGTTCCCTGTAAACTGGTACAGGTCCCTTGGGATGAGCCTTTAGCTTAAGGCTGCCAGGGGTTGTTGCGCAAGGCAGGGCAAAGAGGCTCCCGGCACAGCCGGAGCTTTGAGGGCTCCGCCGTTGCTGCCGGCGCTGAACGGGGAGCGCTGCCCGCTCTCTGCCGCCCTCACAGGCCGGGCAGGGCGGGGGTGCCTCATCCCGGCGCTTTGCCGCTCCCAACGCGGCTCCCGGCACCAGGCGGGGCCGGTCGAAGGCGGCCTGAGGGCGGTTCCGAGCAAAGCCCGGGCCGGGCTGGGACTGCAACTCCCGGCAGTCCCCGCGGGCCGCGCCCGCCCGGGCGGTGCCGGGAATGCGGGCGGCTGGCGGAGCCATGGCGTGTGAGTGGGAGCCTTTCCCGTCCCTCTCCTCCCGCGGTCCCGGCGCCCGCCCGGCCGGGAAAGGCTCCGCGGGGCGCTGTCCCGGGTGCCCCGCGCCTCCCCGGTAGGATCGGGAAAGGCCTCGGGCCTGGCCGCTGGCACAGCCTGTGGAGCCGGGCAGGGAAAAGGGAGCTGCCCTGGCGCTGCGCTGGGCACAGAGCGGGAGGCAGCGCTCGCCCTGCAGGGGCCAGCTCCTCAAGAAACGCGAACAAACCGGGCGTGCTTCGCTTCAGCTGTTATAAAACAAAAGCAAGCGTGTTTTGTAATGTAGTGGTGCAAATGTGAACCATTATTTTACTCTGATGCGCTTTTACCCGGTTGTGGCCTACGTTGCTTTAGGCTTATCCTGACAATTGCTTTTAAAGAAGTTTTTGAGGCAGCTGGTCAAGGCTGGGAGCGAGGTCTCTCTCTACAGTACTGCTGTACATTTCTCTGTATTTCTGTTACTTCCACATCTCAATGTTTGTAAACGAAACTGTGGCACAAGTACGTGTGTTCTGTTGTGGCTGAGCTTCAGTTTTGCACCATATCAAACTCCAAACCTGAGGCGTATAATATTATATTTAGAGGAAATAATATTATATTTTATAGGAAAATAATATTAATTACCCTAATTACATTTCCTGGGGTTTTAAACATTACAGTTTTTTTTTTTTTTCCTAGTGCCTTTTTTTTCTTCTTGGTTTTTTTTTTTTCTTTTAAGCTGAAATGTAAATCTTTGAGTGGCCAACTTGTATGAATTAAAACACATTCCACAAATACTGAGAAGTTTTTGACAGATCCCTAGTATGATTATCTCGGTGGGTCTGGAACCTATGGTTACATCTATTCAGAGTACCAGATAAGCTTTGTTTGCTCAATGGAGCCAACAGTAAAAGTTTCTCACATGAAGAGTATCGAAGGGAGCAGTTAATCACTTGCTTAACCTCTAGAAATTAGCTGCGTAGCTACTGAAGTGAGAATTAAATAGGAAAAAAGATGTATCTCAACTGCTCCTGACCAATCTCATCTTCACTTGAATCAGTTTCCTGACCACTGGAACTATGTTGCTTCCAGCTTTGTCTTTTTCTTATTGTGATATTTGACTGTATGATGGGGGAATTTTTCAGACAGGAGAGGTACTATGAAACTGGGATAGTTTTATAAAGCCAGAGAGGATCTATTGGTTGTTTGGTTTGTGTTTGTTTTAAAGGAAATAGTTCTACCTGATCAAGGTGTGTTTTCCTACAGCCTGGGGTACCCAGAGATTAATGGAAGAAGTTCAAGGGGTGTGCACAAAACTTGGTTACTTGGAGAGCCTGCAAATGTATATCCTGCTTAATGGAAGTAAAAGCTGTTGATAAAACTTGCAACTTGTCCAGAAACTAGTTTGCTAAGAAATGAATAGGAAAGATGTTAACCTTTCTTGGTTTTTATAGCCATTTCCCAGACTGGGTGCGAATTGAGGGATAAAAGCTAACAATTCCTTTATTTGGTGCTTTTGGGATTATCCAGTCCTTTGGTGCGCTAGTGACATTTTAGGAGACGTGTGTAATAACAAGATGGGTTCTCACAGTGCACAGCAGCTTGGGAAGGAAGGGCTGGGGGGACCTGTGCTCTCCCTTTCTGTAACATGGCTCCTTCCCCTAGAACATGGACTGGGTGTTGCTGGCACGTGAGCTCTGTGATCTTTGCAGGGTGGTGGCCATGCATGGCTCCCACTGGCAATCCTCGGGTTCAGTGCTCTCCCTGCATTAAAAGAGACTGTTTCCAGAGTGAGAGATAGGCTGCAGCCTGAGTTGGTAGTGGTTTGTGCACATGTTTATATATTAACTCATTTGTTTCCTTCAATGCTTATTACTGAATTCAAATTTGGAAGAGTTTCCTGGAGGAATTCTGATGAATAATTTTTTTTCTTTTCTGCCATCAGCCTTCCGCCTTGCTCTTATCCAGCTTCATGTATCTGCTGTTAAATCAGATAATCTCCAACGAGCCTGTGGACTGGTGAGAGAAGCATCAGCTAAAGGAGCAAAACTTGTGGCTCTACCTGTGAGTAAAGATCATGGCACACTTAGCCCTTGTGCTTCAAAACCTCTTTCTAGTGTTATTAATGACTATATATTCCTCTTCCTCCCTGGATAGCTTAGATGCTGAATGAAGCTTCAAAATAGCACTCAAAATTAAAAATCCCAGGGATTGTATCTGGAGCGCACTTAGAGGTGGGGAATGAAAAGGGAAACAAAAAACAGGTTGATCTTTTTTGTAGTGTAGGATTCTGGTTAAGTTTTTTGCTAACATAAATCCTAGGCAATGCCATCATTGATGTATTCTGAATTCAGGTGAGTGACACTGCAGTTTGAATCTTTGCTGAAGAAGTGTAGAAAAAGGCAGTTTTCATCTAAAGAATGTTGACATGAAGGTGAAAGACAGTACACAGAAATTCTTTGCTGTAGGCATTCTAGATACATGAGAAGCAAAATAGACTTAAAACATATTTCCAGCAGGTCATTTGTGGTTGAATGATTGACACATTTCTCTTGTGACTTTTATGTGTGGAAACATAAATAGCCACTTAAAATGGTCAACCACTTCTGACTAACTTTTTGAACTTCAGCCATAATTCAGTCACTTTGCTGAATTTTCACAATAGGTGTGAAACAACCTATTGTGTGCTGACAACAGGGTGGTCTTCCCAGTGCAGCTTTGAGCTTTTCTCCTCTCTTCATGGGGTTGTGTTACTCCTGTACCCTGCAGCATCTGACACAGGAGTGCAAAGTTCATCTCTGTGTGAACTTTGGGTCTCAGTTTTACACACAGAATGTTTTCTCTCCTGATGTCATGAGGGAAGCATTGAGCAACCTTCCCAGCTCCTCTGTGCTGACATGGTTCTTGTGTTGCAAACGTGACTGTTCAGTGATCTGCCCGGGCCTCCTGTGTAGAGATTACCTATTATTTACTGGTTTCATCATGTGTACAAACATTGAATTTTCCAGACTTATTTAGCTGAGATACTCACTTTGCCAACAATGATTTATGCTTTTAGAACAGGAGTTGTCAAACATGGGCAAGGCATCTCCCAGACTTTTGGGAGATACGTTTTGTGTTGACATTTGGGCATGGGCATGAAATACTGTCTTCCCTCTGTTGTTTCTTCAGGGGTTTGTTGGTGTTTTTTTGTAACTTTATACAAAGAAAAGTAACTCACACTGAATATATGAAGATGGAGGCAGCTGGCTTTGCTTTCATTTCTTTGAATTTCAGCCCAGTTTTCAGAAACCAGGGAAGCTCATTTTGACGGCCTGCAGAGACTTCCCTTCCTGCTTCTTCCATCTACAGATTGTGCTGTGGATTAGCTGCTACCTGCTGGCCTAGTACCTGTATAGGGGAAAAAACCCTTTCCATCTTGGGTTCATTTATTCCAGTTCAGTAGAACCTACCTCAGTTGTTAAGAAGTTTGCTTGAGCAGATAAAACAGAAATGTTTATTGTGCTAATCACAGCTTGATTTTTTTTTTTCTCCCTTTTCCTTTTTCCGGGGTGGGGGTGTGTTTGTCACTCCTGATGAGCAAAGGGAACAGTGGAGGTGTCTGGGCTGGGAGTCACTTTCTCACAGAAGAGAAGTTGCTGCCACAGTTTGATAGCCTATCTGTGGCCTCCAGCTGTATTCCTTCAGGGGACAAAAAAGTGTTGTGTGGGGTGTCTCACATCCTCTCAGAACTGTCAAGTGTAATGTGGAGTGGAAGTTCCTCTTATCTTGGGCATCTCAAATACCACTAGCCTGCCTATTTTAGGTATCTAAACTACCCTGTGAATCTGACAGTGTAGAGATAACATGCCTGGTTCTGAGAGATGGCAAATCTTTAACTAGGGGACACTGTTCAGGTTGTCAGGAAATAGTGTTTAAAGGATTGGTTTAGCAAAACAGTAAGTAATTTTGAGAAATGCATGCTTTTGCAAATGTCCTTTTAAAAATTAAGAAATTATTGGCTGAGGATGAGCATTTCACAGTTTTGAGAGGATCTTTTGAACTTTTAACTTGTCAAATGACCTGTGTGGAACTTGGCTCCTCATTCTGATGTGAGCATCCCTTGTGTTCTTGCTAAGCCCAGAGCAGCAGTGAAGTGCTAGCTTTACAGCTTGCATGATAGTCTTAGCTCATGTCCTGTTTGGCATGCACTCCACAAACACACCTGTTGTATTTTCAACAATTGTTCAAGTCTTTCTGGCCTTCCTGGCATTTTCTGGTTCGTTTATTGAGCTGCTATAAACTAAACTCCTGTAACCAAAGGTTGTTTAAGAACATGATTAGAGAGGAATTTGAAAGGTTAGGAATGTCTCATTGTAATGGTGTTACTGGATTTTAGCTTTTTATTTTTTCCCATCTAATTCTAGGAATGCTTTAATTCTCCATATGGAACTCAATACTTTAAGGAGTATGCAGAGAAGATCCCTGGGGAATCAACACAAAAGCTGTCAGAAGTTGCAAAGGAGTGCAGTATATATCTCATTGGAGGTAGTTTACTCTTAGTGACCATCTCACTGGGGGAAAAATGGGAAATGTCTATTACTGCCATTGGATCAAAATTACATCAATAATACAGTGGGGGAAACCTCTGTTCTTGCCTTTACAAAGGATCCATTCCAGAAGAAGATGGTGGAAAGCTCTATAATACATGTACTGTCTTTGGGCCTGATGGTGCTCTGCTGGCAAAGCATAGGAAGGTAAGACAGCAGAATACTGTTATGAAAAGTTTTCTGAGCAGTGTTGCACAAACTATTTCATCTGTACTTAACGATGATATAAATTAGTAGAATCTTATAATAAAAGTTATGTACCATCACCCATGAAATTTCATGTAACTTTTATTTGGGGCATGTAAATGCCACTTCAAAAGGTGGTCATAAATTTGTTCTGGATAAGGATGACAAAATAGTGGAAGGTGTAATTGGCTTTCCCCATATGCTGGGAAAGCCATGATAAAGAATGAAACCTGATCCAACTCAGATATCTCTGTACCCTGGCCTAAGTCTAAAACACAGTGCCACTTTAGTGGGATCAGGATTTTTCCTCAGCTTCCTGATGGATTTAGTTTCTCTGTTATAATAAATACTGTTCTTTACATACTTTGTAAAGTCTGTGCTATACATGTGGTTAGTGCAGACATGTGGAGTCCAAGTTAAGCTATCATTGCTATTTGTGGTAGATGTTTGCTTGTTGTCATCTTCCACCTCAACACTGTCTCCCATTTGTAACTTCAGAGTCAGTTTCTCTTCATGGGACTGTTGTATTCATTCTTATCCCAGTTCTTGTTCATGGGAGAGTGCACGCAGGGATCACTCCATGAGTGAACAACAGTTTATTTTTTCAAGGATAAGCCAGAAAAGGTAATGCAGGGTTACATGGAACAAATAAGGTGGTGCAAAATCCCTCAGTAGTGCAGGTATTCATTTATTCTGTTTGGTGATTCTTCATTAGCATCACTTAGTAGATCACCTTGTGCAGTTCTGTGTTGCCTTCCACCTGTCACAGCACAGCAGTGTGCAAGCCCAGGAGTTGCTCGTAGAATGGGTGCAGGCTTGTGCAAAGTATGAACAAATGATAAACTAAAACCAGCTCTGTTGTTAGGAACAGTCAGGAACTCTCCATTGCAAGGGAGGATTAGAGGCTGCAGCAGCCCCTCAGGGGCATCTGCGTAGCTGAAGTCATGGGAACTTTTTGGCTCGGTGAAGGTGTTTTCTTGAGAAGCTTTACAGGAGTGGGACTCAAATGTTAGACACAATTCATTAAGTCAAGATATCTGTCTGTTTTGCATGCATTTGCAACTTTAGACATGTGTATTTCTGTAAAGAAGAAAATACTTTAAATCATCTTTGGGGGAGCTAATAATGTTAAGCAATGTTTACTTTGGATCCTGACAGAAGAGTAGTCTAGATAACAGTAGAAAACACATGCCTAAAGAGACTCAAACACCAAGTAGAGAAATTGTTAGTAATTGTTATTAATCATAGTATAATTGCAGGTTCATTTGTTTGACATTAATGTTCCTGGGAAGATACAGTTCAAAGAGTCTGAAACACTGAGTCCAGGGAATAGTTTCTCCATGTTTGACACGCGTGAGTACAAGACAAGCCCTCTCTTTTATGGAGCTCTACTACAGTAACACTACAATCACTCTGGAGTTCTCTTCCCCCTCCTCCTTCCCAGCAGTGGGTTTTTAGACTATCAGATTGGGCATTTGATAACCATGGCAAATATAGTTTAAGTTTGCTTCAAGTGTTTGGGTCACTCCTGACACTTTTAAAAAGGCAGTGTTGTTGCAAAAGGACAGAGGAGTAGAAATGATTGAAACATACATCACTCCACTTGCCTTAATTAAAGAATGGTCCTGTTGATTTGTTAGAGAGATGTGACTGTATTTTTTATAGCAGTTACAGCTTGAAAATGGTTCTTAAAAAACACAGCCTAGAAAAGAAAGTACGTAGCAGCCTACACTGGTACATTGCTTCACATGAGGATGATATAATAATGGAGACAGTTAACTAAATCAGGAATCCCATTTCAACCTTCTTAAATCAACCACCTCAGATAAAAAAAAGCAAAATGTCTACTCCTCCCCGCCCCATATTGCTCAAAAACTGTCAGTGTCTGTTTACTGAGCTCCCCACAGAGTCTTGTCTGCCACAGTCACTTTCTCCTGCACAAGTCACTTGCCTTGTGCACACTCTAAGAAAGTACATGATTGTATTTTTACTCCATGGAAAGCAGGGAGTGTTTTCGTTTATTGGAAAGAAATTAACTGAAAAAAATGCAGCTAAATGAGAAAGGAACATGTTACACAAAGATCTGATACAACATGACTTTGTGGAAATGGCTGTTCTTAAAGGCTAGGTAAGACTGCTTCTCTCAGTCTTTCTGTCATCATAAAGCATGAATTCTCCCCCACCAATAGCCAGTGCTTGTTGGACACACATTTAAATATAGCTCCTCCTGTTGCTGTGAGCCATGTAAAATAACAGTTGGCAGGATGTCCACAGGGAGTCTTGTGATTGTTTTGTGTACTCATGCTAGTGATGTGACTGTTGTCTCTTGTGTTTTGAGAACAGCATACTGCAAAGTGGGCCTGGGCATCTGCTATGATATGAGATTTGCTGAGATGGCTCAAATCTACGGCCAGAAAGGTGAGGCTGGGTCACCTAAGGGAACATGGGCAGCCCTAAGGCCAGGCCTAGGCAGGCTGGTTCTAGGTGCTATGTGCTGGGTGATCCCTGGGATCAGGCATTCTTATCACTGCCCAGTAACACAAAATGCATTCTGTGGCCAAGACTTTTTACTCAGATAAGTGACTTCTCTCAGGGAGTCAAGTACCCATCACTTCCTGGTCCACATATGGTGGTGGAGTGATGGAGTTGGGGGTACCCCACAACAGCTCTTGGCTGATGTAACCTGTTACACATGGACAGGCTCTGTTTGGTTCCATTTTGGGCAGAGGCTGGGAAGTATGGAAAGAAACCTCACCCTGGGTTTCAGTGTGAAGGGCCACTCTAGGCTAAACCATCTTCCCCTTAATGATGCTTGGGTTCTAATTGTCTCTTAACAAAGGTTGCCAACTGCTGATATATCCAGGGGCTTTTAACATGACAACAGGACCGGCTCATTGGGAACTCTTACAAAGGGGACGGTAAGATCGCAGTAAGAGCTTATCTCCCTGTTCTAGGGGAGTTTTGGTGCATGGAACTGAACTTCCTTGTGTTCCAAATGACACCTGTGTGTCAGAAGTGGTGCTGCAGGGCCACTCTACCTTTGGAGCTGTACCATCCCTCAAGCCTTGCATGGGACACCAAACTGATTTTACTGTCAAGGAGAAAAGCAGGAAATTCTCGGTCTTGACTCCTGCCAGCGCCTGTTACACCCTTTCAACAGCCCTTTCCCATGGTTCTATGAGCACCCTTCACACACAAATTCTAGAGACAACTGCCAGTAGCCATTTGGGAAGTGCTCTAATTACAGGTAGAAGTAGACTCAGAGATTCCTGAATGCAGTATTATTTATTCATTTGGTCAGCTTCAATCAATTTTGCTACATACTGAATGAACCTGCGAATTACATGATATTCTTTGTACTAACTCTGGAGCCGGGTGCTAGAGATTTCTCTTTCCAGGCTCTTCTTTCCCTGACCTTTGTATCATTCACAGTTTTGGCTAGTCATTTAGAGGATATATAGCTTCTCCTTCAGAGTGGATTCTTTCTCTTCTGCTTAATTAAATGGTATTATAAAAACAATTCTTATCACTTTTTCCTTCCTTCATTTTTATGTGAACACAGAGCTGTTGATAATCAACTCTATGTAGCTGCTGTATCTCCTGCTAGAGATGAAAAAGCATCCTATGTTGCCTGGGGACACAGCACTGTAGTAAATCCTTGGTGAGTTCAATAAAATAAACACCATCTATTTTCGGTCAAAAAAATACTTTAGTTACCAGTCACACTTCAGTCCTACTTTTTCATCTACTGTTAAAAGTGCAAACTCTTGGTAGAAAGCACATGAGACTTGAGCCTTCATTTTCAAGATCATAATTTAAAACAGCCAAACTGAAAAAAACAAGAAGCAAACTAGAACTAGTCTGAGTATATATTCATTTTGGTAGTAAAGATGCTACTTAGTCCTAGGATTTAGCATTAATTGAACTGCTGGCCCTGCCACTTTGTCCCGAAGTTCAGTCCATTATATGCTATGCATATGGTGCAGAAGCAAACCAGCTTAAACAGCTTACACAGAACTATCTCATTTCCTCAAAGAACAACACTGACATAAGAAAGAACAAGAAGAATGTCTTCAGCTAGAGAAGAGAGATTGTGAATTGAGCAGAAGTCACACAGGTGCACAGGAGGTAAAAGTGACCAAATCTTTAGGCAGTTGTTTTTCTTTCAGATAAATCTAGTGATAGTTTGCTTCCAGTTGTTTGCACAGTAAGAAAATCTTTGTCTATGTCTTGAGCTTTTATGTGCTGAAAGCAGTGACAGAACACTTGGGGGAGACATGATCATGTTCAGTAGTTCATGCAGAGTAAAAGTATACTGTTAAAAGGCAGTAGGATCCTCAAAGGAGAAAGTGTACATCTTGGCCAGTGTGGTTGTTCCTTTCTGCTGGAGGTGTGTTGCATGCTCACATGTGGTGGCTCTCAGAGTGGCTTTTATCACAGTTCTTGATCATTGAAAGACACGTTGAGGATGTATATATCACATATAAAAAATGTCATATATAAAGCCTGGAAGCCATTTCTGTCATGCCAGAGTTATGGATTATGATGTTATTTTTAGTACAGCCCTGTCATTACAGCTGTAGGCATCAAGGGTAGGAACTCCTTTTCTGTACAAACAGCAGCAACTGGACTGATGCCTCAAGACCAGTGTGTTAATCCTGTGAACAAATGTGCTTAATTTTGCAGGGGTGAAGTCATAGCCAAAGCTGGGGCTGAGGAAACAGTTGTATACACAGATATAGGTAAGGGAAAAATTGTTTTGGTTTTTTTCCCACTTTTTCTCTTGAGTACATGTCATGACACTAAGGAGAGAGAATTTTTCAAGTCTGTGGCCTTATATATGCAACTACAGATGATGCAGTATTCCTCTGCCTTGTCCACCTTTGCTGGGTTAAAGCAAGAACCAGCAGCACTTGGCTATACTGTTCTATATACAATACTCTACAGCTGTATCCTTCTAGTTCACTTCCTTAGGAAGACGGTGCCACCTTAGGATAAAGCTGAGGCTTTCTATAGCCCTGGCTGCTCATTTGCTGTGCTTTACCACCCCATTCTCCATCAAAGCTGCTATTTTCCCTCAGAGCAAGTCAGGAGCTTTTCTTTTTTGGCTGCTGTTCTCTTAACTCTTTTCTTCTCCCCTGCAGATCTAAAGAAACTTGCAGAAATACGTCAACAAATTCCTATTTTAAACCAGAAGCGTTGTGATCTCTATGGTGTAGAGATGAAAAAGTGAAGCTGGGTGAAGAGGGAAGGTTCAGCTGTCACAATGGCTGTTGCCTTCATCTTTGGAAGGATTTCCTTAGTAGTTGTTCCACAATTTACTGCCAAATGTGCCGGTTAGGAAACCATCACATAACAAAAACTTGGTGCAATTCTAATATGATTGAAATATAACTTTTCTATTTCCTCTCATACTTAAGTATTTCAGAGTACTTTGCAGCTAGGATAAAGATGGAGAGGAAATCAGTTCAACACAGCAGTGATTAACATTGACTTTTATGCATCATAATGTCTTAGTTACCTTCTGAGGGCTGTTTTGTAGAACACAGAAATGGAATTCTTGATCTCTGAAACTCTGTCTCAAGTCAGCTTTGAATATTGAATTTTTCAGTGAATTGTCAGAAAATCTAGAAGCATGATTCTTCTCACTCTGTCCTTTTTAGATGCACATGACTTAACCTAGGTCCTTGAATGCCCTACTTCTAACTTGGGAAGCTTAAAATTTAACACACCAAGGAAAACAGGCCAAATTCTGCTCTTCACTACACAAGACACTGCAAGAAGCTGCCAGACAGAGCTGCTCCTATAGAATCTGTAACAGTTTTTTGTTCATGTGTTTGTCTGGATCTGTGTATTAAATTCTCCTTATGGCAAATCTTGTTCATTGCTGAAGTGACATGGGTTACTGTGTTGCTAAAATAATTCAGATGTTGCCACACCTTTGCTCTCCATACTGCTTCCTTAATAGAATGTCTGAGCGGGCTTTAATTCTGCTGCCTGGAAAAGGCTGAGGGGAGTCAGGTTGGAAAACCTGTTACACCAAGTCCTTCTGCCCACAGTCTCCCAGAAGACTGCTCGATGTTTGAATGCATTATTGCTGTCATGGGCAGCTCCCATCCACTGCAGAGAAAACATTCCTTACTGTGCTGCTTTTGCTGGAGACAAACTGTGAACAATGGCTTTAAAATGCTGAGAACCAGCCAAGCATGTTGCACTTTTGGTTTTGGGTTGTTTTTTTTGTTTTTTATTTGAAGGAAGACATCTTTTAATGTAAAAAGCATTTACAAATTATGCTTTTTATTCCTTGGGATGAAAATAAGAAGCAACTTACCAGCCTTCACTGATAAGCTTTTCGTTTTCCAGCAGCATAAAACAACCCTAAGGCTAAAAGTGACTTCAAAATACAAAAATGGGAAGGAGAAAAGGTTTTATCTTGCTCTAGCTAACCACATTTCCCCAAATACCATCTTACCTTTTATTCATGTTCAGCAATCCTCCTCTTCCCACAGTTTTTTGGTTTGGTGAGGTTTTTTGGTGTTTTGTGGGTTTTTTGTTGGTTTTTTTTGTTTGTTTGTTTTTGTTTGGTTGGTGTTTTTTTTACATTTTGGCTTCTCTGCAATGACCTGGGTGTGTGTTCTATAAACAAAAGCTCAGCCAAACTCTGACACATCCTTTCCCTCAATTCCACTTGGTGGCATTCTCTATCAGCAGGTATTTATGGTCTACACTTTTCACTGCTTTTTGGTGTACATACTGCACCAGAACTTTTAAGAAACAAGCCACAGAGCACAAGGTGAAATGAAGGTTTATTTGTTGAAAAATAAATATTAAAAAATTAACAATTTACCACTTGAGCCGAGTCTCCTGCATTAGATTAGTGCTTCCCACATACTCAACAACCCATATCCATGATGGCCATGCTGGGCTCCAACTTCTAAATCATCACGATTTCATCTCTTTCCCTCCCCTTTCTCTACTAGTTCAACACACAGGAGTAAATAAATACTACCTTTGGAGGATTAAAGTAGTGCAGGACTCTCATGGGCTGACCACTTAAATTTGAGAAATGCGAAGTGCAGTTTGTGGTCTGAACTCTCCTCCCATGGAATCCCACATGGAGAGGATGGATGAAAATCTATTAGAAGCTACTTTGGTGAACTCGGCTGAAGAGCTGACATGAGCTCAGTTGTTTTCAGTCTATCAGGACAACTTCTAAGCACCTTGCTTTAGCAGGGTATGTAGTAGGGTCTCCACTGTGCTGCTTTCAGAAGTGATACAGATGGGACTGTGCATTTGTGAGGCTTTCATTGAAAAAAAGCACAGTGTCAGTTCTTAGCCATAGTACTGGAAGCAGCCAGTACTCAACCTTTGTATTGGTAGAAAACAGGCACTTTTAAGTATCCATATGACACATGTGTACCAGGCATTCTCTAGGTACAGGAATCAGTAACAATCCTGAAACAGTTCCAGAATTTCAGCCTGCAAGAATTTAAATTATTTTTAAAGAAATGGCAGAAAATTGGGCAGTGTTAGGTTAGATTAGGTTAGGCTGTGCTGGTTAAAGCTGCTCCTAAGCTTCTCTTGATAGTTCTGGAGTAAGTTACAGTACAGCTCTTCAGTGTATGTTAGATCCCTCTTCCTTTTTTCCAGCTGCAGTTAGATCCTAGTAATTCAAGTCACAGCTTAGAATCATGGAATATGCTGAGTTGGAAGGGGCCCATCAGGATGAAAGTCCAACTCCTGGCCCTGTGCAGGACATCCCAAGAACCACACCATGTGCCTGAAAGCATTGTCCCTGTGAACAACAGGGACCATACATGATGAGAATTAACTTGCTAGACAATTGTACGTAGAAGCAGCTTCACAGAGCATCCTTCTAGGATACACAGGCTTTATCCAAGTCTTCAGTACTAGCTTCCTACATAATTTCAACTTTTTTATTTTTTAAAAGTAGCAGTAATACTTGTCTCATTTCAAAGTTCACATGTGCACCTGACTGAAAATAAAACCTCAGCTGTATCAGCCCTTTCATCAGAGGGATGCATCTGCATATGCACATTAATAGGATCTCAGTTACTCAGAGTCCCAGTCTTCCTGACTCGACTTCCTTTCCCCTGTAATCTTCAGCTCTCAAGACCATACCCCTGTGGATGACAGAAGCAAGCAGAGATTGCATTTGTTGATTCCACGCCTCCTCCTCATTCTTTCTTAAAAGTTGAAGTGAGAGATGATAAGGACTCAGTTAATTATTAGTTCTTCCTAGACTTTAGAACAAGCACAGAGCTCACCACTGCAGAGAACACCTTCATCAAAACCTGTTCTTATACATTTCAGAGAGAGATACTTGAAGGTAGTATTTATTTTTTCAGTTTACAGGTGATATGTCATTTACAAAAAAATTACAGACAATGCATCCTTTCAGTGCAGTTTCAAACTAGTTGAAGAACAGGCAAAAGTCTGTGAGGATTTGGAATGCTAGTAATTGACAGCACATGCTTTTTTCCCTTAAATGATTGGGTGGGGTAAGGAATGGGGTACAGATGGGGTGATGAGGAGAAAATGCCAATGTAAGTAAGGCCATGCGAATAAAAACTCCTCAGAGAACAGGACTCATCAGTCTGACATATTTTTGTTCTCAGGTAATTGACGCAGAGATTGGAAGTAGGAGGAGACATTTGACTCTTGTTATGTTTAGTGCCCTTAGAAGCTGCCAGTACCTTCCTATAGCTTCAATTCTACACCAGTGCTATGATTTCAGGTCACCTAATGAGCTACTAAAATAATAATTAAATCTTTGTGTCTACTCTCCACCATTTGAATACTCAACTGTAGTTGCTGGGAGAAAGGAAGGTCACGTTGAAAATGTAAGCTGCTGCTGTATGGTGGCACAACTACAGACCAAGACAGTTTGACTATAGCATCATTCATTTCTTTAGAAGGTTAAATACATTAGACAATTCACCACAACAAATCTATGATTTCAGGATGGAAAGAAGCCCAAACTAGTTGTGTGTCATAAATTAAGCTACATCATTTGCATGAGGTTTGTCCAGCCACATCAGTCCAGGGAAAGGGAAGATGGATTGACTGACCTCCACACCAGAAAGATCAACGCAAAGCAAGAGGGCCCTCTGTGAAGTTCCTAACAAGAGGAAAACTGTTTCAAAATTTGCCTATCTACTGTTTGCAGCACAATTGCTTCCTTCCTACAGTATTTGCCATCTTAGACAAGACAGGGTCTACAGAACAAGGATATGAGTGCAGATTCCAAATCCATTATTGGAATTTTGAGCCTATGCTTTGTTCCTTATCTCACTTAATCCTGCCAAGGGGCTCTTAGAGGGAGATCATAACCCAGCAGTCTCTAGCAACTGAAGAGAATGTAGGTAGTCTATCAGCTGCTACACATTTATGCAAAAGCTTCAGAGATTACAAAGACTATATGCAAGCATGACCTTACCTTTTGGAGCTTGACTCCCAGCAGCGCTTTCTGTTCTTGAAAGTCCCTCTGAACCCTCCAGAACAATTTCCCTTGACATTCAGTTAAGGACTCCTGCACAGGAATACATTCTTTCTTCCAGTAAAGTCTACGGTGAAGCAGTGTTACCTGACCTCCTTCCCCAACCAACCTTTTTCCTAGCTCTCCTATGCAGTACTCTAGGGCTTTCTGGGGTGAGAGTAAGGACTATCAAATTAATTCCCTAATAGCTGCCACAGGACTATTTCTAAGTAAGTTATGCAGAGGGTGGAAGGGGATTTAAGGGAAGATTGTGCATGCTTGCATATATTTACAGGGATCCTCTTCACATCTACTGACTTAAAAAAACCCTCTATTATTAAAGTTTGAAAATTAATTATTGCAAAATTAAAATCAACCCTCAAGGATTAACTGGATATAAAAAAGAAACCTATTTTACAGCACTGACTAGTATTACCTTTAAAATCAACAGGAAAAAACCCCACATGCTGTAATATTATTTGATAAAGCAAAAATCGCCCACAACATAATCACCCAAAATGAACCAGTGTGAAGTTTTTATTTGCATGGCCAAAATATGTTCCTTTGGTTCCCCTGCAACTTTATTTCCCTTAACACACTCTAAGGATTTTGCTGCAGAAGGAACACGATGCAGCACTGCATACTTCCTTGAACAACCACTCCCACAACACCTAAACATTTAACAGATGTAGCAAATGACAACACCACGAACGGGAAAAAACTAAGTTCCACCATTCAGCATGGTCTGCAACAGCGTCTTTAGGGCTGGCTGAAGTGGGCAACTTCACTTTGGAACGTCATTTCCTCCTTGTTTCTTTACAGTGTTGGTGGTTTCAATCCATACTTCTTTGCAACTTCTGTCTGGGCATAGGCAGCATCACAGAGTGAGTAGAGGTGGGCCATCTCCATTTCTGATTTGGCCAGGTTGATAGCTTTGTTGAACATTTCAATGGCTTTATCCAGATTACCTCTGAAATAAACAAAAATTTAACCCAGTTAAGACTGCTAAAGTAATCGTGTAATCTCTAAAACATCTTTTTTCTTTCAGGACTTTCCACCATTAATAACTTAAGAGAACTTCACGAACCACCACAAGAACTTGTGATGCTAAGTAAACTCAGAGTTGTTACCAAGCCTAAGCAATTAGGACAGCTGTTAAACAGCCTTTCTCTTGAGAGCTCCCATGGGTAGTGGTTCAGGATAAAACGTTCTCCAAGCCAAGTTCACTACAAAGATAATGCTGGGCAACTGAATGAAGTCTCATCTCCCCTGAAAGGACTTAGTATACAAAAGAGGAAAACTTGCACAGACAGAAGCACATCATTTAAATAGGAAATGCTTGCAAAATTTAGTATGGCAATAGTTTAATTGCCTGACCTTTAGAGGACTAGACATATTAAAAAGAGACTCAACTGTACTGTCAGCTATGCCCCAAACCTCTGCACAGCTGCCATACAATACAAACTGCCCTGTAGCAGTGCATTCCTCTTTCCCCCAATAACTGTGGAGTCCTGTTGGCTGCAGGAGAAAACAGCACATGACCCTCAGTACAGACAGTCCAATGTCCAAGGACAACATCAGATACACACAAAGCCAGGTAATGATTAAGGAGGTCACTTTAAATGCAGAGGGGATGTATTTAAGCATACACAGACTCATCTGCATATTGTCCATTAAGTATGAAATTGGTGATAAAAGTTGTCAGATCATAAATCACAATTATGCCACGGAGAATGGAGGGCTTTACCTGAGAGTTATGGAACAGAAATCAGGACTCTGGGTAAGAGCTGGCCATACAGGACACCAGGGACAAGTTCTCAAGACTTAGGATCCATGAGGAAATTTAAAGAACTACT
Source organism: Parus major (assembly GCF_001522545.3). Classification (NCBI taxonomy): domain Eukaryota; kingdom Metazoa; phylum Chordata; class Aves; order Passeriformes; family Paridae; genus Parus; species Parus major. The sequence goes on from NC_031768.1 coordinate 94,381,957, forward strand.
GTAACTTCAGAAGTAACTAAGAACTCTTAACACTGCAATTCAGCATTACCTTTGCACTTCAATCGTTCCCATGGTCTCATATGCAAAATCACATTTGTTATCAATTTCAATCGCCTTGCTTATGAGTTCTAATCCTTTGTCTAAATCTTGCTTCCACTGGAGCTGAAGTAAACTACAAGAGAGAGAAAATTTCAAACAGGCTTCATATACTCCTCCCAAAACCTTCATCATGGTAAGCAAAACCATCCCAAATGTATAATGCATTTAATTTCTAATGCAGGTACACAGTAACTTAGTAACTTCATGACTTTTAAAAACACCTATATGAAAGCCACTTTCAGTAAATCACTTTACTGCTTTAATGACTCTAAAGAAAGGCAATTTTTTCCCAAGAGGACTTGTTACATGTTGTTTTATGAAAAAAAAAACTTCAACGCAAAGCTGAAACTAGTAGGGCTAAAGGAAAGGTCAGATATACTTCAAGCAGATACTCAGTTAGCAATGAACACTGATGAAACTTTACTGAAACCTATTTGCAGCTTAGTCAAGACAAAATATAGAAATACATTTAAGAGCACAAAGATGCTTTCACAAAGTTATTTTTCCTGGCTAAACTTCTAACCATAAACATTCAAATTCAGGTTGATTCATCTAAATATACCAACTCCTCTTGACCAAAAGGACTGCAAATTCAATACATACCCTTTATGAACATATGTAGTGGCATTGTCTGGTTCAAGGTCAATGCATTTATCATACATTTCATCAGCCTTGCCAAACTGCTGTTGATCAGTTAGTGCCTGAATCAAAAGAGAAACCTGTTTGTCAATAAGCAACCAAAGCGTGTACTCTGCACTTGGCTAATTCTAATTAAAACTGTATTGACAATGTGAGATTGGATGTAGTTCATTTATGGTAGAGCAAGCCAGGCACATCAGCTACCAGAGTCAAGTTTCAAAATTGAGGCTTTTTTGAAAGGTTCTGTGCTTTAAGTGCACAGATTACTGACCACACTGTCATCTGTAAAGGGAGATCCACAAGCAACATGCTGTGTGCTGTAAATAAAAACCATTCTAAAAGTCTGTACCTGCAAGCTTCAACTATTCCTTTTTCAGATATACTTCTTTCAGAAGGAAATGCATATATGTTGCCAACCTACTTAAAATCAGAATGTCTTATGCTTCCTACTAAAACCAGCTGTATGTTCTTAGAGAAGAAATTAGTCTCTGTTGCAAGTGTACTCTGAACAGCTGTTCTAAACCACTACATGCCACCAATAGCAGAACAAAAATGTCACCCTAGTTCCACACATCTGACTCTCAAATTAACCAGAGAATCCGTGACATTCATCAGCTGAGATGCCACATACATGCAGGAAGGGGGGAATCATGCAGGAATAACCTCTGTCTCCTAATAACTACTCTCAACTCCCATTACTTATATCCTGCTCCACCAATTCTCCCTGTACTTCCTCTGCCCCAGAGCAACCATAACCATAAATGCAAGTAGCTTATTCCGGGCAGCATTCTCTTATCTCAGAATTTAGTGTCAAAAATCTTCATCTGTTATTTGAAGAAATATATATCCAAGATAAAAAGTACAAAAGAGTGCAGCATTTTCTTAGAGAGAGAGAAAAACATACCTGAGCATAGAGTGCATAGCCCTCAGCACACTTTGGAAATTTTTTAATGACATCTTCAAAGCCTTTCATGGCTGCTTGCACAGTCAAAGCATTACTTCCTGTATAAGCCTGGCGATACTATTCCAAAGGAAAAAAAAAATTAAGAAAAATATTACACCATCACCAGACTAAAAGAAGGCTGATCAGGCCTCTACCCACCTCCCCAAGAGTTGCCTGCATTGTAATAATTCAAAGTTATTTTGCATAAGCTGAGAGAATTGGGATTATTCAGCCTGGAGAAGGGAAGGCTTTGGGTGATCTAACTGTGGCCTTCATATATCTGAAAGGAGCCATGAGAAAGATGCAGAGGGATTTTTTACAACAGCATGTAGTGACAGGACAAGGGGAATGGATTCAAACTAAAAGACAGTGGGTTTAGACTGGTATTAGGAAAAAATTCTTTATTGTAAAGGTGGTGAGACACTTGAACAGTGCCAAGGGAAGTTCTGGATGCCTTATCCATGGCAGTGTTCAAAATCACGTTGCATGGGACTCTGAGCAACCTGATCTAGTGGAAGGTGTCCCTGTTCATGACAGGGAGTTGGAACAACATGATCTTTGAGATCTCTTCCAACCCAGGCTATTGTATGATTTTGTGCTAAGTTCCAGAACATGACAATCCTGCACATTCTACCAAATCTGGTTTTGGGAACCTACCACATGTTCAAGTGCCTGGACTTGGAGAGGAAAATGGGTGACAGAAGAAGTCATGAGGCCTGATAATTGTGATAGCCTCCCTCTATTTCAAATGCTTAGAAATTCCAAACTTGGCATTCCTCTTTGTTCACACTATGCAAAGCTGTCCTGACAAGATTCTTGCACACTGAGTCATTGTACTAACTTGAAATAGTTTGTTTCCAATTTCTTGATGATGACCATTTTCTACAATAGTAAAGCTTTATTAAAATCAATTTTATGTGCTCCAATTAGAATCAAGGTTTTTGTTCCTCTCCCACAGAACAGGAAAAATGTTCTACTGTTTGTACAATGAGTGTTTCAGAAGGAAAGCAGCAAACCCATACTCCAACTGAAGAAACTGCTGCATTATTCCTTTACCTTATTATTAAAAGACAGAGATATATGTTGCCCTACTTTCCCATTAAATTGGAATAAACCAGAGAAACACAATGTTTTTCAGAACTCTTGAAAGCAAAAGCACCCAGACAAACCCCAGCACATTACCTACCAGAGCGAAACATTTCTGTGCTTGTGCCAAGGCAGAATTGGGTCGCAACCGGATACATTCATCAAAGTCTTCCACAGCCTCCTCAATTTGGTCAAGCAGAATTTTCAGCTAGACAGAATGAAAGAAAATCCTATTTCTCTATTTCATCTGTCACTTCACTATCACCTACATGATAATTCAATTAGCACCAGTTACTCATCTCTAGCTCAGCTGCAGAACTGTCTAGAAAGCTACAAAACCCATAACTAAAAATCACTGTCATAATGTATTATCAAAGCCACCAGTGAAATTCTGGCCACTTAAACAAGCAGGCAATGACTCTGTATAGGGATTGAGAATGCTTGCATTTTAGACTGTTGCCATCACTATGTCAGCATTATGACCAGTCTCCAAAATTATGCCAGATTTTCTCAAGTTGTTTTGCCTCTCTGTAGCCAGAATCTGTGGACTAATTGGATATTGAAATATTTCAGCTTTTCCAGCTTGTATTTCAACTTCTTTTGTTGGGTTGGGGGTCTTTTGGTTTTGTTTTGACTTTCTTACTCCTCCACAGGAGCACACTTCACTTCATCATTCTCTTACTTTACTGTGAAACTACTGTGAAACACAAATTTTCAATCTGTAGAAAACTTTCATTCCCTTCAGTCAATACACAGCACCATGTTAATTTCTGAGCACTGAAGAGATCTAACAAATTCATGGAGAAAAACCCTTGATCCATGGAAGTGTTCGTTACAAATATAACTTCCTTATAAATATGACTTGGCCTATTCTTGGCATGTTCTTGTGATCCTTTTTTATTTCCAGCACCATTCATCTTACAGATCTGTGGCAGCAGGTTTCTCTAGGGCTAGAAATCAGTCAAGAACACAGCAGCGTCAACAAGGCAGAGAGGGATGAGCTGAACAGATCCAAGCCCAGGGCTACAGGTGTTCCCAGGGACACATTTCCTCCACTGTAACAAAGCTTCCTGCTGTGTCAATGCTGCTCTGCCATCCAGGCCCCTTCACAGAACAGCTTTTATCTGCTGTAAGTGTACACAGGCTCCAACACTTGTAAGTCTCAGTTCATACTGATAGAGGGTTTTCCTATAGCTATAGAAATAAACTGCTTCTGCTTGACCTGAACCTCCAAAACAGACTCTGTGTTTATCCCACAAAATTCCCAACTAGGAGTTCATTTTTTCTGCCACAAACAGTATCAAGTGTCTCCAATGACACCATTTTTCCTTTTAGTATACACTGAAATAGCCAAGTGTTGGGATCAAATCTCTAAGGTTTCTTACTTGTCCTCGATGGTGGTAAACATCAGCATTCTGAGGATCAATGCCAGCAGCTGTGTTGAAGTCCTGAGTGGACATGGCAGGCTGCTGCTGCTGCATGTACATACTGCCCCGTTTGATCAGAGCGTTGGCTCGCAGCTGCAAAACACGGTCAGGGAAACATCAGCCACCCCAGTGTTTCTCCACATTTAAGGCTTCATTACAATCACAGTAAATTTTTCCTTTGACTAGTTTCTCCCATTGCCAGGTTTCAATTATTCTAAACAGAAATAAGTTTCATATTGACCCTAGATGAATGAGCTCCCTTACATAATTTCAAAAATGTCAGCCTACACTTCAATCTCAGTGGATTTCCAAGCCCCCCAACAGAATCCTTCTCAATTCCTATGCTTACAAATACAACAGTGTTTTTTGAAGTAGCTGAATATGCAAGTACAATTAAGGTTTTTCACTTTTTCAGAGTGGATAAGCCTCCAATTCATTCAACTTCCCTTGTTCTTTAGTTTGTACTATTTATTACAATAATAGTAATAATTACAATTATTACTATTAATTTTTAATAATTATTAATAATTACAATTAATAGTGCATCTTTTGCACTATTCAGTACAGCCCTCTCAAAAATGAACAAGCCCTTGAAAAAAACAATTTGTCAGTAATAAAAGACTAAATAAACCAGAATATCCCCATTAATACGTCTGAAAATTTGGACAAACAACTTCTTGAAGTATACTGCAAGTTTATCATCTAACTTCTCAATCCCAACTACAATCCAGCTGTGACAGAGTCTTACCTTCACATTTGCATCTTCCATGCTGATGACCTGATCTAGGTCTGGTTTGGCAGCACTTGCATTGCCAATAAGTAAGTAGAAAGTAGCTCGCAGAAGCAAAGCTTCTGCCATGTATTTTCCCTTTGCTTCAATTTCTTTTGTGCTTTCACTGATAATTTTGTCATAGTTCTCTTCTTCCATATATTGTTTTGCTCTCAAATAGCCAGAGCTGTAAATGATGTAAGAACAGTTGTATATATACATGCATTCACTGAACACTGCAATTTCCATTCAGATGTTTCATCAAATCATTACAAATACTAACTTGTGCTACACTTTTACAACACCAGCATAGTCCCATTGGAACATCCATTCCTGGATGGAGTCATCTTAGATGGAAAACAATTTACACAAAAACTGGCCAAATTACATTGGAAATAAAGAAGAAAAATGTTTTAAACACGTTGAATGTGAGCTTCATTTGTCCCTTGAGGGTTTTTTTTACATGAAAAACAGCAATAATCTCTGGTTTAAAACAAGAGGATGGAATTCATGGACAGGAAAGTGTAATATTAAACTTAGCAATGTGCAGCTTGTATGTGGAAGAAATTATTTAATAGTAAAAAATTGCAGCACTGCCTTGTTCTCAACTGTGTTCTGGATTCGGTGAATCTGCCTGCAGATCAGGACATTCTTTCTTACTTTAAAAAAATCATAATGCTGTTTGCAATGGTTTCCAAACTGACAGGACTGCTATCTTCCAAAAATAATCTGGAAAGGAGCATAGTAAATTAAAGAACCATTTATGTGGTGCTCAGGCTCCAATTAAAAAAATACAAAATAAAACCACAAAACCAAGTTTTTCTATGCCAGAACAAACTTTTCATTAATGGGCAATTTGATTCCAGAAAGATAAAATACCCTTTCAGCCTCAGTTGCTGTAAATGCATGTTTTCATTTAAAAATCCCCTTTTCCTAGCTCATCTTCTCCCTGCCAGTCCAAAGGCTAACTTGGTCTCTTCCTTGGAAATCCTTCTTCAGTGTAAACTATTCCTTTCCCCCAAAGCATCGTTCAGCCCTCTCCAGTTCTTCCATCTCCTATGATTTACTGTGATACTGTAGTAAATATTCAGCATATTTTCCCAGTCTCATTGTCCTTCCTCTGCTTAGTGCAAGTTTGGAACTAGCCAGTCAGCTTTCACTAAGCTTTCACTTGCAATACTGATATCATTTGTATCAAAGGAATCTCCATGCTAAGTACTACACAAACAGCAGCACGTTACACTGAGCAGAATGTTCAAATCACTGAAAATTTAACTCCAGTACCGAACAATTCCCAACTGTACTGTACACTCACTTTTCTTTTACTTCAGAAGCCTCTCCCTCCTTGTCCTTATCTTCATCTGATTTCTCACCCTTAAGCAAAGGTTGGGAAATTATATCATCTGTGAAAGAACTGAAGTAGGATTTAATGAATTGTGGTGAGGGCATCAGAGGCTCCCGATTCTGAAACAGAGAAATTCCAAGAGTAATTCCAAGTCATTAGGTGGTAAGATCAGATGGTAAAGATGGAAATGGACAGCAGACATGATTATTAAAAAGAAACTGATGGAAGAACCAATGTATGACTTTCACCATCCCATTTGATAGCCTGATGTTTTGGATTTGCCATTTTGATGTTTAGGGATACTTTAAGCTTCAGATCACAATGCAATACCCACCACTAGCGAAAACAAAGTGATGAGAATGTTGGGGAGGAGGGAGATTTTATCTTTCCACATATGTGGCTAGAAATAAGGACTCTTAGGATATCATAAGACATTGGGTAGATGTACTAAAGTGTGCACATAAACGGGGTGAAAAATGCAAGCTGGTGATTTAAGCAGGAGCCTAAATTTAAGCAGATTCTGAATGGCAGTTTTCTCTTTTCTCCAACTTGTCCAAGAGAAGCTGCTATCATTGTTACAATGGAGGGAGACTAATGAGGCAATACCCTAGTTCTGTGTGGAACTTGGCCCAGGTACCACACATTTTACTTCAAGTCCCAGAAGTAACACCTCTCAGGTAATGGATCTTTTCTACAGCCAAAAAAATATTTCTTGTTTAAAATAAACTGCACTCAAGAATTACGATTCAATCTCTCCTGTAAGAGAGACACTGAATGTATTCCTCCGAAGCACACCTATCTTCTGTCCACCCTACTCATATCACTGTATGTTCTTACCTCTACACTACACATTTACATTAATTTCTGTAGGAAAGAAATTCAGCATCTCAAAACCAACACGGGATTTCAGTACTTCAACCATCATCCAAAACACAAGCAAAAATGCTTTAATAATAACCAAGAAGGTGTTAATATCTGTCCCAACCTTTTTGTAAACCTACAGACGCTTAAAATCACTGCTTCTGGCTACTCCTTCTCTCTTCTGCAGTTTCCAACCATTCATGCACAGATGTCTGTTCCAACCCACCCAGTTCCCATGAAGCTGCAAGTTCAGAAAAGCCCTATGCAGGGCAGCACACCTACTTCGGGAGTCTCCTGAATGTCATAACAAATTTCATTATTAAAGGGGAACAACTGCTAGAAGTACATCTCTTTTCCCTGCTGAGGTTCCAAAAACTCTGGAGAGGTCCCAAAGGAAAATAACACTGGTACAATAGCAGCTTTGTAGAAACCAGTTTGTGTTGCTTCTTACACTTGAGCTGATAAAGACAGTGACTTGTTTACAACAACTGACAGCATGCCAACAACTGACTTTTCAACAGTTGGTTAGGTGAAATAACAATTAGTGAGCAATATCACAGGTCCTACCTTGTACTTCTCTTTGGCCTTTTCTTTCCCAAGGAGTTTAAGAACTTTATCAGCTAATAACATACTTTGCTGGTTTTGGAAGGCTTCTAAAATGCAGACTGCAGTGACATCTAGGAAACAACATACAAAAGTGAGATTAAAGGAATTCTGATAGTCACTGAAGTACACTGTAAAATGTGCCACTGAGTACAATGAGGCACTGCCAAACTAATACACATCCTGTTCTCAGGCAAAAGCCTCTGTTTCCACTTTGCTATATTTACTGTATTTTTCAAGACACAAATTTGTATCCAAAAATTATCTTCCTGGGATAAAAGGACTTCATGACAGTGAATGAAAAGAAATTACATTTATTTTTCTGTTTATGTTTTTATCTAGAGAAAAACACACTTAAATCCACATAATAATACCTCTATCACAGGCTTTCACCATTTTGAAACTTTGAGGAGAGTAATTATGTTCATACAACAGTCACATCGAAAGTGCTAACACAGCTTCTCTTCTGCGACTGGTCTTTATTTTCTACTTCTAAAATTCACATTCAGTCCCATCACATCTCACTTACTCCTCAGTTTAAGAAATCCACCTGAATTCTATCTCAAATTTTTCTGTTCACCTCCATGACTTTGGAGGGGAGCAAGGAGAAATACTTTGCTGGCCTATTTAAAGTGCCAGCCCCTATCACATGGCTCTCATTCACACAGAGAAAGAAACCTCTGCAAATGTTAACCCACAGCTGCCCGAGTGAAGCTTCCCAGTGTGAAATGCATTCTTACCACACAGTTTCTCTGGATCCTCCACTTAATGCAATGCTACCATGGGTTTTCCCTGTTTTGTTTTCATTTCAACATTAGTGAAGATGAACAGAGCCTGGACTTGAAATTCAAGTGTATTGTCTGAATATGCTTGTAAAGTAAATAAATGTCTTGCCCTGGAGTTTTAGTATATTTCTCTAATTCTATACTGCTAGAGGGACTATTAAATCATCACTTATACAGAAACTCCCTGCACCTCTGGCATGGTCAGGCAGCACATCAGAGTCCCTGGGAAAATATGGTACCCTCAGAAAGAACATATTATACAAACCCAGCAGACATGCTCTGCCCAAAGACTGCTGCACTCCAGGCTTGGCTGCAGCAGCAACATCTTCCCAAATTGTACTGCCAGGGATCACAGCAGGAGATTTCTGCTGGTAGTGGCAGGGGTTTTGAAGTTTGTTTGGTTTTTCTCTCCTCCACTACATGGGCATACCCTTCCTAGAATTTTACTGGCCATATGTGGTTGGTAGGTAAAAGCAGCAGGATTACAAAAAACCAGTGTAGTTAAAAAAAAAAATAAAAAAAAGCAAGAAAGAGTCAGATCTGAAGAAATTTCAAGTAAAAAAATAAATAAAAATCAAGGCTGAAAATAATTGTCACTAGCATTACTACTACTACTACTAACACTAAAAAGAAGTTATATTTAAAACAGTCCTACTGTCACAGGAACACTTGATCTTTCTTGGGGCTTTTATCACCTGGCAGCTACATAAGGTTTAGATTTTATTACAGCACTCTGGAAGTGCAGCTGGTACACAGTAGTTGCAAAGAAGTGAACTAATGAACAAAGCTGTTCTTTTCTAGTCACTATGGTCTTAAAGGACATAAAGGCATTCTGCCAGGAGATAAACAGATAGATAAAATTTCCACATCTAATTTACCTTCAAATTTGGCAGACCTAATTCTTAGCTGTTACACATAATGAAATTAATTTAACAGTAAGATTTGTCTGCCAAAGTATTGCCTTATTTTCTGTTGTTCTTTGATAATGAGCACAGCTGAAAATTTCATTTGTCTTTTAACCTAGTACCAGCAGGAATTATTTAACTTGATGAAATCCATATGGGTAATTTCAAGCAGTGTACTGTAGCTCAAAAGTGCCATGAGACAACACATCTGACCCATAGTTCTTAATTTCCATGGCTTCCCAGTGACATCTTCCTGACAGTTCAAGATGTATTCTGTTTAGGAATAGCACTGGAAGGACATTTGACAGTAATTTCTTCTGAATACAAAGTATTAATATTAAAAAAAAAAATCAATCTGTTCTGGTTTTCATAAGCTTTACACCAGAAAAAAAAAAATGCTGCTGAAGCTGTTTTCCCTCTAATAACTGTCCAATGCATTTAAATTACTGCAATAGTTTTATTTCTGACCATGTATCTCAACCTGCAAAAACACCCTCATTTCTGTAGTAGTATAATTTCTCTAAAACAAACAGAGAAGAAGAAGGTCTCTTTACTGCATGGAAATAGAACAACTGTTGTCCTGGTTATCCACTCATCATGTTAGATGAATTCTACTCTAAAGTTAAAGAGTTTCCTGGAAAAAGAATACCTTGAGTTGCTACAGTAGCATCAGTTTCTCAGCAGTCATTTCAGATGTGAGTAGATGAGACCTTGAGAAATGTGAAAAGGTTTCTTCTGACAGAAGAAGAATATGTATTTGCAGAAGCTATGATTGGTTTTAAATACATAATTCTGTATTACTGTAGCTACAGAAGTAAAAACAAAGTATTCCCAGAAGCTGCCATCTCCAAAGCTCTCCAAAGCAGCAGAGCTAATTCCACTTTTAAGTATACACAGCATGAGCCACTCACCTTCTAAACATTCCTTCTTATTGTCTAGCTTCTCATGGGCCTTTGCACGTCTGAAGAGAGCTTTGACATATTTAGGGTTAAGCTCAACAGCCTTTGTACAATCTTGTGCCACTTCTGTCCATTTTTGCTGTGGGCAGAAAAACAACACAATGAGAGGGGCCCCACTCAGCTCCCTGTGTTGTCTTCCCACAGCCAGCTCCAGGGTCACACATACACAGTGTGTGGCTCCCGGGGCTCTGCTTCTCCCTGCTTGCCTCTGCTTCTGCAAGTGCCTCAGGGAGAAACTGCCTGGGCACCACTGCAAACCACCTGCACCAGAATAGCCACACAACACAGAATTCCTACAAAATATTACACCAGACAGTGTACAAATCCCATGGAAGAACATAATGAGTTGATGCAAAGATGCTTGCAGGAGGTAACATTGGGACTGAAAGACTGGTGTAAAACAACTAGAAGAAAAAAAGATGGAAATATAATGGAAGCAAAAAAGTTTACCAAAGTGATAAAATCTTTTTGGTTCTTTTCAAGTTATTTCAATTTATCAAAACAGACTTTTCTAATGGAGGGACCACATACATTTGGGATTCATTATGGCATGAATTTGTGTTAGTCAAGAACTAAATCTAACACCAGATGTAAGTACAGTCTCTCACTTGATACTTCAGACTGTACAAAGCCAACTTTTCCACTCCTTTATACAGCTCACCAACTCGACCTCATAAACAAATCCATCATACCATAATAAGCAACACTGGCTGACTTCTAAAATAACACCAAGTATACTCAGCTGTCGAGTAAATGTTACTACTCCATGTGCAAAATTTAGGTCTTGGCCTTTACCAGGATTTCAATGATTTTGTTGTTTAAATTTTGAAGTAGCACCCTTCCAAAATATTTGGCCTTTCACCTTTGTTTCATGATTAAATAGTCAAGTAGAGAGAAATAAAATCAACTCATATACAAGAAAATTGTTCCAGAGAATAAGAAATTAAAACTTTGTCTTGGAAGAACAGGATGCATGTGAATTACGTAAGATAGACTGAGTGTTGTTAAGAGAAAATAATTTTATTTATATGTAGTAAAGTGTAGTGAGCTGAAAAAAGCTGCAACAGCATCTTCTTGTGAAAGCAGCAGATGTTATCACTTAGGACCTTTCAGTGGATGAAAGTCACAAAATACAAAACTGATAGTGATACTTTTTACAATAAACACATAATTATCTTTAATTTCTTACCAGTTGTTCATAGGCAGCAGCTCTGTTTTGATAGAAGGTAGAAAGATCAAGGTTTTTCTCAGGAGGACATAGGCTGATAGCCTCAGTATAACACTGAATAGCTAGCTCATATTTTCCTGCTTTAAAGTATTTGTTTCCTTTGTTCTTGGCTGCTTGGGCTCTACCAAGAGGACTCTGAAAAAGAAAGTGAGAGGTCAGCTCAAATTAAAAAGGCATCACAGCACACAAGCTATGCACTTTAGGGTTCATCTTCAAAGATACAAAAATGGACCTGAGTTGTGAACTGTAGCCCAGACTTCTGAAAAAAACTCAATGATTTCAATTCCTGGAAACACACAAGCATTTTCTTTTGCAAGTGTATCAGATAGGAGACAACCTTTTCACAAGATTCACTACAATGGTAATAAACAATGCAGTGATTTCTGTTTGCAAGGCTAAACAGATTGTAATCTTTTACGTGGCTGGTGATCAGAAGAACCAATGAGGTAAGTTGTTTCTCCAAAGGCTAAATGTGAAAAGACAACAAAGCCCTCAAGCAATTCAAACACAAGAGTTTCCTTCTGAAATACATACAGTCTGTAAGACCAGAGGTGATTCATCAGACTATGAATTAAATATGGAAAACACTTTGTGGAAAGACCTACTGAGCAAGACAAATAAAACCTGTGAGGAAAACAAAGCTGGTTTGTCTTTCATACACCGGGCAAATCAACTTTATAGCCGACTCCTCTACAGCTTCACATACTCTGCTTCACACAGTGACAAGTACTGGACCATCACCATCACTACCAGGGGATAGAAAACTGCTGACTGGCCTGAGATCCTGCTAAATGCATCTTTATGTTCCTCTGCACCACATGTCAATGACCTGTATTTCTGCAGAAACTAACACTGAAACTATCTGAAACCCTGGATTTACAAATCAGTTATCAAATCCTGTGGTTTGTAAGGAATCAGACATAAAAATGCTCTCTCTACCAAAGGGGTATGACCCACATTCAAATAAGAGCTGCAATAGATTCTAACATTGATTTTCTGGATTTCTGCTTCTCTGTCACAACCTTGCTTCATGGACAACATTTTGGGGCAGTTCTGCCAGACCAAAATGAACAGAAGTATGAGCACACACGTCATTCTACCAACCTTTCTGAGAAGTGAAAGGCTACAGACTGGGGGCAGGAGTGCCTTTAACAACAGCTGCAGGATTCACTACATATCACCTGCATTTCAGATCATTGAGGATTTGCTGGGAATTGTCCCTGCTGCTCTTTGAATATACTACTGCTTCCTCTACCCACTTATCCACTGCCAGGGCCAAAGTGAACAGATACAGACAACCAGACAGCTGTAATACAAATTTGAAAGCAACTTAGCATTTCAATTGCCCATTCCCCTCAATGTCTGCTCTTTTCATTCCAACCTGATCACTTTTTGCATCAAAGTGATTTACTTTAAAACTGAAAACTCGAGGGGAAGCCAGGACTTGCTCTACAACTTGTCTTTCAAGGCCTATATCCCTATCCTGGAAGAATAGAATCAGATAATGTGTACTAGCCTCAGTTCCTACATAAAAGTAGGCATCCAAATAGAACAGAAGTATCTTAGAGGCATTCTCCTAAGGAGAGACTTACAAGTGGAACCATATAAGGGAGAGAATTTCTTAAATATCCCTACTGCCAGGAAAGCTCTTCTCTCACAAGTCATTAATCCACTGGGCTCACAGGAAATCAATCTGTACCATCTTTATTGTTCACAGGACAAGGCAATCTGCAAGGCTTTCACATTTTTCTATTGTAAAGCTTCAAATTTACTTTGATAAAAGATGATTAATTTCACCCCATATACAGGGTGTAGCTCTATGGAACTCTAAGCAAAAAATAGCAACTATTTTTACTGAGAAACAAGTAACTCTGTATCTGATAAGTTGTTTCTTTAAAACTTAAGCACAGTCTCAAAAAATTACATTTATTTGGAATCTATCCTAAATTTATCCCCAAATGTAACAACGCTTTTCTTTTAACAAAAGTTAGGGCTATCCATATGCTGCAAACTTAAATGCCTGCAAGTCAACTTGAATTTTCCCTTGTCCATTTCTAGAGCAAACCACATTAAAAATGCAAAATTCAGTACTCTTGCTATTAACTTGGGTAGAAAAACACATGTTGTTACATTCATACATGTGTTCCCAGTGTGAAAATGATTTAAGACTGCAGATTTAAGCCTAACTGCAGCTAGGTTACTATGCTATGATCACTACCAATTGCTTCACCCCAGGATCTCCTATCCCAGCATGTGCCCCAGGCTGAGCAGTCCGTGGGCTCCATCCTCTGAGAGCCCTGCCCCACAGCCCTGGAGTAAAGACACAAGCTATGGATGAGGACTGCTGGATAACACCCAAGTGCAAAGGCTGCTAAGGTGTCAGGTGTGGGAACTGTATGTAGGCTGGGTCGTCACTGGTGCTCTGCTGGCTTTTGGGAAGCATCAAGCCTTCAGACAATCCTACAAAGTACACACAACAGTGATCAAAAACTTCAGAGACTACAGACAAGAAGCCGAAGTCATTAAAATCAGTAACTCTGTAATGTTGAATAAACTTTTAGTAACAGTTGCAGGGTCGAAGACCACACAACCAATCATACAGAGATGAATCATGGAAAGTTTGAGGAGTCCATGGTTACCCCCTGCTGCACCCATTGCAAGAGGCAAGAAATGTGGGGGTAAGGAGTCAGAACTTAGAGCATAACATGCTCTTATGCAATAAAGTCAGCACTAACGCCCAAGGCAAGGAAGAAATCAACTTGTTTATGCTGTCTTAAACTAGACTGTTTCCTCTGACATGTTTTATCTCTGCACCCTTACTCGAAGTACTCTGCTGTAGCCCTCAGTATGCACCCAAAATACCACCAAATTCAATACATGTTTTTGCTTGGTTTGGTAGGGGTGTTTTGTTGTTGTTGGTTTGGAGGTTTTTGGTAGCTATTTAAAAAAAAAAAGATATTAAAGAAGTCACATCACATTATATGCTGCAATACCTTTTTGTGATAGCTCAAGTAAGAATATGAAAATCAATTCTTCATGTAACATCAGTTTTTGAAGGGGTGTAAAGCCCTAAATTTAAGCCTTACAAAATCTTTAAGCATATTTTTAAAAATACATTCTCAATTGCTACACTGGACATACAAAAGATGCATACATAAGAAACTGATTATGCAAACAAACTTCATGTACCTCATGCACAAGTAATCAAAAGCCTCATTCTTCCATTTTCTTACCAAAGTAATAATTCTAGAAATTATTTTCCAATTTCACTGCTTCTCCTCACCTGACCCACTGCCATCCTATGTGGCATTTTTATCCTCGAGGTGAAGGTCCATATAGAGCAAGAAAAACTGTCCAGTTTGTCATCTTCTGGCCAAAAAAACTGTGCAACAACCAAACCAGCTCAATAAAATGAATGTAAGTTTGTAACAGCTCAACAAAACAAATAACTCAGAAGTTATTTGTAGCTACAAAAAATAACATCTCAGTACTTAGGACTGCTTTCAGCAACTGTTTGTTAACACATCTTTGAACAGAGCTTAAGCCAAAGGGCATCTGTGAAACTGAGTTATCAGTTATCCAGGTACCTGAACGTGAAGATTGGTAACTCACTAAAGAATAGACAACATTTACAAAATTGTCTTGACTTCTACTTTAGCCTCAGCAAATGTGCCTTCCTCACAAAATGTTCAGAAACTGCAAGCAAACAGCAACTTAACAGCAACAGACTGCCAGCTGCAAGAATAATAATGCTTAGTAACTCCCAGCAATGGCAATATGGTTAAACTCACAGTTCAGAATCTTATACATTTGAGGGACACAGTTATTCAAAGCAGAACAAGAAATTTCCTGCCAGCCAATGATGACAGTGATTCACAATAGAAGCACGAGCAGAGAGTTTCAGCATTTTCTTTTGGTTGAAAAGGATTTCCATGAGCCCTTGTCTGACAGATAACATGGGGGGTGACTACTGTTTCAGCCATCCTAATTCAACCTGCAGAAAAATAAAGCCTTGGTCCTCTTTTTCATCCTTTCCAAGTGAGAGAACCCTCTTAACGAGAAGAGGTACCAGGAAAAAAAAATCCTGTTCTTTTCTGAATACCTATCTTTCCACTATTTTTTTTTTTTTTAATAAGGTTCATCTCATGTCTTTTTTCAAACAAAGGCATTAATTGAATGTAAATGGTTTTAAAAGTCTCTTTAGCACTAAAACCACTATGAGAAAAATTATGTTTACATGAGCTTTAGAAGTAAATTAAAAGCATAAGCAAGGATATATTATACTCAGAAAAAACAAAACTAAGTTTACAGGACAAATTCACAATGTTCTCAGTCAGTCACCTTCCTGGTAAATGAATTTGCCATCCACACCTTCCAGGAACAAGCCAAGAATCTAACAATTGTTTTACTGGTATTGTACATATATTTAGGAGTTTTCTACACCTGTCCACTCCTGTTAGCACAAAACAGAAGGCTTACAGTATGTTGATAGTGAGATTTATTAAGCAACAGGTGCACAGTAAAACAGAAATTACTTTTTAGTTACTTTGCTTAGATCAGTTTAGAGTAAGTACCAACGTGAGTGTATCTAGACTAAGGGGCTGAATTAGTTCATATCCTGATCCAATGTCATGGCAGTGAGAGGCAGCGTTCAGCAATTGCTACTAGAACAGATTCTGGAAAGAAGCCACACTAGTTGGCTGCAGATCCTGACATGTGGCACTACAAAGGCCGAGAAGTTTGTCACGTTCACCCATCACTGTACTTAAGGACTGTACCCAGCTCACAGGAAAGTGTGTGGAGACAGGGAACTGCTGTGGATCCCGATGGCTTTGTCTGCAATACACGAGGCCACCCAGCTGACCTCCTCTCACACCAAACACAGGGGTACCTGTGAACTTGCTGAAAGAGTTAAGGGGTCAGTTCTGGACTATCACACAGCTGCAAAAGGAATTGATTCCAACTTCAGAGGAAAAAAATACTGAAGCAATCAAGACATTTCCTCACTGACCAACCTGTGCTCACTCCTGTAAGACAAGGAGAGTATAAAACCTGCTAAGAATTTATCGTGGAATAAGAATTAAAAAAAATTAAACAATTGGGCACCAAATAAAACAATATATGCAAAGCACTCCGTGTTTTAGTTATTCAGTACTCCCCACAAACCAGGAGAGCACTTAAAAAGCAGCTACTACTGAGTGACTCAAACACATTCCATCTAAATTATGAGAAACAATGACAACTGTCATTAACAGATGCAATTTGGCTTTACAACCTTTGAGCCATCCATAGATGCAGTTTTATCGTCACCACTTAACTGGTCCAATAATACCAGTTTACTGTACTGTTAAGGAGCTGTGCTTACAGGAGAAGGAATCTCAAAAGTAGTTCATCTTTCCCAATATAGCACCTGTGCTAAGGGCTTCTGCCAACACAATGTCAGTCACAGATCACACACTTGGCCAGTGCATTGATCCTCTGGTGCAGACACAGCCTGGGAAAAAAAATGTGAGGCCTGTGCAGCAGGTAAAAGAAAAGCTTGAACTGCATGCAAAATAGTAGCAAGTCTGAATAAAGAACAGGGAAGATACTGGACTTTACATATTTTTATAGAACAAAGAAAAAAATTTAAGGTTGTGTCTTCAGAAACAGTGACCAGGAAATCAAATGGATAAAGGGGCTGTTTTAATGAAAAGCACAAAAAAGTGTAAGTCCTAAGTTACATTTATGAGTAAAAAAAAGATATTTAGCTGACACAGCTGTTGGTAGCAGATTCATTACTGACCTATGTGTATTCCAAAGGATTTTCCTCTTGTATTTCAACTGTGAAATTACTGGCTCTTATTCACTGTACAGACTCGTATGTGAAATCTGAGTTTTAAAAAATACCCCATCACATTAGAAAGGCAGATTAATACAATACAGGCAGTCTTACAAGTGAAGCATCTGCAGTGGTTGTATTTTTAATCATGGGTCTTATCACTAATATCTATAACTAATAAAATATGAGAGGATACATGAAATCTACATGGCATCATTGCTTTGGATTGAGTAACAGGAAGACAATCCTGCACACACACACAAAGCAGTAATGGATATTTGCAGACACATTTATTTTTCTGATGCAGCCATATTTTGACCAGCTAGACAATTATCTCATGTAATCAATCAAATCTGATAACTTTTGCAGCTTTCCTAAGCAGTATCTCTCATTTCTTTACAGTGTAAGCAGTGATACTCTTCAAGAAACTTTGCATCAGGTCATACCTCTCAACTGACTCTTAAATGCACAGAGCCTTCTGGTAGTTCAATTTGTGGAGCAACACAGTCTTTTAAATCAAATGCTATGTAAGTATCTTAAATGTTTTAAGTGCTTCCTTCCTACAACTGCAGAATGACTACAAACCCCTGGATATTGCTGGAATTCAGAAACACAATCAAGACACCCAGAGTGAACGCACTAACAGGGAAGTCACTGCAGCAAGACAAAGGTCATGAACAGCCTGCAAAACAGAGCTCAAACGCAGCAAGTGCACTCCCATAAATACGCCAGATGCTGCTTGCAGCCACGAGCCAAAGCTACCACAGTAAACAGTCTGAATTTGTCCTCTGTACACAACTTGGTCAGTACTGTTTGGTGCCCAGGAAGGAACAAATTACTGCATTCAAGTAACTGCCTCGAGGTCCAGCATAGGTTTCACAACTTACTGTGCTTTCAGGAATGCCGAGAGCAGCTATGATTCACTAGCTGGGGAAGTTGCCACCTTCCTCACCACTCCCATTCGTGGCTGTCACTGCCCCCCCAAGCGCGTCAATCTTCATCACTCAAACCACCAAGGTTAAAACTGACTTTTGCCAGCATCTGAGAGGTGATTTTTTTTCTCTCCTGATCGTTTCAGATGGGAAGCTTAAACTGTCTGACAGTTCAAAAAATTTTGGGTGATACATAAGAACAGGAGAAGAAAATGCAATATGGGATATTCTCTCAAATCAATTTGTCAAATCCATTACTTTAAGCATGCTTGTCAACTGCAACCACACCTCAGTAATGCTGCCTGACTGGCAAGGTACATCTGGGACTGCAGATGTGCAGAAAGTGCATCTTAGAGACATTTTTTCAAATACAGATATACAAGAGATCCATGGATCCGACCTGGTCTCCAATCTAACATATGTCCTTGAGTTTTTGCACAGATCATTTTATCAGAAAGTTCTCAGAACATTAATTTACAATAGGATAAATGTATGTTTTGAGGGAAGCCTACTCAGGCAAATTCTACACTTTAAAGTCTCTGCTGCACAAACTGTGTGGCTTCTATATTTTCATGGAACATACTCCACCTTAAAATGATCTTGTGTTTTCTTTCCACTCTGCTGTATCCACACAACAGATCACAGACTTCCTTTTCAAAATAGTTTTCCTGGAGGTAACTTACAGCTATTCTAGACCTCAGAGGCAGAGGTACGTTCCCCCCCTCAGCAGCACAGATCCATGCTCAGACACTTGATGAGAAGATGCATCTGGCAATGCCTGATCTTGGAACAAACTACTCCCAACCCTGTGTGGCAAGGGCAGAACTGCAGCCATGAATGTACGGCTAAGAGCTCAGTGGGTCACATAGGCAGACCACAGAGAGACGTGGAGTGCCAGGAGCATGTCCAGCCAAGGCTGACAAATGTGATTTAAGGGACTGGAGCATCTCTCATAGGAGCAAAACCGAAAGGAGAATGGCCTGGTCAGCCTTAAGAAGAGATGTCTGTGAGGGGACCTCATCAATATCTATCACCACCTGGAGGAAATGTGTCAGGAGGCTGGGTGCAGGCTCTGCTCGGTGGTGCTAAGCAAGGGGACAAGAGGCAATGGGCAGAAACGGATGTACAAAAGTTCCACTAAACATGAGGAAGAACTTCCTTAATGTGCAGTGACCGAGAACTGGAACAGGTTGTTCAGAGAGGGTGTGGAGTCTCCCTCACTGGAAATATTCCAGACCGCCCGGACACAATTTTGTGCAATGTGCTCTGGGATGATCCTGCTCGACTCCGGAGCCTGGAGCAGATGACCCACTGTGGGCCCTTCCGACCTGCCGGGAGTGTCACGCAGAGCACGACCAGAATGTCACCCGAGCTCCATCGCATCACACGGCTTCTCCTCGGTGGGACTGGCACCCCGACAGCCGCTTTCCGGGCCGGGACAGCGGCCTGTCGGGCCCTGCCGCCCGCAGATCGCAGCCCGGGCATCCCCACGCTGCTCCGGGCGGCCCGGCCAGCAGCGGGACCCCGGCTCCCCACGCGGCCAGCCCGGCCCCTGCCGCCGCTGCGGGCGGCGCCGCTCCCCGCTCACCATCTCCTCGTGTCCGGGCCCGTCGGGCTGCCCGGAGCCGCCTTCGCCGCCGGGCCCGGGGCTCGCTCGCCCCTCAGGGGTCTTCCGCTCGCTCGCGCCCTTCCCGCGCTGCGCCGCCCGCCGCCCCCACAGGTAGATCGCGCCGGCGCCCAGCAGGACGGGCGCGCCTAGCACCAGCGCCAGCTGCCAGCGGGACAGCCCGGCGGCGCCGCCGCCGCCCGGCGCCTCCACGGGCTTCGAGGCGGCCATGACGCCCGGGAGGAGGAGGAGGCGGAGGAGGAGGAGGAGGGAGGGTCAGCGGACACGCGGGGCGCGCCGGGAGGGCGAGGGAGCGCCGCCGCTTCCGCCCGCCCGCAGCGCCCCCTGCCGGCGCGGAGGGACACCCGCAGCCGCCGTGAGGGAGCCCGGGCCGGGCCGGACTCGGGGCCGGGCACGGGGGAGCTCCCAGGGAAACTACGCTAGAGTGACCTCGGGGCCGGGGTGATGCGTGCGGAAGGAGTTCTGAGCCGCTTACACGAGATGTGCGCTCCACATCTGGAGTGCCGTGTCCGGTTCTGGGCTCCTCAGTACCAGAGCAGTGCTGCTCCTGGAGCGGGTGCAGGAGAGGGCAGCGAAGGTGGCTAAGGGACTCTTAAGAGGAAAGGCTGAGAGAGCTGGGCCTGTTCAGCCTTGAGAAGAGATGACTGAGCGGGACCTCATCAATGTCTATAAGTACCCAAGGAGGGGATTCCAAGAGTATGGGTCCAGTGGTAGGTGGGAAGCCATGGGACAAGAGACAATGGATAGAAACTGATGCAGAGGAAGTTCCACCAGAATACGGGGAAGAATTTCTTTAGTGTGCAGATGGCTGACCACTGGAACAAGTTGTAATATATGTTTGCATAATTCGTGTTTTATTGTATATATAAGCAGAAAAAAATAAAAAGTGTTACAAATATCAAACACACTTGCGCAGTAAGGAATTGCAACAGGACAGCCAGGAGCCGGAGGAGAAGGGTAATTTGCAAAAGAACAGGATGGCACCAAGGAGAACAAGGCCCACCCAAGCAAGGACTTGGTCATTTACACCTGATACCGACCTGATCTGATCCTCCGAACCATGCATCTCAATACTCAGTTCCCATAAAAACCACTCAAACCTTTCCTCCCTTCTAGGAAACTTAGGTAACAAACCAACAGAAAATATGAATGTGCAATGAACTCTGGAAGAAAGAAAAAACTAAGACTGCACAACTGCAGGCTGTAAAAACTGTGTAAAAACTCATCTCTCCAAAGGTGGTGAACTTGGGGGAATCAGTGCGATAAAGGCTGATTCAGAGTTCACCCAGCGCCGATCCTGGGCTCGACGCTAACTGTGATTATGGTTATTTCCATAACTCAATTTTGAAAATTTTTCAATAAAATTATTATTGATGAATTTGACTGATTTTATTCATAAGAAGGTTGTCATGGAGTTGCCCTCACTGGAGATATTCCAGACCTGTCTAGACACAATCCTGTGCCATGTGCTCTGGGATGACCCTGCTTGAGCAGAGAGGTTGGACCAGATGATCCATTGTAACCCCTTCCAACCTTTCCTGGTTGATTCTCTGTGAAGTTTCAGCCAATGTGGCTGATTCAAACTTTCTAGGACTTTGCACTTTACAGTTTTGGAGCAATCCTTGTTATAAATGAAATCTTTCTGTTTTCTTCTCAGTTATTAATTGAATCTGTCATAAAAATAATTTAATATGTAATACTGGAATTTTGTTCATGCATATGCCTAGTTAAAATCCTTATCTGTAGGCAGAGGAAGCTTATGTTCCTCTCTCCACTTATTTCCATGGAGCACTCAGCTGAAGATGAAGAGGAGTAATTTTTGATATGTTTTTACAATCATCTCCAGTCATCTCATGCCTGGCAATTTCATTGTAGGTAGTAGGGAAATGTGAGAAGACACATATTGTGCAGAACTAAAAATGG
Organism: Parus major; assembly: GCF_001522545.3. Lineage (NCBI taxonomy): Eukaryota > Metazoa > Chordata > Aves > Passeriformes > Paridae > Parus > Parus major. Next base: position 94,403,909 of record NC_031768.1, read on the forward strand.
CTGCAGATAAAAACAACAATAAGATTGTGAAGCAAACACGTCAGGATCCCAACTAAAATTTGCCCTGCTGCTCTCTGAGTCAGCGTATCTGCATGCCTGGTAGTAAACAACTTGAAAAATGTCCTTTAATTGATAGATTATTACTATTTATGTAAGCATATTTTGACAAACCTGTGGGACAATCCCTCTCCCCATTCTCCCTGTCACCTTACAATAGAAAATATGTATCCAACAGGTCACTAGCTTCCTGCTGGGGCAGCCTCAATTCCACGCATGTCATGCTTCCTCTAGGCCTTCAGATGTGCCTTACCTGTACAGCTGGATGGTCTCCAGGATGTAAGTCAAATTCAGGCTGTTTGAATATAGCCAGAACTGTCCTTCCCCACTTAGAAAATCAGAAAATCAGCCTACACATCCTTTTCATTGCTTCAGGTGTCTTCTTACTGTACTGTTTTGCATATATTCCTCTTGCTCCAGGCTGCTGCAGGCATGGTTGTGTCTCCAAGCTCTCATACAGAACATCTGAGGCAATGCCATTTGCACACTCAAGCACTCAGGTCCCTCTGCTAATCACACTCTTGTCTGGCCTGGACATGGTAAAATTTGGCATACACACATCCATGATCAATCATTCCCTTCACCTGTTCAGAATGAACAGTCCCATGCTGTACTTACACCTCACACCTACACCCCCATGAAAGAAACTGGAGTTTTGTAGCTACATCTGTAGTTCTAAATACATTGCGGAAAATGTTTAATGGTGGAACACTGATTCTCTCTAATGCTAAATTACCAGTGTTTTGGCTTATTTCTGGCCAAGACCAACCAGCATATCCAGCAGTGACCAGAAGAACAGCACACACAAGGACTGATTCCAGTAAGAAGTTGGATTTGAGTTCTTCCTCCCATGTGTCTTCCAACACAATCCCAACAGGGTCTACAGCCTTAGAGCCCTCATTGTCCTCCTGTCAGGTCCTAAAGCATGTAACACATCTTCCAATTTCACACCATGTAGACAGCAGTTTTGTGGGCCAAAACAGCTTTTCTGTTATATCAGAGATTTTGAAATAAAGGAGACAACAAAGTATTATAGCCACCGTGCAGTAATTACCTTGAGGAAACCCTCAGCACATGCACCACGTAGGGTACATGTTTAGACTCTTGGTCTGAGGGCCAGAAGTCATTCCCTGGATCTATTTTGTTCTGTGGTGTAGGCAGGGCATGTATGGCTTATACCCAGGGCTGGTAAGGAAGAGCCAGCACATTTTTACCCTGAGTGCATTCAAGTGAGGCAGGGCCTCCCATACCCCTGATATGGCAGATGAAGTTATTCAGGTGAATAACAGCACCTGCAAGCTTGCACTGTCTGTAATAACCAAAAAAATGAATGAGCAGTCGCTTCAGCGAGTGTTTCTCCCTAGACAGACAACGTTTCTGAAATATTAAGGAAGAGCAGAGGCAACAGAAGTCAGGAGAGAGAGAGCAACAGGAGAAGAGTGGGCCATTTGCTCCCTCCCACAGAGCCAGCTTGGTCTCTGCAAGCAGCTGTGCCAGTTTCTGACCAACATCAATATGTCAATTGTGCTTCTCAAAAATCACAAGCCTACTTTGGGTCTGCCCCCCGCAGGCATGTAACTGTGGGCAATTCTGCATTGGTATTGACAGCTGGGGCACTCAGCAGCAACACAGGGAGCAGCCACAGCCCTGCCAGCCACCCCCTGCGGCAGTGTCATATTGGACATCACTGCAATGGAAAGGTTAGAGGAAACCTTGTTGAAAAGAGAAAGGGCTGACTTTATGTTTAGGCAGCGCCCGGGGCTGCAGTGGGACAGGTTTTAGGGTGGGAGTGCAGAAAGAGTGGTTGAAACTGTGTCTCTGCTTCTTCTTGTTGGCAGAACAGTGTGAAGCTACTAGCTTGGTGGTGGAATTTAACCTGGTTGGGAGACCCACCCCCCCAAGTTTGGAGCATCTGTGCATGGAATATGATGAGGATGATGATATTTTCTTTGCAAAATGGATGAGCAGCTTCTGGGGCCACAGCTTGACAGATGAGGAGAAAGAAGGCAGAGGCCACAAGAAACATCATCCAAGACTCTGTAGTGAAAGGAGGGCATCCCTGCCGGTAAGAGCTGTGTGCAGCTTTCTCTGTGTGTGCATGTGGTGTATATATTAATATAAATTCCATCCCCAGAGGCACAGCACCAGGGATGTATTAGTAGTACGGGACACTTTGCCCAGTAAGTTCAGTTCCTGCTAGCTGCTTTTTGAACTTAGCTGTCTGACAGGGTCAATCCTCTGGAGCCTTGGAATACAGAAAACTGGCTAGGACCAGAAATGGAAGGAGTAGTGTGTAATAGCTGCCTCACTATGTATTACAGTGTTGTCCTGGCTGCTCAGCACAGCCTGGCAGAGATCAAAACATTTTGCGCCTACATATACATAAAGATGTCTGTAACTAATCTGTTCTCATGTAAAAAACTGTATAACCACATGTATTAAAAGGATTTGGACCTAATTATGCAACAATATGGTCTCCAGGAAGTTTTACCCTTTACCCCTTGGGACTTACCTGTTTTCAGGTAAGTGTAACTTCTATTTTAAGCTAGAGGATTTGAAAACAATGATACAACAGATAACAAAGCTTACTAAACTATGAAGTAAGATTTTAAGGTAGAAATACATTCTTTATTCTTAAAACAAGCCAGTTGGGAAAGGAGCAGGTTCATGTGCAGAAGGCAGCTCACAGCTGTCTAAGTGATTATCAAAATAGGTTAAGCTGAAAACAGCTGTTTACAGTATTCTCCTTATTCAAAGATTTTTTAATTTCAGCTTTTAAAAGAACATTTAGGTGGTCCAAACCTGTCTCCCTTTTTTCCGTCTACATCAGTTGTCTTAACAAAGATATTATATTTTCTTACAAACCACTTTTTACTTATATTCTTAGATCATTATGGCTGCAATGAAGCAAATAGTAATATATTGGGGAGGAACAGCTAATCTCTTCCAAACTTTTTTTTGTTCCATGCCATGTTTCCTCCTTGCAAGTTCTTCTTCTCTGCTGCTGTCAGGTTCTAAGCTGTAGGATTTTTCATTTCCCAAACAAATTGGGTAAGAAAAACAAATTAGTCCAAAACCACTTCATCCCTCTTTGAATTCATGGATAGGCTGGAGAGGTAACCTTCTTTCCTAATTTCTGCTCTGATCAGCCACTTTTGTTATTTACTCTTACATGTCACCTCAGCCACAGTTGCAAGACAGACTCTGAGCTAGAGCTTTGCTCCTGTGTTCCATCAGACTGCTGAATACATAACATTCATTAATGGGAAGGGAAAGAGGTGAATTCATTTTACTGTATTTTACTTTTTTCACTCAGAGACACACACATATGTGATTTCTTTAGGCCTCAAGAGAAACTGGAGTGTAAGAATGCACTTTAAATCTCTTTCCATTCAGCAAGGTGCTGAACACATCTTGGATATTTTTGTCTGTATTTGTGTGTGCACAGACATATCATTTGAAGCATGTCCTTATATTCAGTTTGTTCAAAAGCTATTTAAATATTTAGCTAATAGCTATTCAAATACTTTGCTATACTTGCATTCCTGAATCCATACCTAGAAGTTAGATTAAGTTAGCTGACAGAAAGACTATGATTTTTTTGATGTTACTCTTTAACAAGCTAAACATGTTGTGTACACTTAATTATATCTGGCCTTTACATTAGTGCTTCATACAAATTTGTCTTGCTCCACTAGTTTCATATAGAATATGTAAATTTTAACTGCTTTATTTATCAGTGTCACATGTTGACTGGAGGAATGAGACAGGAAGATTTGTCTGGGGATTTTATGATCTGGGGATATATTTGAAATGAACTCTTGATTTGGAAGTTGAGCAATTGGTAGTAAAGAACACTAGTATGTGTTGTCTAACCCAAGCCAGAAATTAAACAAATGGGCACTACTGATGCCTTAGAGATACCTCCAGAATGAGCATCTCCTTGTTGAGAGCAGTAACTTAAGAGCTATTACACCTGGATGTGTGTTTTTTGCAGTTACTCCAAATTATAACTACTTTAAGATTCATTATTGCAAATTATAACTGTTGTAGGATTCAAAACACTGGTACTGTTATTTAAATATTGCCTTCATTTTATAAGAACAGTGCTAATTATCAGGAGGAATAATAACTGAGATTAGAGTGCATCTTTTCTGAAAGCTAATACCTCCACAGCAGGTCACCATGTACCTTTTCTTCTGTCTCAACATTGAAAATTGAGATAACTCCACTGTCTAGATGAAAATCAAGTCAGCAAATTCTGACACAGCAGTTGGGAAAAGCTCCGTGTGCAGGTACAATGGTACTGCCAAAAGAGCACTGCCAGCTCACTTGGTCTCATAGCTAAGGCTGCTATTCAGGGCATCAGCAGCAGAGCAGTCCTGCCCACGCTTCTGCACCATGAGCCTTTTGGTGCTGCATAGCAAAGTGCTCTCAGGGTAGCACAAGAGGTAGTTCTGCTGGAAAATCACTTTCAGCTCCAAACTGGTATGTTGGTCTTTCTAGTTTTTCCTTCTGTTGTGAGACATTCAAGCCACTGCTCCCACCTCAAAGACAAAAATAAACTCCTGTGGTATCCTATCATGGTACAGACCCCATCTTAAATATGGAAAAAGCTAAATATCCTAAATATGGATAAATATGGATAAAGGAAGAATAACTCCCAAACTAACAACGGTGCTCTTTTTTTTTTCCCCTCCACAATGTCTTGGTATACCTCACAAACACTACTGAGATAAGCTTTGCAAAATGCTTTTGCTATTGGGATTCACACTTAGCAGAGGGGAACACAAAATTATATTTGTCTTTCCCTAGGTCACTTGCAAGTCAGGCTAAAACAACATGTAACTCCACTCTCCGGGAAAGCTCAGAGCTGTGTATGTTACTGTGGGACAACACTGAATGTAAAAACTGCCTGGGGATAATTAAGTGAGCTGTTTCCATGGCCTTTATTTAACTTGTTCCCCTGGCAAACTTTAGACAAATTAACTGTGAAACCCTTTTTGAAGCCTCCAGCTATGACTTTCCTTGACACGTTCTAGTTACCCTACATTCAGAACACATAACTCCAGACATTTTGTTCTAAGGAAAAGATTGGAGGCAAAGGAGAACTGATAAGAAGTTTATAACCCTATACATGTATCCACCTTCAAACAGACATTGTTGCTCACAGGAGAAAATTGCTTGGAACAGCTGAGAGTGGTAGCAGAACAGATGATTGCTATTGAAGTTACTGACATTTAATTTAAACTAAACTTAGACTGAACATCTACCACAATGTTGTTACTATAGACCAGTTGAAGGCCAGACCAAAACATTTTTAAGAAATATATGCTTGTCTTTAAGCTTCTCAGAAGGAAATAAAGCCAGAGGAGAGCATCTGAATGTCAGATGTTCCAAAATATCCCAAAAATACTCGGGTCATTGTGTAAACTCCAGCAAACAATGAACATTTGTGCTGACACACTGAAGATTAATGTTCTTACTGACAGCTGTGCAACCTCTCACATCAAGCCCAAAAGATGTAAACAATTAACTTGTCTACAACAGACACTGAGAAAGAGATAAGACAAATTATACTGACAACAATTTTTGTCGTGTGAAGGAATTTTTTTTTTGTGTACCTTTTGTGTGTTTGAGATGGGCAATTAGCAGAAGATTAGCTGTTTTATAAATAGATACAGTAAACATGAGTGGCCTTTGCCCAACACAGGAAAAAGGAGTACTAAGGGACTGAGAAACAACCCCTGAGATCCGTTGGTGCTTCTGGCTTTCCCGCACTGGCAAAAAATCCCCATTTTGATAGTGGAGAATTTAATGTATCATGCAAAGGCGCTGTGAAAAAAAGCACAGTCACAGTAATATGATTGCATAGACCTGTCGCACAGTCACAGTAATATGATTGCATAGACCTCTGTGTAGCTTTACCTTTAGCCCACTGAGGCAGATGGGCATTTCAGAGGACACCTTGTCTCTTTTCTGGACCATTGCTGCCATATCAGTAGGTAAACCACAGGTTTTTTGTTAAGGGCTTAACTGAAATTCTGTCTGTGGAGGGAAATTAAAAAACAATACCTTAGTAAAAGAAAACATTTGCAGATTTTGCAAAACAAGATTGATAGAATACAATCCCCCATTTCAGCTATCTTCCTGTGTTTGGTTTGGGGTTTTTTTTTCCCAAACCCTCTAGGAACAGATACCAGTGATTTTTACCATGAGACAGTTTTTATTTCCAGGAAAGAATATATGCTGATGCTATTAAAATCCGAGAGAAGACATTTAGTTTGTTGAGCCTGGTATGGCATGTGTGCTCCTGTCCCTCAAGCACAATGTGATTGGTTTGATGCTTTCTAAAGCAACAATACAGTATGACCTTACAGAACTTGCAGCTGTATTGACTGGTTTGAAACCAAAGTTAAAATAATATGGCAAAAATCATTTACACTACTCTCAGAGGCAGTCCATAATACTGGACATAGTAAGCTTATGCCTGGGAAAAAGACTGGAATCAGTACCATGTATTTTGCAAACACTCTTCAATGTCAGGTACTTCTGCCAGGTGTGAGATTTATTATTTTTAGCATCTCTCATCAAGTCTGTCTGGTCTGATGCAGCCACAGCCATATGAATGCACAGCCTCTCTATTCAGAGAAAGGCTGCATAGGTCACAGTTGTGCCAGTACATTTATAGTAGCATCTGGGCCAGATTGAATGAAGTTGTGTGCAGGACACGTGTCAGGTCCCTTACAGTCCAAGGTTTGTAGGTTCATGTGAACACTACCAAGTTGGTTTAGTTCTCCCCTGTTTGTTAAAGTAACAAAACAACCAATGCACACACCACAAACTACTGCTGCTCTGAGTGTAGGATTTTCTACTGGATTTTCTTAGAAAACATTGCAGAACTGGTGGGATAAATCTTCCTTTGTTATAAACAGTCACAGCTCCCTTAAAGCCAGCAGAACTTCTCAGGGTTACTTAATAGCTGAAGGCTCAGCACCAGGCTTATACAAAACAGAATCACAGAATCAATTAGGTTGGAAAACACCCCTGAGATCATCAAGTCCAGCCCTTGACCATGGCACTGAATGCCATATCATGTCTTTCCTTAAAGATCTCCAGGGACAGTGACTCCACCACCTCCCTGGGAAGTACATTCCAATGTCTAATCATCCTTTCTGTGAAGAAATTCCTCATAATGTCCAAAACATATACACACTCAAAACTGTATGCAGTAGCTGGATGCTTGGAGTGCTTTAATCTGACACCTGCAGGGGTGTAATTTTCAGTACCTCCCATCTCACACAACTTTCACCATCTGCATCTTGCCAGTGTTCAGCTACTCATCCTGAAAATACAGCTCTGTATGGTGTCCTTCTCACACCTCTCTTCTATGGGTCTGTCCTTTTCTAAAACCACCAATACATGATTCCACAGCAGCTCTGTATCAGTTTAATCTCCTTTGCAGACATTCAATTAAACACAGCTGATGCAGATCAATAGCTTTTATCTGCATGCCAGACTCTGGAAAATTGAATCACACCAAAACTAAACAACTGTCTACTCACTCCCCCCTTTAGTCTTGCAAATGTAATTGTAGAAGTCTGTTTCCTATTGTTCCTTTGGTAGGGATGTATCCCTCAGTACCCTGGAAGTGCTCCTTCATTAGTTCAAGACAAATGTGCCCAAGAAACCAGCAGAAAATTCAAAGCTGGGCAATAAGGCATCTTGTCTGCATGTAGGCTGCGCTGGAAACTTGGCAGAACTGGGTGAGAAATGGTTGCTGTCACACTCTAAACTCAAACAGCTGATAAGACCTGGAGCACTGTGGGTCAAAGCTCTTATCTGACTCATCTGGCCACAAAAGGCTGGGTAATGCTTTTTGAGAGTTCTGCCAAGAAACTGCAGCCAGGTGTAAGGCCTGAGTTTTTGAGGTTATGAAGAGTCCTAGTTCCTTTTAGTGTCAGTGAGCACTAAGAGGACCCAGCACACTCTACATTTGAAATGTTCGTTGTGTGCCAAAACTTAAATCCTCAAACCCAGGAATAATAGGAAATTCTGCCACTGCTGCCTCCAGAAAGCAAGTTCTTGGCAGTGGGATTCTCTTAAAAAGAAAGATACAGAATTCTGGGGAAGGTCCTTCACTTTGCAGCACTGTTTGGGAGAGTTTCTGTGGCAGAAAAAAGTCTGCCTTGTGAACACTGCTTTGCTATTCGATAGTCAACAAAGATATTTTGTTTTTCAGGCCAAGCTTTCCTCCCTCCACGCAACACGACTTCATGCTTCTGCCAAAGGCTCGTCTTCAGGCCACCTCAGGGGCTCCAAGGAATTTCAAGAAGACCAAGATGTCAAATGCCACTTCCACAGTAAGGCAAGCAGAACACCTTCAGCAGACAGCTCATGTCCAGAGACAAGATCAAACTCCATTCAGGAATTTGCAGAGTCCTTTGAAAAGCAATTGCATCTCAAAAGCAAACGCTCAGTTTCTTTGGTAGGTAACTTAAGATCATTACAGAAGAAAAAAGCCCAACCAACCAAGTCAGCTTCATCCTTTGTGGAAATGCTGTCAGTTTCCTGGGGGAAGTGCAGAAATAAGCTCCAATTGCAATTTCATATTATGTGGTTTCAAATTACTACAAGTAGCACAAACAAGGTTAAAGTTGTATCATTAGTGTGAGGATTCTTGATGTGGTGTTACTGTCGAGGCTTGTTCAGGAATGTTTATCCTCAAAATGAGACACTGCACTGGCTCGTGTGGCAATGTTTTCAGAGGTTTCTATGGCTGTGGCCACAAAACATGATGATACAAACCCAGGTTTGCTTCACTTCTGCTGCAAGACCCAGCTCACTTTTTCACTGCTGCTGACCTGACTTAACCTGTGTGGAGTTATCTGTAATACTGCCAGACACTGCAGTGTTTGAGAGGCTTCTCATTTACCCCTCAGGACTCCATCCATCTGCTTTCTGCAGTGTCACCACACATCTGCAGCAGCAGCTATTGCTGTAAGTAGTGGAACATATTTCCACTGAAAGGGCATGCAGGCAACAGGGGATTCTCCTCCCATTTCATCCTTTCCCCCCATCATTCTGTCAAGAGCCATGAGCATTTTGTCTGGTGTGTGTTGATGAAGTGGCCAATAACAACTTTTTGTCTATGACACTTTAATATATTTTTATTATTATGATACATGCTATCGTCTGTATCATGCAATGGAAGAAAGAGTAATAAATCCTAACTCACTTTTAAGTATCAGAAAAACACTATCAAATTGTCTCTCCATTCAAAAAACTGTGCTTGAATAACACCTGACATTAGCATCAAATAATGACAGAAGGAAGCATCCTTTCTTTCCAGTTTCTTGACACTGACAATTTGTAAGGGAAAGTAATTTTCAACTCTCTTTGCACAGCAAGAGAAGGGAAAAAAATATCTTTTCAATAAGAAGCATAATTACATGATCAGTCCCATAATTATAGTAATTGCATGACCAGTTCTCTAAGAATATGCAGAATTATGATGATGACAGTACTGTTACACCATTGTCAAAATTTCAAGTGCATTCTCTAATCTTCTTTTTCCTCTTCAGAAACTATTCAATTGATTTCATTTGGAAATTTACATTGCCTCATGTGCCAACGTTCACCGTTGGTTGTCTGGTTTATCACTTCTAATTCCTCAAAAGTGCCTGTGGCTAGAAAGTCTGAGTGTGTAGTTGATGTATGATTAGGTAGAGTGAGCATAATGTATTAAATATGGCTTTGGTTCCAGTTAAAAGCATGGATTCCAGTGACCCCTGTAATCAGCAGTGAGGTATGCTGAGCTGTATTTTACTCTGTTTTTCAAGCAGACCAAGTTGTTGCCATTCCCTCAATCACAATTGTAGTCTGGGAGATGTGAAGGACTTGTGAAGCTCAAAGAACTGAGCAATAGGTTAAAAATCTGAAATTAAATTTGGGCTTAAACTGTTGTCTCCAAATGGAGCATTTGTTTTTGCATTCAGAGCTCTGTGGGTACAATTCAAACCACCATGATCAGATAGGTGAACAGGGTGGGAAAGGTAATTAATTTCCTTCCTGGCATATTGCTTTGCTCGTACAAATGTGTCTTTGAGAACCCTTCAGATCTTGTTTCACAGTGAGGTCTTTGCAGCTAGCACTGAACAACCTTCAGGGATGTAAAGATGGATCACATGAAAGGTTAGAAAGATGGAGTCTGGGCTGAAATCTCAGGGCCCCTCCCTTTGTCCCTCCTGTTTGCTCTCCAAGTCCCCTGAGCCTGTGACCTTCCTATCATATACAGAGTAAAATTGAAGCATGTGTGCTGATTCTTGCTGAGATTTTAGGGGGATGGGCCTGGGCTTTGAATTTGAGCCCATCATGGTAAAGCTGATTTTGGTGAGGCAGGTTTCTGCAATATTTTGTTACATAGTGAAACAAAAGAATGAGCATTTTTTTGTTTGTTTGTTCTTGGAGTCTCTTTTAATTTCCTGCTATTTTTTTCCCCCTGCCTTTTAGCAACCTGAAGGTGCAAAAGAGAGACGAGAAAGAGAAAAATTGCATTTGAGAAAAAGCAAGTCTCATAAGAAAATGGGAGAGAAATCAGAGGCAAGGAGAGATCGGGAAGAAACTGAAAGTTCAGAAGTACCTGCAAAACACAGCCAACATTTTCCATCACAAGCAAGCATTCAGAAAGGTTATGTATGCACAGGAAGCTAGACTGCATTGAGATAAACAAGCTTAACGCTCCCCCTGAAGAACAGAGGGGGCATTCTTGTTCTGTTTTGACTAGGAGAGGCCTATTAGCTAGAATAACCCCTAAGCTGTAAAATAAAAGTAAAATTCAACTGCAGCACTGGCACCATGTTACTGCTACTTCCTTTCTTTACTTTTGTTATTACAAATGTGACCTTTGTCATAGGAGTGCATCAGTAGCAAGATCCAAGTTAGAGATTAACCATGATAAGAGCATTTAAGGCATATTCAGCATTGCAGCAGAACAGTGGTGGATGTGTTCCTGATGGAGACCACTATGTATTGCAGAGCCATGCAAAGCCTTATGTCTCTTTTTATAATTGAAAACAGGTTTTTTGGTAGGTTTGGGAAGAAAAAAACACACATAAACAGCCAACTGCTCCCTGGCCCTGACATTCACTTAGATTTCTCTTGAAAACAGGTATCTTTTTGCTCTGATAATCTTTCAGCTCCAAATTTATGTAAGTGAAGAGAAGCCCATGTTCTCTTCTAGACCTCTGCAGTATGACTCATTTCACTGGTATCTCCCAGCCCTCTCCCATGTCCTTAATCCCATTTTCCCAGTCACACAACTAGTCCTTTCTCCCAACTTTACCCTTGTTACCTTGCTTCTTTTGTGGCCTTTCCTCTCTCCATTTACTTCTTTACTGCCGTGTAGCTACCAACCTCTTTGGCTACATCTCTACTTTTGCTTCTTCATCAACATCTGAGCCTTGCTGAAAATTCTCCAGTGAAATCAGAGATGTTCTGTCTCTCTGTCTCTCTCATATTTCCATATTATCTCTTCAATGGATTGCTGAGGCACTGCAACCCTTTTTCCTTTTCCAGAATTTGGGCCAAACTGGCTGTCTATGGTAAACAGGACCTAGGAAAACTCTGTTCCTCTGGCAGAGGATCTCCTAAACACAGGTGTAAATCTCATCTCCACATGCTCACCAACACATACACACTCCCACAATTCCCCTATGCCCCCCTTTCTTCAAAGAGTCAGTGTTCTCTGCAGATACAACCCAGCTTTCTTTGGGAACAATCTCCCCAAGCCTAGGATGGAGAAAGCCTCATTTGGATAATACAGTTAGAGAAGAGTGATGACTAATGAAGTCATGAATGAAAGTCGAGGTCTGATGGATATTCTTCTTGTGATTTTTCTGTAATTAAAAAAAAAATCTTACCTTAGAGCCTTACTTTTGAATATTCAGCCCTTTAAAAGCTTAGGGCATCCTTAACACTTTGTAACACTTATATCCATTAAGGAATTATGTTGTTGATTTTGGGTTTTTTTTGAATTTAGGGCTTTGGGGGATATATAAGAAAGCAATCGAACCCTTACTGATGCTTGTAAATTGCTTCTTGCCTGGTAACATATATTATAAACTAATAAATCTAATAATGGAAAAATGTTGTTCCTATGCATAGCTCCTGTCCTTCCCAATCGATATTTAATTTTTACAAAGTTTTTCTGTCTGCCAAAACTTAAATACAGATGACTTTTCCTTTACAGCCTTAATCTGAAGACTGCATTACAAAAGGTGTGGGTAGAAAAGAACGTGGCCAGCAGCATCTGAGCTCCTCAGATGAGCCCTCTCACATACATCCTTTCAGGCAGCAGCTTGTCCTCACATCTTGGGAGAGCTGAATGCTGTGGCTGCATCAGCTTTGCCTGGATTTCAGGCCATCAGCTGCCTGCTCCTGTTTTACAGACAGGTTAACTCAACAGGCCCCAACAGAATTTGCTTGTATTCATCAGACCAACGTGCTGGTTGTACACCACACCTGATGGAAAACACCAAACAGCTAAAACAGGAGAGCCCTGTGTGGCTGCCTCTGACTTGCTGGTTACCATCTCCTTGAAAGCAGAGAAGCTTCACTGCCACCAGGGCAGCTCTGCCTGCAAACAGCTTCCCTGTGTTTCACCTAATCCCATCTCTCAGATGGGAGAGTCTGTAAGTGTTTGGACCAGCCCATCAGCCCCATGGTGAGACTCTGGAAACAGAAGCTTTCACACAATGCCCTCTATTTACTCAAAATCATTTTCTCTTGCTTTGTATCATGGCTGATTAGACCAACAGCCCTTTGCAGCTCAGTCCCTTCCAGTCTGAGGCAGTAGTATTACTTAGATGGACTGAAGTTTGCATGACAGATTGAAAGCATTCTCCACAGAAATTAATAAATATTCCATAACAAATTGGACATTTGGGAAGGCAGATAACCATCCAAAGAGGATTGTCTTTGTTGATTGCAATGGCACGTCTGATATTTGTGTTTCCACAGGAGGTGGAAAATACAAGAAGTCAGAAAGACTCCAGAGGGTTTCCATTCTCACAGCAGGTCACTAGTTCACTTGTGACTAACATAAAAAGTAGTCACTGCCTTGATTCCATCCTGAATTCCCAGAGCAACGGGGCTGCCTGCAGGCAGCTTCTGCACAAACACCCATTCCTGGGCAATCACTGTTTGCTTTTTCTGCCCTTTCCAAGAGTGGGATGGCTGCAAGTTGTATCAGAGTCCAAACCCTGGACCTCATGGCAGTCAGGCTTCAGTGGGAAGTGAAGAAAAAGGGATGAAAAAATCCATATGCTCATTAATAAGAAATATTGAAAGCATGAAACAGAAAGGGGAACGAGCAGGAAAACTGATGTGATTCAGGGACCCATGAAGGAAATATTAAACTTGCTGTGTCTCACAAGTGGAAGATGATGGTCTCATAACACGCTCATCCCTGTGGATTCTTCCAGCAGTTCAAGGCTAGCTGGAAAGTGCTCCTGTGGGAAAGGAAGATGTGGGTACATACAAACCTTTCAAGAGCAAGAGAGGCTTATACCTCACTCTTTTCTGAGAGGGCTAAGAAGAGGACATCAGTTGTGGTTACCTCATCTGTCAGTTGGGCAACCCCAAAGCAAAATATTTATGCTTGCTTCTCAGGTGTTATTGAATTGGAGAACAGTTTGGAGGATGAATTAAATTTTGGGTGCTGGTTAACTTATGATGTATCAGTATATGAAATGCCACACAGGTAAAATGATGTAACACCTGTATATATGTACCTGCTCACAACAACCCTTTCTGGGCAAAAAAAAAGGGAAATATTTAAATGCATTTATAAAAAAAATGAAGCAACCACGATGTATGACTGAAGAATATAGTACATATTAAAAAAAATATTGAATACAAAAAATATTAAAATATTCATTGGCAGGTTTTTGTTCTTTAGCATAAAAAATGGCATTCAGGTAAGCACAGCCCTGGCTCTGAATGCACTCAGTGTACATGTGAATAGCCTAAAACAACTCAGACATATAATCAAGCTTGATAACTTGTTTTGGGTTACAATGCAAGATGTAACCAAAAGTATGTATTGCCAGCTGTTAAAACCAGGTGGGGCAGTGTTCTTCATCTCTTCCACGATCCATCCTCCCTCCAGGGGGATCTCTTCCAATGGGCCATTGAGTCTTGCTGCATGACTGATAAAATTACATCATTCCTTTGTGAGATGCTCCACCCAGGGGGACGAGCCAAGCATTCCTACCTGGATTTTTATTTTAATTTTCCTAGTAAAGAATTGTTATTCCTATTCCCATATCTTTGCCTGAGAGCCCCTTGATTTCAAGATTATAATAATTTGGTGGGAAGGGGCCTTACATTTTTACATTTCAAGGGAGGGTCCTGCCTTCCTTAGCAGACACCTGTCTTTTCGAGCCAAGACATAACTGAAATTATTCACACAGCAATGAATCATAATCACAGGACTTTGAGCTTATCACAGCTTTCTGCCAAAACTGTTGTAAACAAAAAGCTCTTGAAATGTTTCCAGAGAGATATTACAGCCAAAATCTAGTCATTCAGTGAGGGAATTGAACACTGAAATACAACAAACTTGATAAAGAATGCCCTGCCTGCAGTTGTTGTGCCAGAGCTTTAGGTAATTGTGTGAGAACAAATGTGAAAATAAACCCACTCATCATAGAAAACATTGCTCATAGTGTGTTGATTTTCATTTTCACTGTTGTTTTAGACTGGCTTGACAGATGCTATTGATCCTCTTAGGAGGATCCCAGCTCTATATCTACAATTCCTTGGAAAAAGATAATTTCTCTCTGCTGTGTCTTGTCCCTGAGGTCAGACTGAAAATAAGAGAAAGAAATGATACAATGACCATCAATATTCTGTCATACTGGATGCATTCTTGTCCTTCTTATATGTTTATCAAAATGCTTCAGTTCATACTATTTCTAAACTGACAAAACTTTTGGTGTATTGAGAAGACCAACCAACTTGTGGCAGCTGTACATGAATTCTCATCAAAAAGCCATCAAGGCACTTACAGAGAGTCCTCAGACTGCAGAATTAGTCCTGCTCTAGATAATGAAGTATCAAAAAAGAACTCTTTATTTTGCCCTAAAGCTTGAGCAGAAGGATTCATGGACGTGGTTTCCTGCAGCCATATCCCAAGATATGAGGTAAATGCTAAGGTTTGGCATTTCTTTCTTCCCTTCCTGGACTATTATGCAATGGCTCTCATTTGATATACTGCTCTTCCTGTATACACAAAGTACTTTTTCAATGTTTCTTATAAACTTTTTCAATATAGTGTGTCTACTCCCTGAGAACTCCTATACAGAGAAATTTGTCTGTCAGAAAGCAGCTTCAGTGATTTCAGATTAGCACAGATTTATGCCTGGCAGAGAGGAATGATTAGGGCATTTTTTTTGTCCTAGCAGTCCCAGCAGCAATAGAAGATCCTCAGGGAGAGCAAAATCACTTTGGGCTGCTTTCACCTGTGCAGAAGTGGCAACCACAGTTTAGCCCAAGATTTGGGATAGATATATAATATATTGATGAGTTCCTTCTCCATTGTGCCAAGTTCTACATGCCCACAGCTGCAGATGAGGCCGCTTCATCTTCTGTTCCTTTAATGCCTTTTGCATGGAACAAAAGGACTCTCACATTGGGATAATCCAGGTCTCAACTGATCAATGGGCATCAACCATAATGTCCATCACTCAGGATACTCACTGCAGTGTGATTTCCTAATCCAAAGCAATTCTGAGCTGAGAGTGCTTAAGACTCATAAAAATTTCTTCTCAGTTGAAGCAAGAAGATTTGGATCCATGTGCAATTTCTCATGGTGTCTTGGGGACTGGCTGGAGCAAAGAACTTCACTGCATGCACAGCTTTCATAAAGAGTTGTTATGGCAAACTCTCAGAGCCTTATTTTCTGTTACTTGCAGTACAGAGAGTAGAAGAAAGACAGATCTTGACTAAACCCTGAGTGCTGGTGACTGAGAGGTGATACATCAGTGTGTTGAAGTTGCTGCAGTAATCCTGTATTACCAGATGCTACTTAGGTGAGACAACCTTCAGTATTTTCTTTAATGGCTTTTAACAACGTTTTGCACTGATGGAAAGACCAAAGGTGAAGATGGTGAGCCACACATCAGCTGTGGCAGCCAGAGTGTGTCATTCTTCAAATAGCTATATTAGTGGAAAAGTGGAACACAGTGCTCTAAAAGAGCTGCAAGCAGCTGGGTATTTCAATGTCTGCGGTTCAGAGCTGGCACTGCAGAGAGGGAGAAACCAGTTCTCCTAATTCCCAGCTAATTGATGTACTGTGTCCAGCTCTGGGGCCTCCAACATGAAAAAGACATTGACCTGTTGGAATGAGTCCAGAGGTGAGCCACTTTCCTGATCACAGGCCTGGAGAACCTCTCCTGTGATGACAAACTGAGAGTTTTGAGACTGTTCAGCCTGGAGAAGAGAAGGTCCCAGGGAGACCTTAGATCCCCTGCCAGTACCTAAAGGAGACCTGAAAGAAATCTGGATAGGAACTTTTCACAAGTGCATGGAGGCTGTGGATTCCCTACCACTGGAAGTGTTCAAGGCCAGGCTGGATGAGGGTCTGAGTAACCAGGCTTATTGGAATGTTCCTTGCCCATGGCACAGTGCTTGGAACCAGACAATCTTTTAACCCAAACCATTCTGTGATTCTATAATGATAGAGATAAATTATATGGTATATTTTTCTCCTCTCTTTGGACTCCTCTCTTTGGAGGTTCTTTCTGTAGATGGCATCTGAGACACACTGAAGTGGAGTGAGAGAAGCAGGCATAACTGCTGAGCTATAGTGGTGCTTTAAAACACAAATCCTATCTCAGTACTCTTTGGTCTGATATAAAATAAGCAAAAATAGAAAGCACTGGATAACACATTTTTCTAGAAAAAAATAAAGCTGTGTCTGACTTGGATCCTGCTGAAATTATCCTGATGATAAGAGGATTTCATCTAACAATGGTAACCTTCCTTTCCTTAAGATCAATCATCTGGTAAATAATTTGGACCAGGGATCTTAATTTTTGAAGGGAGTATATCAGCTCCACCTCTTAAAATTCCTAAGAAATAACAGTAATTCTTGCATTAAAATCCTATTTGTAAGTGCTCTTTACCACTTGTTTTTAACAGTGTATTCAAAATTTGCTGCTAAAGAAATCAACCTGTCCCACATGTCATGTCCTGGTGGATCTGTGAAGTCAATGGCAGGTTCTCTTCCTCTGTGATGAAGAAGTAAAGAGATCCTTTAGGGTTACAGAGGGGAACTATTCAAGGCTTGATTCTAGATTCAGAAGAAAAGAGAAATCAAAACTCAGTGCATTAATGCATTTTAAGGTTAATGTAAGCGGTGCAGATTCTTACAAAGCACAGAGATGAACTTTGAAGATAAAACTTCCTTAGCTCCTTCTCAGTGATTAGGGAAGAACTCAAAATATTTTTTCAACTCCTTGAAAACAATGTAAATCAAAATTGCACGTTTGCTACAAAATGCACTGTTTGCAATTTCACTTTCACTTACAATCATTAATCAACAAGATAACCTTCATAGCCTTTTTCCAGCAGAGGGAGTCTGTCCATACCAAGTGAGAGCATGCACTGTAGTCAAGTGCAAGCACGAGTTTGAGACTGAAATAGTTACAGTGCCAGCAGGAGAGAACCATTATCAACAGCACAAATACAAGTTGTCAAATTTTTCCTGTGTTGTTCATATATGACTATTTTTTATATATATTGGGGAAATCAGTATACTCTGAAACCCATGGCAGAGCTTAGTCTGGTATTAGGGACTGCAGTATTTACCTGTGGTGAACAGAAAACCCTGATCCAGCTCCCTCCTAGTCCTTGCTATAGGAAAAATAATACATTTCTTGCTCCACATTTATTCTGACTGAAATTTCTCAGAGAGAAAAACCAACAACATCTTTATTCTTATAAGCAGTGTAAGTACTTTTCACAGGCAACATAGCTAAAAATAAGCCATATTTTAAAACACATTTCAAAACATCTCTGTTCATCAAATGCAATCTCTCCTCTACAACTGCTTGGTGAGGTGGTGGCATGACCACCCCAATGGTGGCTGGTCTGGTTCAGAGTCTGGGATGTGGGGAGGTTTGTGCTGCTTTGCTGGGCTGACAACTCCCATGGCAAAGGGTAGGGACATGCTCCTGTTTTGCACCGCTTTACTGGCAGTGGGATAGTCACAAGAACCTGGGGAGCAGCAGGAGTCTTAAACCACTCAGCTTCTCTGCACAGGTAATGTGAGTTACAGTCCCTGGCCTCTCCCTGCTATTGCAGAGGAAATCTGGACACATAAAGCCATATTCAGCATAAATGGCCACATTGGCAGGATCACTTCATATGTCCTGCCAAGTAAATGTGTATATTTGCTCAGAAACAAAAAGCAGGTAAAACAACTGTATTTCATAAAAGAAACAAAGTCAGTCACGAGAAAGTCAAAACAAAACTGATTGTAATTGAAAAAGGATGATTTGGCTGGGAGATTCAGCAGGAGACACAGAATCAGAATTGACCTATTGACCTTCTTTCCGTTTTACACTTATCACTGGGTTACTAAATTTTTATCACTGGGTAATTTAATTTTTATTGTGCCTGTTCACCAAGCCACATATATATATATATGACATATGCACTATATATATATACATGCATATATATGTATATACACACACACACAGAGACATGTGCTGACAATTAGGCATTTGTATATCTGCATCTCCCAGAAGAAATGTGCTGTTCTGTGGATTTCTGTCCACCACTCCTCCTGCCTGGCCACAAACTATCACTTTTCAAGCTGCCTCTGGGATTCTCTGCTTCGCCTCAACTTTCTTGCTCAGAAACAGCCTTCTCCCCACCAATCCCCAGCTTTCCTAAAACAGCCTTTTCCTACAGAAATGCTTAGCTGATTGCCTGTGATCCCATTTGTAGTCAGCATCTTGCAAGCTCAAACACATGTTCAAGCAAGCCTGTGCTGTAAATATCCTAAATAATAGTAATAATAAC